>NW_022437039.1:3960573-4038495 GCF_009761245.1 Sapajus apella | reverse complement strand
CGTCTCTACTACGAATACAAAAATTAGGTGGGCATGCTGGCGTGAGGTTGGCATGCTGTCTTGTTTTTTGAGACAGTCTCACTCTGTCACCAGGCTGGAGCTTAGTGGCGTGATCTCAGCTCCCTGCAACCTCCACCTCTCCAGTGCAAGCGATTCTCCTGCCTTAGCCTCCAGAGTAGATGGCACTACAGGTGCACGCCAGCATGCCCACCTAATTTTTGTATTCGTAGTAGAGACGGGGTTTCACCACGGTCTCAATGTCTAGGATGGTCTTCATCTCTTGACTCGTTATCCGCCCGCTTCGGCTTCCCAAAGAGCTGTGGTTACAGGCATGAGCCACTGCACCTGGCCTGAACACAGCTTTAAAGGGAGAATAGTTCAGCAACAGAGCAGCTTGGAATTGCATTCTGTCCAGGTGAAGGGATGTCCTATTCACAGACAAAAAAAATCAGAAGAAATTGGACAATTCCCAGAACTGAACTGTGTCTCAAAAATTCCTAGTTGCAGTCCTAACTCCTAACATGACTGTGTGTGAAGAAAGGGCCTGACAGGAGGTAATTAAGGTCCAAAGAGGACATAAGACTGGGACTTTAATCTAATTTGACTGCCATTTTTATACAAAAAGAGATATCCAAGACACATGTATGCACAGAGAAAAGGCCAAGTGAGGACACACTTGGAAGACGGTTGTCAGAAAACCAGGGAGAGGGACCCAAGAAGAAACTGAACCTGCCCACACTCTGACTTTAGATTTCCAGCCTCCAGAAGGGTAAGAAAATAAATCTGTGTTGCTGAAGCCATCCAGCCTGGGGATTTTGTTATGGTGCCCGTAGCCAGCTAATATACCAGGGAATGAGTAAAACCATCAGCAAAGCCTGTTTCAATGAAGAGAAGGAACAAAAGGTGAGCAAAGATTGAAGGCCAACTGGTACATGTCTTTCTTCTCCCCTTATGGGTTTGTTTTGTGAAACTGAGCCTGTCCCTTGATGAAGGTGCTTCTTACAGGCTTCTTTCTCTATCCCGGAATTTATCTTTTGTAGCTTTTATTCTAGACGTTAGACTTTTCGGGGGGGGGGGGGGGCGGGTGAAAAGCATCAGTTACATATCCCTATCCACGTTTTTAAAGAATCAATAATTACATTTCAGAGGGTAAAGGAACCTTGAAGGGAGCTTTGTCCTTACTCTCTCTTTTACAAATCACACTCCATAGAGTCGAATTTCTACTCTTAATCCAGAATCCCTCCCTTTGAGACAATGTCTCAGACTATCCCATTTCACAGCAACCCGACTCATCCATACAAGGCAGGATGGTAGCTCTCCCCTCCCTCACTGACAGTCAGGGTATGTTGTCCCTCTGGTCACTGTAATTGGTTCACAGACAGACAGAAGACTCATGCCACAAATCAAATCACCTCTCTATGATCTATGCTACAATTATCAGAAAAGACACTTTCTCTTCTGGATTCTATGGGCATTTTTTGTCGAAAGGAGCAGGGAAAATTTTAAAAAACAGAGAGTCAAATGATGGAGGAGGGAGTTTCTGATAAGACTGAGACAACACCGGGCGTGGTGGCTCAAGCCTATAATTTCAGCACTTTGAGAGGCCGAGGTGAGCCGATCAGTTGAAGTCAGGAGTTCGAAACCAGCCTGGCCAAGATGGTGAAACCCCATCTCTATTAAAAATACAAAAATCCGTGTGCACGTGTCCTTATAGTAGAATGATTTAAATTCTTTGGATATATACCCAGCAATGGGATTGCTGGGTCAAATGGAATTTCTATTTCTAGGTCCTTGAGGAATCGCCACACTGTCTTCCACAATGGTTGAACTAATTTACACTCCCACCAACAGCGTAAAAGTGTTCCTATTTCTCCACATCCTCTCCAGCATCTGTTGTCTCCAGATTTTTTAATGATTGCCATTTTAACTGGCGTGAGATGGTATCTCAATGTAGTTTTGATTTGCATTTCTCTGATGACCAGTGATGATGAGCATTTTTTCATATGTTTGTTGGCCTCACGTATGTTATTGCAGCACTGTTTACAATAGCAAAGACCTGGAACCAACCCAAATGCCCATCGATGATAGACTGGACAGGGAAAACATGGCACATATACACCATGGAATATTATACAGCCATCAAAAACGATGAATTCACGTCCTTTGTAGTGACATGGATGAACCTGGAAACCATCATTCTCAGCAAACTGACACAAGAGCAGAAAATCAAACACCACATGTTCTCACTCATAGGCGGGTGTTGAACAGTGAGAACACATGGACACAGGGAGGGGGCACTACACACGAGGTCTGTTGGGGGGAAATAGGGGAGGGACAGCAGGGGGTGGGAAGTTGGGGAGAGATAGCATGAGGTGAAATGCCAGATAGGTGATGGGGAGGAAGGCAGCAAATCACACTGCCACGTGTGTACCTATGCAACAATCTTGCATGTTCTTCACATGTACCCCAAAACTTAAAATGCAATAAAATTAAAAAAAATATTTAAAAAAAATACAAAAATTAGCCAGGAGTGGTGGCAAATGCCTGTATTCCCAGCTAACTGGGAAGCTGAGGCAGGAGAATCGCTTGAACCCAGGAGACAGAGGTTGCAGCGAGTCGAGACTGTACCACTGCACTCTAACCTGGGAGACAGAGTAACACTCGTTCTCAATTAAAAAAAGAAAGAAAAAAGAAAGAAAAAGACATGTGGCATAAGGATGCTAGTTTGTTTCTATTATATGGCTTTACACTGAGAAAGTAGATTTATTTTGTTTGTTTTAAATTCAATTTTTTTTTTCCTCTTTGAGATGTGGTCTCATCATGTTGCCTAGGCTGGTCTTGAATGCCTGAGCTCAAGCAATCCTCCCACCCCAGCCTCCCAAATTGCTGGGATTACAGGCATGAGCCACCATGCCTGGTTGAAACGTATGTTCGTATTTGTGTTGTTTTCCACTCCTTCTCAAACCCCAGAAGAAAATGAGAAAATGTAGGCCAGGCCACAGTGACCCACGCCTGTAATCCCAGCACTTGGGGAAACGAAGGGAGGCGGACCGCCTGAGGTCAGGAGCTTGAGACCAACCTAGCCAACACGATGAGACCGTATCTCTATTTAAAAAAAATACAAAAATTAGCCAGGCATGGTGGTGGGTGCCTGTAGTCCCAGCTACTTGGGAGGCTGAGGCAGGAGAATCGCTTGAACCCATGAGGTGGAGGTTGCAGTGAGCCAAGATTGCACCACCGCACTGCAGCCTAGGCGGCAGAGCAAAACTCCGTCTCCAAAAACACCAAAAAGAGCATGAGAAAACGTGATCAAACAGCTAAAATATAAATTCACCTAAGTAAATGTTTATAAATGGATTTCAGGAACTAAGGCTCAGAGAAGTCACAAAGCTTGTCCAAAGAGATAGTGACAGAGCAGAACGTAAATCCACTCTTTCTGGTCCCAGGAACAGTTCTCCTTCTAAGCAAAGCAGGAGGCAACAAGCCGCAAGGAAGAGCAACCAGAACCCAGGTCCATTCATATTTCAGGGGGATTTCTCTCATCTCACATCTCCTTGCACTCTGTTTCAGTGTGTTCCTACATCCTTCCCAAGAACATATGCTCTCAGCCGGTTGAAATAAGGCCAGTTGAAGCTAGACTCCATTCTCCCATCTGTTCCTTCTCTGAGGAAACCAGGGAGAGGTGATGATTCAAAAGCCTCAGGCACCCAGGTGTTTTCATCATGTTATGTCTTACAGACTGTTAAAGCACACCCCACCCGTGAGAAAGATGACCTTACTTCAAAATAAAGGTGAAAAACAGAAAAATAAGAGCTTTTGACTCATATTTTGGCCAATTCCTAAAAGACCACCGTAAACTGCACCCTTCACACGAAGAGTTGCAATCCTGGCCGTGAGTTACTGGACCTTCATCATGTAACAGGTTATGTGCTAAGAGTTTAACAGAACTTTTTTTTTTTTCCATTTATTTATTGTATTGCATTTTAGGTTTTGGGGTACATGTGAAGAACATGCAAGATTGTTGCATAGGTACACACGTGGCAGTGTGATTTGCTGCCTTCCTCCCCATCACCTACATCTGGCATCTCTCCCCTTGCTATCTCTCCCGAACTCCCCACCCCACACCGTCCCTCCCCTATTTCCCCCCAACTGACCCCAGTGTGTAGTGCTCCCCTCGCTGTGTCCATGTGTTCTCATCAAACAGATCGTATCTAATTAAATCCTCTTAACTATTGGCTGAGAGAGCACTGACCTTCTCTCAATTACAGATGAGGAGCCTCAGGCAAGGAGAGAGGTGAAGTCACTTGCTCAAGGCAACATAGCTAGGGAAGCTGACAGGCTGGGACTCAGATGCAGACTCAAATGGCTCCCAAACCTAAAGTCAAGTAATAACTTTTGAAAGGTTTCTGGGCTAGTTGTGGTGACTCATACCTATAATCCCAGCACATGGGGAGGCCAAGGCAGGAGGATTGCCTGAAGTTCAGAAAATGGAGACCAGCCTGGGGCAACACGGTAAGACCTTGTCTCTACAGAAAATTTAAAAAATAATTAGCTGGGCAGAGTGGAGTTGAGTCTAGAGTCCGAGCTACTTGGGAGACTCAGGGAGGAGGATCACTTGAACCCAGGAGTTTGACACTGCAGTGAATTATGACTGCACCACTGCACTCCAGCCCGGGCGACTGAAGGAGACCCTGACTCCTATTACCTTCCCCATGCCAAAAAAAGGAAAAAAAAGATTCTTGGAGAACATGTTTTAAATACAAGAAGGTTTTATAAAAGAAGATTCTTAGAAAACACCAGTAGGGCTTGGAGATGTAAAACAAGGAGGAGAAAGCAGGCTATGCAAAAAGGCCATTCCCAAGCCAGTGTAAGAGGTTCAGAAAATGAAGACCAGCCTTGGGCAACATAGTGTAAAAGAGCTTCTTACTGCGGGTAAGAGCTGCTTTTCATCAGAGAACTCAGGGAGTAAGTGTAGAACTTACTTTATGGCACAGATAAGCAATGTAGAGCCAGTACAAGGCCAGCTGGCCAGACCTGGCCCACTGAGTATTTTTATAAATAAAGTTTTATTGGAACACAGCCACACCCATATGTTATTGTCTATGGCTGTTTTTGTGCTACAAGGGTATAGCTGAACAGCTGTCACAGAGACCATATGGCACCTCAATCCTAAAATATTGACTATATCTGGTCCTTGACTGAAAACACTTGCCAACCCCTACTCTTAAGGAAAACATGGTTATTTATAAAGGAAATCCTGAGTTACCCATTGGAGGCTGCTGGGGAAAGTGTGCTTTAATTCCCTGGCATTTCCAGTGAAACATCTGTGTACGCAGAGGGGGCTCCAGAAAGACCTCAGGCCAAAAGACACCTGTGGAAGTTGAGCCAGATGCCTTTAAATGGTAAATGCCCCCGGTTTTGTTGGGATGGAGTCTGGCTGGAGGGCAGTGATATGATCTCAGCCTACTGCAACCTCTGCCTCCTAGGTTCAGGCGATTCTCCTGTCTCAGCCTTCCAAGTAGCTGGTATTACAGGTGCCCAGCGCCACACTCAGCTAAGTTTTGTATTTTTAGTACAGTCAGAGTTTCACCATGTTGGCCAGGCTGGTCTCGAACTCCTGATCTCAGGTAATCTGCTTGCCTTGACCTTCCAAAGTGCTGGAATTACAGGTGTGAGCCACCGAGCCCAGCCAGCACCAGCAGATTCTGTTATAAAAGTAAACTTCAAAGGTGCAAACTGGTGGCCAGTGAGTCATAGATTTGATTTATATGGTCATGTAGTGTTCTCTAGAAGTGAGAACTAGATTTCTCATTTAAAAAAAAATCAGAATATTCATGTTTTCTTTCAAATGATAAAATCGGGCACCACTGGATCTCCATTCCCGTATAGCCAACTAGAAACGGCACAGGTTGTTCAGACCAGCAATAGCCCATGTTTGACTGATAACATTAACTGTCTGGCCCCAGGTAAGCATCTGCGTTTGAGACCCCCTGGTGTACACATTATCACCCTCATATTAGGCTAAGAGAGGTTACATGACTTGCCCAAGGACATGTGACAATTAAGTGGCTGAGCTGGAACTTTGCTGCCAATTTGCTTTCCTAAGCAGTCTGAGGTCACAGCCCTTTCTTTCCCATACTCTCATCCCTATGTGCTGTGCCCCTTCCTCGGTGTGACCCCAGCAAAGGGACTCTGGGTGCAGACCTGGCCCCTGCTCTGTCTTCACAAAGTCTGAATAATGCATTAGAACACGGGATGCGGAATGTTAAGATAAGAATAAGTGCTGCTAAAAGTCATGACCCTTTTCACCCAGGAGGAGCAAAGAGTACTCCATACAGCAGACAGCCCCTTTTCAGGCTGCCTTCATTCTTACAGACAGAATAGCTGAGAACTGCAACTTCATAGCTACCCAGGAATCAGCCATCACCAATCAACTGGAGTTGCTAATTGGATTCTGACAAATCATTCCCAAAGCCCTCCATTCCTCAGGTTATTCTCTAGTTTGCATGGATGTGATCCCCGACAACTCCCCCCGCCCAACACACACACAGGGTACTATGCAACAGGAGTCATGATCTGCCCAACTCGGCCTCCCAAACTGCTGGGATTACAGATGTGAGCCATTGAACCCAGCCTGTCCCAGCTACCTGGGAGGCTGAAGTGGGAGGACTGCTTGAGAAGAGGCATTTAAGGCCACAGTGAACTATGATTGCACTATTGCACTGCACTCCAGCTGGGAAAGAGAGTAAAAAAGAAAAGAAAAAAAAAAAAAAGCTCATCCTTACCTGTGAGTTCTTCCAATGTAGTGAGTATGAGTTCATCTGCCTTCTACCTCTTGCTTGCTAGTTACATTTTCAGATCTATGAAGCCGAATCCAGTCTCTCTCTGCCCATCCATTCTTCCTAACCATCAGCTCTGTTTCTATGACACGTCTGCTTTATAGACAAACCCATTCTTACAACATGCAACAGGTACGAAGGGCGGACAAGGGGCATAATGGAAGAGGTAGAGTCCTTGTTGGAATTTCAAGTCTGTTAGTGGACAGGTGTAAGGACCTTCAGGAAACCCCCCAGCATGGTCCCCTTACTAGGAAGAAAGAAGGGATCAAAAGTTTACGGCACTTTTATAGTATGTTAGCGGACTTTGGTGTATATTTCAAACTACGATTTCCTAATTTTCCAAGTGAGAAAACTGAGGTTCCACATGGCTAATTATCTTTCTGGACGCCATAGAGAAGGAAGGGAGGAAGGGAGGGAGGGAGGCAGGAAGGGAGGAAGGGAGAGAGGGAGGGAGGGAGGAAGGGAGAGAGGGAGGGAGAGAGGGAGGAAGGGAGAGAGGGAGGGAGGGAGGGAGGGAGGGAGGGAGAGAGGAAGGGGGGAAGGGAGGGAGGCAAAGCAAAACTCATTTGAATCCGGTTCTATCTGGCTCCACAACCTGGGAGCTTACTATGATATTATGCTCCCTCATATAATGTTTCTTCCACTGATGAGACAGCCACAGTAGCCACTATTTTTTTTTTTTTTTTTGGGACAGACTTTCCCTCTTGTCACCCAGGCTGCAGTGCAATGGTGCAGACTTAGATTTAGAGGAATTTCATTCAAAGTACATAGAATTCTTCTTTGCCTCATCAGTGTTTACCTAAATCATCACTGTCATCACTCACTCATCAATTTTTGCTGTGTGGACAGACAGAAGATTAAAGGAGCTTCAGCTAGTCCTGAATTGTTGGGTTCCTGGATTTGTTGGAGGGGAAATGGGCACTGTAGTTTGAGCTGTTGCTTTTAAGCATCTCACAAAACCTAGCTTGGTCAGAGCAACTCACAGCAGCCCCTTCCCATATGGGATGCAACAAGGACTCACGCCCAAGCCCCTCTGATAGCCACAGGTAACCTACCTGTGCTTACTTATTTATTATTTTTATTTTTGAGATGGAGTCTTACTCTGTCACCCAGACTGGAGTGCAGTGGTGTAACCCTGGCTCACTGCAACCTCTGTCTCCTAGGATCAAGTGATTCTCCTGCCTCAGCCTCCTGAGTAGCTGGGATTACTGGCGCCCGACACCACGCCCAACTAATTTTTGTAATTTTAGTAGGGACAGGGTTTCACCACGTTGGCCAGTCTGACTTGTGCCTTTTTGAATTGATATGGATAGTGCAAATTTAAACTTTAGATAGCACCCATGCCATTTCTACCATCTCATTTAAATCACAGTTGTGATTAAATTTATTTAAGAAATGAAATTCAGGAATAGACAGTAAATTACAAAGAGACTTAATGTTTATCTTTCACCATCTATATGATATCTTCTCAATCAAAAATTCTAGTCCAGCAAAATGGCTCACATCTGTAATCCCAGCACTTTGGGAGGCTGAGGCAGGCTGATCACTTGAGGCCAGGAGTTCAAGACCAGCCTGGCCAATATAGCAAAGCCCCATCTCTACCAAAAATACAAAAATTAGCCAGGAATGGTAGCACATGCCTGTAATCCCAGCTACTCAGGTGGGTGAGGCATGAGAATCATTTGAACTTGGTAGGCAGAGGTTGCAGTAAGCTGAAATTGCTCCCACTGAACTCCAGCCTGGGTGACAAAGCAAGACTCTGTCTCAAAATAAAAATAAAAATAAAGAAACACTGCGAAACCGTTAAAATTCTATGCAAAGCAGAGCACATTCATTAATCCAGATAATTATAGATGTCTACTATATGAAGCTACCTAAACCTTTGGACCAAATTACACATTATCTGTGACTCTAGGTAATTTATTTAGTTGTCATTTCAAGAAAAGTTGGCCCCAAATTATGACTCATGTTACACTCAAGGCTGCAATATTTGAGGAGGAAACTGCTATGATTTTTATATATCTAATTTCAAAACTTAACAATTAAAATATATTTCCCTTCCATGAAAAGTGCATGTCAGTATTTAGGAGGCCTGGGTTCTAATTTCAACTATGCCATTAATTAATGGTGTGACCTCGGCAGGTTGCTAAATTTTCCTGGGCCACTGTTTCTTCAGGAGTAAAATGACAGGGAAAGAACAAAACCCACTCCAGTGTTAATGTTCCAGACTTCGTCACATGTCAAGGTAGATCTCTAAGACAAGTGACTGTGAGAAGAGTTAAGTGCATTCGTGGAAAAAAATCTCCATTCCCCATTTTTTATTTTATTATATTTTTTGAGACGGAGTGTCACTCTCTCGCCCAGGCTAGAGTACAGTGGTGCAATCTCGGCTCACTGCAGCCTTTGCCTCCTGGATTCAATTGATTCTCCTGCCTAAGCCTCCCGAGAAACTGGGATTACAGGCACAGCCACCCCGCAAGGTAATTTTTGGATTTTTAGTAGAGACAGCATTTCACCATGAAGGCCAGGCTAGTTTCAAACTTCTGACCTCAAGTGATCTGCTGGCCTCGGCCTCCCAAAGCGCTGGGATGACAGGCGTGAGCCACTGCACCCAGCCTTCCATTCCCCATTTTCTGCCCTTTAACCTAGATTGCCCTCCTATAAACAGTCCAACTAAATCCACCACACATAGCCAGAGGGAAAAGAAAGTGAAAAGAAAAAGAATTAAAAAAAACAGCAATTGAGTGCCTGGTAATGCTAGTATGTTAGGCATTGACCTTATTTAATCCTTATTAATTTTGTGGATAAGACTCAGAAATTTTAGATACCACTAACAAGAAAAAGGATGGCAAGAATACCAAAAATAACAACAGCAGCAATGTAACAGTTACATTTTTCCAACCCTTACGATTTTCCAGGTAATGTTTTATGTGCTTTGTTCACTGAACCTTCTTGCCGACAATAGGCTTTGGTTTCAATTAACATTTTCACTTTCTTTGAGAAGATACCAGAAAAAAAGAATGGCTAAAGATTTGCCCAAGATTGTTATATTTGCAACCTACCTGATATTCATAGGACAATGAGCTAATCTGGACAATGATAGATTATAGCCTACACTAGAAAAGTAAATCCTTAAGTTTTTTTAAACAATGAATTTAAATAGTTCAAAATACCTATACGTACACTCTGTTTTTAAAGGTATTTGAGTGCAGTTGTTTTCCAACAAGTTAGCAGAAACTGAGGGGTATCAATATCACAATTAGCTCCTATTTCTACAGAGTTGTGTAAACCAGAAATAAAATTCTAAGGTCCCCCAACCATCTGAATGGACCCCTCCTCTCAGCCAGGACATTCCAAAGTTGACCTGAAAAACTGATTCAGGTTATGGCAGGAATGCCTCATGAAACCCTCCTCCCTTTTGGAACTCAGGAAAAGCCAACCAGAATTTAATCAATACAGATCTTACGTCTGAGAAGAAACATTTACAGTCTATTCTGTCTGTAACCTGCCACCTGGAGGCTTCATCCAATGATAAAACTGTGGCTTCCAAAACCCCCCATCCTAACCCAGGCCTTACTTTCTATCGATAGTAACTCTTTTAATCAATTGCCAGTAACATGGAAGCCCACCCCACTATAGCCCATGCTTCCAATTGTCCTACCTTTCCAGACCAAACCAATGTAAATCTTACATGTATTTGATTAATGCCTCATGTCCACCTAAAATGTACAAAAATAGGCTATGCCCTGACCACCATGGGTATGTGTTCTAAAAACCTCCTCACGGCTGTGTCACTCAGAATAAATCTCTTCCACGTTTTACAGAGTTTGACTCTTTTCATTGACAGATGAACGGTCAAGATGTAGAAAATTCAAAAAAAAAAAAAAAAAAAAAAGTCCATAGTAATAAGACTTTCCTATAGGAAACACACGACTTTTCATGGCTTCTATTAGTCAAATTCATTGGCCAGATATTTCTTTCAGAAATGTCCACATTACAGTTCTTATCTTTTAGAAGTACACATTAAAATAGCAACAAAGAAAGTTATCTGCTCCCAAAGATCCAGGGTGCATGTGTGGTCGTTGTGGGAGGATGTGGGGATGAAGGTAAAAAGGAAATGGGGTTGGTCATGAGTTGGCAATTGCTGAATCTGGATGTTAAGTACCCAGGGATTCGTTATACTATTCTAATTTCGTACAGACATAGTTGACTTTTCCAGAAAAAAAAATTTAGAAAAAATTTTATCATTTTCAAAATATTTTAAAGGTACAATTATTGGCTGGTGAGTCTTAAACATTTCAGAGACCAGCTTTTAAAATAAATTCTTTTTTGAGCATTTGGAAAGAACCTCTTTACAGCACTT
This sequence comes from Sapajus apella, assembly GCF_009761245.1. Classification (NCBI taxonomy): domain Eukaryota; kingdom Metazoa; phylum Chordata; class Mammalia; order Primates; family Cebidae; genus Sapajus; species Sapajus apella. The sequence continues at coordinate 4,027,293 of NW_022437039.1, read as the reverse complement.
TGGGTATATGCTTTAAAGAGGCAACAATTTTACCTGCTTTGAATTACCAATACAGCATGGAATTACCCTACCTCTAGCTGTATGAGTTTTTGTTTTAATATTAATCTAATGCTGTCCTCTCTCAGCCTTAGTTTTGTATCTGTGAAATAGGGGTCATAGTCATAATTACCTTATGGTGCTTCTGTGAATATTTTATAGGGATGTCAAGTGCTTAGGCTGGAGTATACAGGAAACAATTAAGCAATGAAAAAAACATAGTCCTTAATATCCTCCCCAGAGCATTTTATGTTTCTGGATACATAGTAGGGAGTCAATTAGTCAACGTCGGATGAAGGAAGAAAGCAATGATAATAGGAGAGGCACTAATAAAATGTATCCAATTAGGTGTTATCAAAATTTCACAAAGTCACCAAAAAGTTTTTATTTGTGGTTTGTGCCTATGCTCATTGAGAGTTGGTTCAACAACTTGGTGATTAAAACAAATACCTTGCATTTCCAACAAACTCAGTGGCATAAAACGAAAGGCAATTACTCAACTCTGATTTAGGCTTAATATGCAGCATCCCTTAATTTATTCTAATTTAATATTCAAAAGAATATCCTTAAGGTAATATCTTTGCACAGCTCGCAATGACTGCAACACAGTAAATTAAGGCCAGCATCCATCAAGTGCACAGGAGCTGAACCCCTGGAGCAGAAAGCGAACCTCAGATCTAAGGAAATGCCTGCAGTCAGCCTGATGCAGGCAAAACACTCTTGTGCATTGAGAAGACACCCTCTTGCCGTTATCCAAACTTAGCTCATTAACCCCCAGATATGCAATCAGTGCCTGAGTATAAGCAAAGCAGACATATTTACACATTGGCACAGATTGGTCCCCAGTCACACAAACCCAAGGGTTCCATTAGCAATCGATGTGCGGGCTAGCATCCCTCCTGTTTAGGATCTAGACCACAGGTATCTTGGCTCAGGATAAACTCTGTGGCATGCCTTAGAGACAGGCACGCTCTGTGTTTGACAGCCCACCTCGCCTCTACGAGGCATTTTCTATTCTTCTGATGAAAACAAGGAGGATGTCTCACTTAGCTACCATGCTGATTCTCAAACCTGCTAATCACCCTTTGAATAAGACAGGTTGCATTTAGGAATAAGATGTCAGCAAAGTATGCAGGGGAGTGTGTGCTTGTGTGTACATGCACAAAGGGGATAAGTTACGCATTTTTGAATATTCAAGAACGACAGATTTTGACTGCAAACACTACTGAAGGCATGAATTATCTACCGCCATGAGACAAATTACTCTGAAATGTAATGGCTTAAAACAACAATAATCACATATTATTGCATGAGAAAATGGACAGGAAGAGAGAGAGAGAAAGATTTCCTTTTTGAGATCTAGTCTTGGAAGTCACATGATACTGCTCCTGCTACATTCTATTGTATTCACGAGGAGGGAGACGAAGCTTTACTTTTTGAAGGGAAACCACCAAAGAACTTGCAGACACCGTCTGAAGCCACCACTCTGAACATTTGCTGTATGCAGGAACCATGCTAAGCACATTACTTCTGCTGCCTCCCCCGATTCTGAACATCTACTCTGAGCTATGCATTACTATTATTCCACTTTGATGATGAGAAAATTAGGCCAGAGAGCCACATGGCTCAAGATCACTAAATCAGCTTCTTTAAATAAATTTTTTCTTTTTTTGTTTTTTCTTATTTTTTTGAGATGGGGTCTCACTGTCACCCACCCTGGAGTGCAGTGGCACGATCTTGGCTCACTGCAACAACCTCTGTCTACTGGGCTTAAGTAATCCTTCTACCGCAACCTCCTGAGTTGCAAATGCCACCATGACCACCTAATTTTTGCTATTTTTGGTAGAGACAGGGTTTCACTATGTTGCCCAGGCTGTTCTCAAACTCTTGAGATCAAGCGATCTGCTGGCCTTGGCCTCCCAAAGTGCTGGGATGACAGGTAGGAGCCTCCATGCCCCAGCCTAAAGTAGCCTTTCAAGTGATGGCCAAAGCATGGCCCCTCTGTCTCTTAGATCCCACTGAACTGAGCAAAGAGCCTTACAGCCATTTTTCTTTAAAAAAAAAATCTCAAGATTTAGCCAGACGTGGTGGCGCATGCCTGTAACCCTAGCTACTCGAAAGGCTGAGGCAGAAGAATCGCGTGAGCCTACGAGGTGGAGGTTGCAGTGAGCCGAGACCGCACCACTGCACTCCAGCCTGTGCAGCAACAACAGCAAAACTCTGTCTCAAAAGAAAAAAAAAAAAAAAGGGAAAATCTCGAGATTGTTATTTTTAACTCCCACACATGAATGAGAATATGGTACTTGTCTTTCTGTGCTTGAATTATTTCACTTAACACAGTGGCCTTCAGTCTCCTCTACGTTGCTGCAAATGACATGACTTTCTTCTCTTTTTAAACAAGTCCTTCTTTTTATGGCCAAATAGTATTCCACTGCAAACATATACCACATTTTCTCTATCCATTCACCCACTGATGGACAGTCAGGGTGATGCCTTATCTTGGTTGTTGTGAATGGTGCTGCAGTATACATGCGAGGGCAGGTATCCCTTCAAAATCCTGATCGTGACATACTACCTGCATGTAAGGAATACTCACACGTATTCCATAAATACGTAAAATATTCTGTATCCATAAAACAATAAAAAGGAAAACATCACGAAAAAGACGATCCCAAGAGCAGTAGCCCCAGTCCTGTCTAAAGAGTTGCTTTCACAGTGACTCCAGTTACTGCTCTGCAGTTCATAGCAAGAATCCACAGACTAGGTACTGGAACTAGGTACTAGGTAGGAGAGCATGTACTATTAGGAACACTCTGTGTACCAGAAGCCCAGGAAGTTCCCTGTCTCACTGTGGGTGGCAGAAGGGCACTGCCAACTGCCTCTGCAATGCTGCTGTCATACGCCTACCCTCAAGGCCTCTCGGATGGCACCTCTAGCCCAGCGCACCAGTGTGTTCCCTCCCCGACCCCTGGCTGGTAGGCTGAGAGGATGAGCATTAACTCTAGTAACAGCTACTCTGACTTTTCAGTACCATGTTGTTTTTTTTTTAAGCACCCAAACACCAGTATTTTTGTTGTTCAATAACTTTCTTTTGACAAAAGTATAAAATCCCAATTATTGATCTCTTAAGATGAAGAGAGGTAAGCACTGCATGGAAATTTTGGATACAGAAAACGAACACTTGCTTAAAAAGTGGTCTGACCATACTTCTTCCCCACCCCTTTTAACTGCTTCCAATTTTTTATATATATATATATATATATTTTTTTTTTTTGAGACAGAGTTTCACTTTGTCGCTCAGGCTGGAGTGCAGTGGTATGACCTTGGCCCACTGCAGCCTCTGCCTCCCTGGTTCAAGCAATTCTCTTGTCTCAGCCTCCAGAGTAGCTGGGATTACAGTCATCTGCCACCCTACCTGGGTAATTTTTGTATTTTGAGTACAGACAGTATTTCACCATGTTGGCAAGGCTGGTCTCGAACTCTTGACCACAGGTGATCTGCCCACCTCAGCCTCCCAAACAGCTGGGATTACAGGGATGAGCCACTGTCCATGGCCAGGATGGCTATTATTTTTGAAAACTGAATGTAAGTGCTAGCAAGGATGTGGAGGAATTGAACCCTTGTGTACTGCTGATGGAAATGCAAAATGTTGCAGTGCTATGGAAAAGAGGATGGTGGGTCCCAAAAGGAAATCATAAACTACCATATGATCCATCAATTTCACTTCTGGCTATATACCCAAGACAAGGGAAAGCAGGGACTCTGACAGATATTGTACACCCGTGTTCGTGGCATCATTATTCACAGTAGCTGAAGCATGGAAGGCACCCACATGTCCATCAATGGATGGAGGGATAAGAAAAATGTGGTTTATACATACAGTGCAATATTATTCATCCTTAGAAAGACATCTTGTCACATGACATGGATGAACCTTGGGGCTATAATGGTAACTGAAATAAACCAGTAACAAAAAGACAAATACTAGATGATTCCACTCACATGAGGTATTACAATAGTGAAATTCATAGAGACAGAAAGTAGAATAGTGGTTGCCAGAGGCTGGGTGGGAGGCAGGATGGGGGTTATGTTTAATGGATACAGACTTTCAGTTTTACAAGATGAATAATGTTCTAGAGATGAATAGTGGCCATGGTTACACAACCATGTGACTGTATTTAATGCTTCCAAGCTCTGCAATAAAAATAAGTTAAAATGGTAAATTTTGCATTATATATATTTTATACAACTCAGAAACAAATTTAACAAAAAGAGAGTTAAGTGGAAGATGAGAAATGTGTCTGAGCACTTTAGTATCCAGTGCAACTCTCCAAGAAAGATGCCTAGGGCTGGTGGTTTGGGCAGTCTGTGGACAGGCCCATTGGAGGAGGAACTGAGGCCTGATACCCACAACCAGCACTAACTTCCCTGCCATATGGGTGAAACACTTGGAGGCAGATCCTCCTAAGGATGTACTTGACAAAGGAGTGCTACGGTTTTAATGTTTCCTCCAAAACTCAGGTTGAAATTTAATTGCCAGTTTAGCAGTATTGAAAGGTGGGGCCTTCAAGAGGTGATCTAGGCCCAGCATGGTGGCTCATGCATGTAATCCCAGCACTTTGGGAAGCTGAGGCAGGTGGATCACCTGAGGTCAGGAGTTTCAGACCAGCGTGACCAACATGGTGAAACCTCATCTCTACTAAAAATACAAAAAAATTAGCTGTGTGTGGTGGCACGTGCCTGTTATTCCAGCTACTTGGAAGGCCGAGACAGGGAAATCACTTGAACACAGGAGGTAGAGATTGCTGTGAATTGTGATCACGCCACTGCACTCTAGCCTGGGTGACAGAGTGAGACTCCATCCTAAACAAACAAACAAACAAAAAAAGGAGGTGATCAGGTCATGAAGGCTCTGCCCTCATGAACGGATTATTGCAGGAGTGGGTTAGTTACCTCAGGAGTGAGTGAGTTTTCACTGGAGTGGGTTAGTTATCACGGGAGTGGATTCCTGATTGAAAGGATGAGTTCAGCCCCCTGGTTCTCTTGCTCACTCCCCGCCTCCTCCTCCTCTCCTGTGCTTTTGCCATGTGATGCCTTCCACCATGCTCTCATCAGACACAGGTGCCATCCTCTTGGACTTCCCAGCCTCCAGAATCACAGTTGAATAAACTCATTTTTCTTTATAAATCACCCACTTTGTGGCATTCTGTGATAGCAGCACAAAACAGACCACAACAAAGAGCTTTACACAAGCAAAAGTGAGGGTGAGACCCACCAACTGGAAGCAGTCTGACTCTGAGTTTGTGAGTCTCTCGTTAGTTTCCCCATCTCTCCAATAGGGATAGAAATGGGCAAAGACAAAGCATCCTGGTGGTTGGGGGGTGGGATTTGTCTTCGTTGTAAGGTGGCAGGGAGTGTGACTTGACAAAGCCCTTGAGTGAACAAATTGGCAAGATGTCCCCAGCCTTAAAACAAGCATCCTCATTGACATAGTTCCACTTCTAGGATTATGCCCTGCAGAAATGCCTCTCTTATTTTTTAATAGCACCAAACAGAAAAAAAAAAAGAAAAAACCCTAAATGCCCATCAGTAGAGGATAGGTTAAGAATGTTATGCTGTACCTGTACAGTGGAATACTAGTGAGGAAAGGCCAATGTTCACTGAATTTCTTTTAAAACCACAACTCTTACAATATAAAATCAATAAATTTTTAGTCAGTATCTGCTTTTCTAAATGTTAGGCATACAGCAAACAAATCCTAATTTCTACAGTCAAACAGTTTACAATCCAGAAAGGAGAAAATAGGACATGAGAGAGAGAGAGAGAGAGAGAGAGAGAGAGAGAAAGAGAGAGAGTGAGAGAGTGTGTGTGTGTGTGTGTGTGTGTGTGTGTGTGTAGATACATATACAGACAAACATACATAGAAACACACAGAAGACTTGGTTATGATAAGAGGGCAGGGAGTATTGGATAGGAACATACTACTGCAGTTAAGATTGATCCAGAACATTCTCTTACAAGAAGATATCTGCTCATAGACTGAATAAGAAAACCATGTAGCTTTCTGAGGGAGGACCAAATGGCCAATCACTTGAACCCGTGAGGCGGAGATTGCAGTGAGCCCAGATCATGCCACCACTTCAGCCTGAGCAACAGAATGAGACTCCAACTCAAAAAAAAAAAAAAAAAAAAAAAAAGCTGTTCTGATGGGTGCAAGGTGGTATCTCATTGTGACTTTTATTTGCATTTCTCTGATAATTAATCAACTGATATTGAGTATCTTCCTATGTGCATACTGGCCATGTGCATGTCTCTTTTGGGAAAATGTCTATTCACATCCTTTGCTCGGCTTTGAAGCAGGTTGTTTGCTTTTCTGCTGTTTTTAGGAGCTCTCAATATCTTCTCAATATTAATCCTTTGTCAGAGATGGGATAGTATCTCTTTTCTCATCATTCCTATAGCACAGACAGAGGAGCTGACATGGAGCCTCTCATCATTCAAGAGCAGGCAGAGTGAACCAGCATAACCAGCAGGGCTCATGTGCTTTGAGACAGAAGGGATAAGCAAGGATGTTGAAAGAAGACAGAGATTTCACTCTATTTTTCCTGTTACTTCTTGGACAGGTTGGCAAGCATCATTCTGATTCCTGAGAAACTATGGGGTAAGAAACGCACAGTGGGCATTTCCCTTCTACACGTTTTCTGTCCTCCATCATCAGGGCTAAGGCAGTGTTTTTTAAATGTAGGTCAGGATGAAAAGAGATTTAACTTTTAATGTTTGAATTAAAACAGCATGAGCAACTTCTCTGAATACAATAAAAAAAAAGCTACAGGATCTTCCCTGAAACAATCATTTCTAACTATTTTCCTCTGCATTTCATAAATAATAAATGTGTTAAAAAATAACCCTATAGTAACACATTCTCTAATACACTAGTTATGCAAGCTGGATATAACTCTAAGAATCCCTAAATGTGAGAAAAATTGAATTTGGTGGTACTTTTTTTAAGCAAAAAATTAAATTTCCCCGGCCCCATGCAGACCTTTTCCCTCACAGCTATAGTCATAACTGGATTTTTAAGCCTTCTGCAAACACTGTGGTTTGCAATAAAGCAAAGCACTGTGTCAAAAACTGCTTAGAATACAGAAAAGCATGCTTCTGATATATACCAGAGAACTGCTGTTTACCTGGTAGAGGCTTCGATATTGCTTGTGGATGTCATTTTGACAATGGTGACTTGCACTGGGACTCTAACTTTGCCTATATTCACATTATGAATTAAAAGTAACAAGCTAGAGCCCTCTTCCAGAGCTTCGCTAGTTTCCTACCTCTCATTCAACACTTAGCAATATCTTCTTTTTCTCTGTGATAAAGGGTAGAATCCAAGCAGTTAAGAACGCGCTTGGCTTCAAAGAGTAGAATGTGTTTGCTCTGAAGGTAGCAGGGTGTCCAGGAGAAGAGACGTGTTTAATAAAGTATTGAAGAATTGCAATGTGGGCCCGTGAATAAAACACTAGATTGGGGATTGGGGTAAGCATGTTGTTTTCCTGGCGTCTTCTGAACTGGCTCACGTCTGCCCCCTTGGAACCCAAGCACGCGTGTGCATGAACGACTCTTGCACTGTGAACACATCTTCACTCCCCAACGACATGAGATGACATCTGCTTTGGGGACTTGATGCCCAGATATCTGACAACTCATGCTCTGCTGGCCTCCATTTCTAAGTTTCTGTTGTGATGATGGTGGTGGTGGTGGTTTTAAGTGGCTGATTTTTTGGGTGTGTTATGTTTCCTTTTGCGTGTGCACATGTGTTTTCAGAGCGGAAAGAAAGCCAACAATTTGAAATGATGAAACACACATAAACATGCGACCGCTGACTGGCAGCCTTTATAGCCTTTTCCTTACCATCCTGACCTCCCAGTTCTTCAATCATTTGAGGGCTACTTTTGAAAAATCCCACATGAAGGCAAGGCTGCTAGAGATCTTGGGAGCTACAGGGTAACTCTCCAACACATTGCTGATCCCAAGGAATTTCTAATTTCCTTGGGCCAACAAGGTTACCCTGGATAAAATGATTAGAGAAGACAAGAGAGGGAATAATTAACGCATGAAAGCAGTCTCATTTCTGAGTTCAAGGCTCTTTCCTCAAGCATGTCCTGAGCTCTTTGCCGCCAGCTCACCCCTTCATTATCCGGCAACAACCTCTGCTCCCAAAGTGCCGTTTGTTGGCTCCAGAAATCAGGACTCTCTTTTCCTCTTTTCTTCCCCGCCCTCCTTGCCCTGTCTTCTTCCAGATCCCCTTTGTCCCTGATCTGATGGTTCACAACCCTGGCTGTGAGCGTTCCAAAATCTAGATGCCCAGGGATCCTCAGACCAATTAAATCAGAATCTTTGGGGGCAGTACCCAGACATCCATCTTTTCTAACACTCCCCATGCGATGCCCATGCGCAGCCAATGCTGAAAACCCCGTTCACACACACTAAGAATCGTGCCATCTGCTGAAGGGACTGAAGGCAAACAAAGTAAACCAGCAGCTCTCAGTCATCTGGGGCTTCAACCCAAGTTGGAGAAATTACAAATCTAGAGGATCTGGGGCTAGGACAGGGGAGCCAGCAGCAGCAGAACAGCAGCTTGGTGGGAAACTTTGGGGAACTGCAACTACCTTCAAGATTATGACCAATGCCATTATATCAACACATTTAGTGTTTATATGAAGTTTAGCATATGCTGTTATTATATGTACACACTTGAAATCATCTGTTTTGAGATCCACATTTTCTGTTTCCTTTAGAGTCAGGCTTCTGGCTCTTCAGGGTGGTGGCTCAATTCAGCAGAACAAACACTGATCAGGAGATTTTAGGTTCCAGACCTTACACAGGGCACTGACTTGCAGAGATAATGAGTGCAGCCACAGGACCCTAAAATCTACCCTCCTGAAGGGAAGCAGGTGATGTTGACATCGTCACTATGACCCAAAATGCAACAGAGGTCTATGAAGCTCCTACTAAATGTGAGGCACTTTTCCAGGCACCCAGAAAACAGGAATGAATGCAGAAAAAAAAAATGCTCACGTGGAGCTTCCATCTATATGGAAAGAAAGAAAACATTTTTGAAAATGATTATCAGCCGGTTAACACAACACTGTTCACAGCATTTTTTGTTTGTTTTTCAGACAGAGTATCCCTCTGTTACCCAGCTTGAAGTGCAGTGGTGAGATCTCGGCTCACTGTAATTTCCACCTCTTGGGTTCAAGCGATTCTCGTGCCTCAGCCTTCTAAGTAGCTGGGACTAGGTGTGTGTCACCATGCCTGGCTAATTTTTGTATTTTTAGTACAGATGGGAACTAGCAGCTTCAGCAGGACCTGAGAATTCGTTAAAAAAGCAAATCCTAAAGCCCCACCCAGACCTAACAATTCAGAACTTCTGAGAGGTAAGGCCGCTCAAAGTCTCTAGGGGATTAAACCGTCTAGGGGAAGCTAATGTAACCTGAAGCTTGAGGTCCATATGTATAGGAAAAGAAAAATGGTAGATGGATTTAGGTATCAAAGGCTTAATAACATTGTGTGGTGGATCGGCAACTGCTTGAGGAAGCTGGCTGAGAAGCTGGCACAGGCTTGGCTAAGGGAAGGAGGAGCAACTGAATTCCAGCAATGACAGCAAAACTCAGGCCCTGCAGGAGTACCTGCTAGGAGAAAAATAGTCACGTGGCTGTTTGTTTATTTTGTATTGGCGTGAGACAGAATGATTAAAACGATAATTTTAAGAACTCAAGAGACCCAGAAGAAGCCTTTCAAAGTTCAGTCTCCAAGATGCGTGTTCTCTTTCACCAGTTCTTAAAGGAATTAAGGGGGACAAAAGCTAAGTGGAATTTTTACCTTAACCATGCACAGATGTTTTTCCAGCCTGCAAAGCTGGGTCTTCTGCACCTTCAACACAAACAGAGAGGAGAGCCCCAGCATGCAACTTGCATTATCTTTCAAAGGCAGCACCTGCAGGATTGCTCCCTGCAATTTTCCAGAAAGCCTCTCCCTGGCCTACAGCCCATAAGGCCACTGTAAATGTCATTAACTTAACCTGCTGAACCTAATATCTACAGCTGAACACTGAGCAGAGCAGGGGAAATTCTGAGGTTAGCTGTGTGGTAAGGATCCCAACAGACATCTTCTGCAGGCAGGTCCCCTGTTCCACAAATCAGTGTATCCAGTCACTGCCAAATTTTTTTTTTTTTTTGAGATGCAGTCTCACTCTGTTGCCCAGGCTGCAATGCAGTGGTATGATCTTGGCTCACTGTAACCTCCCCCTCCTGGGTTCAAGGGAGTCTCCTGCCTCAGCTCAGCTCTGGAGTAGCCTGGATTACAGGCATATGTCACCATGCCTGGCTCATTTTTTGTATTTGTATTTTTATTATTTTTTGAGATGCAGTCTCGCTCAGTCACCCAGGCTGGAGTGCAATGGCGCCATCTTGGCTCACTGCAACCTCTGCCTCCCAGGTTCAAGCGATTCTCCTGCCTCAGCCTCCCGAGTAGCTGGGATTACAGGCGCACGCCACCACACCCAGCTAATTTTTGTATTTTTAGTAGAGATGGGGTTTCACCGTGTTGGTCAGGCTGGCCTCGAACTCCTGACCTCATGATCCACCCACCTCGGCCTCCCAAAGTGCTGGGATTATAGGTGTGAGCCACCGTGCCCAGCATTTTTTCTATTTTTAGTGGAAATGGGGTTTCACCATGTTGGTCAGGCTGGTCTCGAACTCCTGACCTCAAGTGATCCGCCCACCGTGGCCTTCCATAGTGCTGGCATTAAAGGCATCAGCCACCACGCCCAACCAGCAAATTGAGGTTTTGGAGTATAACCAAAGCAGAGACCTCAGGTTTGACATGGTATCCAGGACTATAGACTTAAAGATGAGCTTAGGTTACTAAAATAAATAAAGTAAATGCAAAAGTAAATAAATAGGTAAAACAAAATTATACAGAGAAATGTAATTACATATATATATATATATATATATATATATATATATATATTTTAAATCACATAAACTTGCAAGGAACTCAGCAAAGGTAATTTCACCAGGCTTATTTTATCGTATTTCTAAATATCATGCCTACCTGGGGGATTTCCCATTCTTTACTGTCTGTGTTTGGGTGTTTAAAATCAACTTTGACATATTTACTATCAAATACTTGCTCAAATATCAAGCTCTTAACACACTCCAGGTCCTATTCTAAGCCCTTTGTAGTCACTGTCTTATTTATTGATGTCCCCAAATATTTATGGATTGCCTACTCTATGCCAGCAACTAGTCTTACTGCTAGAGCTATGTCAGTGAATAAAATACATCAAAATCCCTGCCCTCCTGAAACTTACATTCACATTGAGGCAGGGAGGGTAAGACAATAAATAAATAAATATGGAGTCCATTAGTCACATTAAAAAGAAGGAGAAGCCCGTTTCAGCGGCTCACTCCTGTAATCCCAACACTTTGGTAGGCCAAGGTGGATGAATCACCTGAGGTCAGGAGTTCAAGACCAGCCTAGTCACAGGGCCAAACTCCAACTCTACAAAAATTAGCTGGGCATAGTGGTGTGCACCTATAATCCCAGCTACTTGGGAGGCTGAGGCAGGACTGCACTCCAGCCCAGGCAACAGAGCGAGCCTCCCTCCAGGAAATAAAACAACCTTGGCCTAAAGATATAGGTGGGAATATTTTATTACATTAAGAACAAGAGGTAGGTACTTGCATCTCATAATTTTGTAGGTGAGGAAATGGGGCTTGGTGAAACAGTTTAGATATCTGTCCCCTCTAAGTCTCATGTTGAAATGTGATCCCCAACACTGAAGGTCAGCCTGGAGGACAGTATCTGAGTCACAGGGGTGGCTCCCTCATGAATGACTTGGTGCCTACCATCACCTTAGTGATTAGTGAGCTGTCACTCTGTTAGTTCACATGAGATCTGGTTGTTTAGAGAAGCCTGGCACCTCCTCCCCTCTCCCTTGCTCCCTCTCTTGCCTGTTCCTCTGCTGCCCAATGTGCCTTCCATGATGAATTAAAGCTCCCTGAGGCCTCACCAGAAGCCAAGCAGATGCTGGAGTCATACTGCATAGCCGGCAGAACTGTGCACCAAATAAACCTCTTTTCTTTATAAATCACCCAGTCTCAAGTATTTCTCTTCTTTTTTTGGAGAATGAGCCTTGCTCTGTCACCCAGGCTGGAGTGCAGTGGCACAGTCTCTGCTCACTGCAACCTCTGCCTCCCAGGTAGAAGTGATTCTCCTGCCTCAGCCTCCCGTGTAGCTGAGACTACAAGTATGCGCTTCCACACCTGGCTAATTTTTGTATTTTTAGTAGAGACAGGGTTTCAACATGTTGTCCAGCCTGGTCTTGAACTCCTAACCTCAAGTCATCTGCCCACCTCAGCCTCCAAAGTGCTGGGAATACAGCCACCGTGCCTGACCTTCAGGTATTTCTGTATAGCAATGTGGTATGGACTAACACACTCAGAGACATTCAATCACTTGCCTAAAGCTTCATGGCTAGCAGGTGGCAAAGCCTTTCTTTGAATCCAAAACATAATGTCTAACTATTAATTAAGCTTTGATGTCTGTGCTCCTGACCACTTTCCTGGCCTTCTACTGCTTTAAAGCCTAGAAGGGGGCAGTTAGGGGGTAAAAAGTAAAGGGTGTGTGGGTGTATCTGATCCATCTTCCATGCTCCCCTGCTGAATCACTCTGCATCTCATTCCACAAAGCTCTCTGCCCTGGAAGATGGTCAGCCATCATTAACATGGTATCACATCTTTTTATTTATTTTTGAAAATGAGGCTTGTTCCATCACCCAGGATGGAGTGCAATGGCATGATCTTTGCTCAGTGCATCCTCCGTCTCCCAGTTTCCAGTGATCCTCCTGCCTCAGCCTCCCGAGTAGCTGGGACTGCAGGTGTACACCACCATGTCTGCTGGTTTGTGTACTGTTTGTAAAGACGAGGTTTCACCATGTGGACCAGGCTGGTCTTGAACTCCTGACCTCAGGGGATCCTTCCACCTGGGCCTCCCTTAGTGCTGGGATAATAGGCATGAGCCACCGCACCCAGCCAGGATACCACATCCTCTAGCAGCCTGTGTGACTCGGCCAATGGAGGGTTCAGCTAAGCAACTGGAAGCCAGGAGCAGGGGCCAGGGTATTCATTCTAAGACTCGCATTGGACCAGCCACTTTCCTGTCTCCTTTGGAATTCTAGAAGTCACTTTCCCTCATGGCCCTCCAGGCTTAGGGGTGATAACAGCTTTTGTATAAATAGTCCAGGGCACCGAACTGTCTCTGGTTTGCTTACATGCTGCCCACAGATTTGTAAGTAGCTTGTGTATTAAATGCACCTTACATCATCTGATGTGAGTATGTCCCTGTTAGTCATTATCAACAATAACCAAAAGGAAATACGGACATATAGACCCCCTTAAGTCTTCCCGAAGTACACCTAGAATTGAAAGTGCTAACTGTGATGTGCTGTGGCACCATCACCACATAATCCCTCCCGCGATGAATGCTGATTTCCTGATTTATTACTCATAGTCACCACACAATAGGGCAATTACTGCAAAATGTTTAAAAGCTTCTCAGAAGGCTTTCTAATTTTTCGAGTAATGGATGCAGTGAGGCCCAAAACACGGCCTAAGTTTACTGTCCTGTAACCTGGCTTAGCGTTGGCTGTACATTTCACATTCAACAACCAGCAAGTAAAAGAATCACACGTTCATTTATTCCTTCAAAAACAAGCCAACTCTCTCCTGGGAATCAAAACACAGATGCAGGAAAACAAAGGATTTTAAATGTGGAAAAACACAGCAAGGAAAATGAGCTAAAAGATTAGCATCAACCCACAAATTCAGGAAGAGGCAAGACAGCCTCAAAGTACTCACTGCAGAGAGGGAAAAGCAGCAACCACTGCTGCGCTGGCTGGCAGGTGTTCTTTACTGGGCTTGCAACGCGCTGTAGCAGAAGAGATGCGTGATTTCCACCGAACACTCGGAACCAAAAGCCAGCGCTTTCCAACTTCTGAATCAGCCATGGCTTACAGCAATGTAGGATACTCAGGTCTTTCTGAGATTGATGCCATTGCCTCAGACCTCTCCACCATAGCAAGAACCACTGAACTGCACCTACCCTATGGGCTGTATTTCACATCCTCCCCTAGGTGTAAGGTGACCCTGAAGTTGTACGGGGAACAGCCCGTATGAAGAAAGGTACAGATCCTAAAATCAGAGCAGTGATTAACCTGAAACGTCATTCCAGCTGCCAGTTCATAACAGCAGTTACATACATTAAATATCCAAAAGGTGTTAGGCACTCTGCTAGTTTTGTGTATATTGTAATTCATACAGTGTTTCAGTGGTGCGCAGATGCTAAGGTGACCATCAATGATCCCTGACTTCCTGTGTTCACATCCTTGCATGATCTCCTCATCTTGATTATGGGTAGACCCGGGACTTGCTTCCAACCACATCAATACAACGGAAGTGATGGACAGTTACATGGTAGAAAGCTCGTGTGTGTGTGTGTGTGTGTGTGTGTGTGTGTGTGTACAACATACATCTTCATGTATATATATACACACATATATGTTCATATATATGAACATTAACACTGTAACTTTCTATCACCTTTGCCACACCGTCTATTGATTGAAAGCAATCCCAGGAAACACACATATATATATATATACATACACACACACACACACACACACACACACACACACATACACATATATTATATAATTTACATATATACATACTCTTTCTCCACTGCTTCAAGAGGCAAGCTGCCAGGTTTTGAAAGGACCTATGGAGAAGGCCATGTAGGAAGAAACTATGGGTGACCTCTGAAAGCTGAACATAGGCTCTGGGAGGTGAACATGGCCTCTGGCCAACAGTCAGCAAGAATCCAACAATGTCAGATTTACAGTAACAGAAAATAAATTGAGTCAACAACCTGGGTGATCCTGGAAGAATATCCGCCCTCAGTTGAGCCTCCAAATAAGAACGCCACCCACCTGACATCTTCATTGCAGCCACCTGACAGCTTGAACAAAGCACACAGCTAGACTTTATCAAACTTCTAACCCACAGACATTGGGAGAAAACAAATGTGTGCTGCTTTAAATTGCTAAGTGTGTGGGTGTAATTTGTAACACAGAATAGAAAACTCATGCATTTAGTTAAGATTAATAGCGCCATTTCCTAAATGAAGAGACGCGAGCTTGGGGTTGTGTAGGAAACGTATCAATGGTCAATTCACAGCTAGTGAATGGTGCAGGGGCTGGAAACAACACCTGCTGAGCTCCAAAGTTGGTGGACTTCACCACAACCACTTGGGATACTGTGACCCAGTCAAAGAATGGCAAATTCATCCAGTAACCACAGAATCAATTCTCTGACTGTCATTATGTAATAACCTACCCTGGGGTAGCATAACTGACTCCATTTTAGCTGTAAACTCCAACCTGGCTTCCCCCTCCTTACCAGACAGCCCCTTTGGGTGCATAACTGAGTCATGCTGCACTTAGAAGCATTGAAGCATACTGTTCTTAACACTTGTAACCATTTAACATTGTAACTACACCTGCTTGGCATACCTCCCCACTCCTATTGTCAGAAACAGTTTCCCTTTGATCATTGTGTAGAAGGAGCCTGATCACCATGCAACCCCCCAACTTCTTGGTAACTGTATGGAAACCACCTGTGTCTGCAGCCCCTTCCTCTAACCTGCTGTTCTGCTTCTGTAAAATTCCGCTTCAGCTAGGTACTCCCCTCCCCTACCTAAATCAAGATAAAAAGATAATCAGGCCCCATCCTCGGGGCTGAGAAAATTTTGAGAGTTAGCTGTCTCTCAGTCACCAGCAAATGAATAAAGGACTCTTAATTTGGAATTCAGAGCATGGCACGTTCCTTCTAACCTGTTCAGTTACAATTACAGACTAGTCCACTAGTGTCCTCCAAAAAGATATGTCCAAGTCGTAAACGCTGATACCTGTGAATGTGACTCTAACTGGAAAAAAAGTTTTTGGAGGTGCTGTAATGGAGTTAAGGATCTCAAGATAAAAATCATCAGAATTCAGGAAGACATACATAAAGACAGAGAAAAAGACCACGGGCAGATGGACGGAAAGGTTGCAGTGATGCAGCCACAAGCCAAGGGGTGCCAGTGATTGCCTGGATCCACAAGAAACTAGGGAAGAGGCATGGAATGTATTCTCCCTCAAAGCTTCCAGAAGGAGCTAATGACTCCACATCTTGATTTCAGACTTCCAGTTCCCCAAACAGTAAAAGAATAAATTTCTGTTGCTTTAAGTCTGCCACTAGGTGGTCATTTGTTACGGCAGCCTTTGGAAATTACAAGGGTCTCTGTGGCCTCAGTGCCTCCCTAATGTCTTGGACATTTCTAACTTTTTATGATCAACTTAAACAAGCCATTTATATGCTCAGGAAGCAGAGAAACAGGAGAAAGGACTCCAGTTTTGTGCAGAAGATAGGAGATTGCATCACGACCGTATCAAAAGTGATCTCGACTAAAAGCAGAGCTGCCATTTGATCCAGCAATCCTACTACTAGGTATCTTCCAAAGGAAAGATGTCATAAGAAAAAGATACGTGCATACCCATATTTATAGCAATTTGCTATTGCAAAAATATGGAACCAAACTAAATGCCCATCAACTAACGAGTAGATAACGAAAATGTGGTATACCTACACCATGGAATAGGAGTCAGTCATAAAGTGGATCAAAATAATGGCCTTTGCAGCAACTTGGATGGAGCCGAAGGCCATTATTCTAAGTGAAGTAACTCACAAATGGAAAACCAAATACCATATATTCTCCTTATCAGGGAGAGCTAAGCTATGAGGATGCAAAGACATGAGAATGATATAAATGGACTTTGGAGACTCAGAGGGGAAGAGTAGGGAGGCAGGTGAGGAGAAAAGACTATAAATTGAGTAGAGTGTACACTGTCCAGGTGATGGTGCACCGAAAGCTCACAAATCATCACTGAAGAATTCATCCATGTAACAAACACCACTTGTTCTCCTGAAACTACTGAAATAGTAATAATGAAAAAGAAAAGAGTGATATTATACAAGTCACTCAGCCTCTGGGGAATTTGTCTCCTTCTCTATAATGTACATTATCAGTCCTGATTAGTGTCTTATGGATCTGGAATCAATCTGGATTTTTATCTCTCTATCAATAAAAAGGATGGAATTTCCAGTCATTTGTTTGAAGTTACCAGGGTTTCTCAACAAACAAGTTTCAGGCCACAGGAAGTAGAGAAACGTCTAAGAGAGTGGGTTCTGGATCTCTCTTAGAATTTCAAGGCTCAAAATTTCAAGGTCTACTCTTTATGAGTGTGTGATGGTGAGAAGTTTACTAAAAAAAAAAAAAAAAAAAAAAAAACCAAAACCAAAACAAAAAATCTCTATATTTCAGTATGGGGGAGCTTTATTTTATTTTTTGGTCTGTAAAATGGAGCTAATAATAGAACCTAAACTGCAAGGTTATTTTGAGGAATTAATTCGGAGAAACTGGTATGTGTAAACTACAGGATATATAGGAACTGGTCAATAAACATTAGCCGTTATTATTTTTTTATTTTATTTTGAGAAAGAGTCTTGCTCTGTCGCCCAGGCTAGAGTGCAGTGGTGCAATCTCAGCTCTCTGCAACCTCTGCTTCCTGGGTTCAGTCAATTCTCTTGCCTCAGTCTCCTAAGTAGCTGGGGTAACAGGCACCGCACCCCCCCTACCACGCCAAGCTAAGTTTTTTTTTTTTTTTAATATATATATTTTTAGTAGATACAGGGTTTCACCATCTTGGCCAGGCTGGTCTCGAACTTCTGAACCCATGATCCACCCTCATCAGCCTCTAGAAGTGCTGGGATTACAGGCATGTGCCACCGAGCCCAGCCAGCTGTTATTAAATGGAGACAGGGTGTTTGGAACAGGATACCCTATAACTAGAGGACCTTCACTTTCCTCCCCCCCACCACTTTCTTCTCCATCTTTTACATCAGATAAGGGCCAAGCCTGCATCCGTTGCACTGAAAATACCTGTTTACTGATTAGAAGTGTTTGTGTTCAATGCGCATGCATCTTCCTGTGTCCAAGATTAATTATTAAGCATAGTATCAACGTGAGACCGCTGCTTCCTGCTACCTGCATTCGGAGGGCAGAGAGTCATTTCTTTCTCTGAAATGACCACAGATCTGCCCATTGGGCAGGATGCTCCATGACAAGCAACCACATTCACACTGAGAAGGGTATGAGATTTGGGGAAGACAAATAAATAATTCATGTTTATGTCCCTGGTTACTTATTCTTTAAATGATGCCTCTGGATATCAGGAGGGAATTACAACATGAAAGGTATGAATTAGGGCCCAGGCAGACATTTATTTAATTAACAACTAATTTGAATGGATTTAAGATGGTTTTACTCTGCATGTATGAAGTCTTCCTACAGCCACACTTTAAAAACATTAGTGGGCCCCAGAATCACCCGGGTAGCTTGTTAAAAATTCAGAAACACTGGCACCAAGCCCAGTTGGTCTGATTCCGCAGGCCTTGGATGGAGTCCTCCAATGTGCTTTCTTTTCTTTTCTTTTTTTTTTAAATACAGAGTTTTCCTCTGTTGCCCAGGCTACAGTGCAATGATGTAATCTCAGGTCACTGCAACTTCCACCTCCCGGATTTAAGTGATTCTCCTGCCTCAGCCTCCTGAGTAGCTGGGACTATAGGCATGTGCAACCACATCCAACTAATTTTTGTATTTTTAGTAGAGATGGGGTTTTACCATGTTGGCCAGGCTGGTCTCAAACTCCTGACCTCAGGTGATTAACCTGCCTAAGCATCCCAAAGTGTTGGGATTACAGGCGTGACCTGCCGCACCCAGCCAGCCCCAAATGTGCATCTTAAAAAATGTTGTAAGTGGCTCTCCTGTAGGCTACCCTGAGATTCAGGATGAGGAAGAACACCCTAAAGGGATACCCAGGACTCCATGATCCCTCTTTTGACTTGTGTCAGTTTCTTGGTATTTTTCCAGGAATCCTGAAAAAGGATGTCTCTCCCAGGGCCTTGTTCTTTAAGAGGCAGCTGAAGGACCCAGCTCGGTGGCTCATGTCTGTAATTCCAGCACTTTCGGAGGCCAAGGCGGGGAGATCACGAGGTCAAGAGATGGAGACTATCCTCGCCAACATGGTGAAACCCCACCTCTACCAAAAAATACAAAAATTAGCTGGGTGTGGTGGTGCACACCTGTAGTCCCAGCTACTTGGGAGGCTGAGACAGGAGAATCACTTGAACGTGGGAGGTGGAGGTTGCAGTGAGCTTAGATCGCGCCACTGCACTCTGGCCTGTGCAACCCGGCAACAGAGCAAGACTCTAGCAAAAAAAAAAAAAAAAAAAAAGGCAGCTGAAGATCTGCTACTGAGATCCAGGGAGGAAAAGAGCAAGCCCTGAGGATATGAAATATGTCCACTTGGAATGCCGAGGTTCCCATCAAAGCAAGGGGGAAGAGTGTACTCATCACAGTGCACAGACCCTGCTTCAAGAAGAGTAAATGGTATTCCAAATATCTTAACTCCCGCTTGGGTGAAGAAGGCAGGGAGGGAGCCTGTGTCAGAGCTTCCTAACTTTCATTTCAGAAGAAGGAGGCACTTAAAAAAATCAACACTATTAGCATTGATCTTCCTTTGGAACAGAGTATCTCTACCAACTCTCTTTTCTTCAGATGTAAAGAAGGCAGAGATAGAAATGGATATATTCCCCAGATGAAACACATCAAGAACAAAAGCACTTGTGAATTCCTTTATAAGCTAAAGAGCTACACTCAAGTTCAGACACTCTTCATTTCATGTATGATCCCATATATTGGGTTCACCGGACAGGGTTAGTAGCTAACTGTGACATCCTCTGTTCAGTGTTTGGTTACAAATGAGTCCCCAACAATAGCTGGGGCAGACTCTTGGCACTGAGAGTGGGAACCAAGGTGGCCACTGGGATTTTCTATTTGAAACACAAATTAAGAACAGAGACGCAGTCCACTCTTTACTTGAAATGTTGAAAACAACATCACTTGCAGCCTGGACACAGTGGCTCACACCTGTAATCCCAGCACTTTGGGAAGCTGAGGCAGGTGGATCATGTGAGGTCAAGAGTTTGAGACCAGCCAACATGGGGAAACCCCATCTTTACTACAACTACAAAAATTAGATGGGCATGGTGGCATGCACCTGTAATCCCAGCTTCTCAAGGAGGCTGAGGCATGAAAACTGCTTGTACACCTGGGAGGCGGAGCTTGCACTGAGCCAAGGTCCTGTCACTGCAATCCAGCCTGGGCAACGGAGAGAGATTCTGTCTCACAAAGAAAACAAAAAAACAAACAAAAACAACCAAAATCAAGGTACAAATTCAAACTTCAAAGTTTGAATTCATCTTTCAAAGATGGGATAAATTTAAATGGGTGGTAGAACAAAGCTGGAAGGAACAGAGCTTATCCAAGAGTTTATAAGTACGAATGGGCATAACTGGGGCCAGTTAGAGGTGAGAGGATGAGCCGGAAAGGTCGTGTTGACCATCCAGGGAGACACAAGCCAGGCTGGCTGACAGCGTTGCAGGGTGGAAGGCCTCACAAGCGCGTACGTCACGATGGTGCACAGTATTTCTTAAATTGCGGTTTATGAGTCACTAATGGTTCTGGACATGGTAGAAGAATGACAATTTAAAAAACAACGACAACATTGCTATTTACTTCATTAACCAAAGGTGCATTAGACCACATTACCCAGCAATTTTACACCTCGGGGTATATTCAAGAGAAATGAAAACCTACATGCATGCCCCGCACACAAAGGTCCGTAGAAGCATTACTCACAATAGCCAAGAGGCAGACACAACCCGAATGTCCATCAACAGATGAACAAACCGTGGTATCCTGTGGAAACAAGAGTGACTCCATCTTGGATGCTAATCCGCCGTATTGACTTCTGATTGGTCCCAGCCCCGTGAATGCCTCCCAGTTCCTACTTTATTTCCAGTCCTTAGTATGGCAACGTGTAAACTTAGATCATTCTTGCCTGTCCGGGAGGGTTGCCATTAGTTGTCTCGTACAGAGTACTTGTGACCTCTTCCTAAGGTACATACGCTTTGGGTTTGAGGAGTAGCAGAGTGGAATCTGTCTTGCTGGCACCCAAGGCAGCTGTCTTTAAGCTTCCCCAGTAAAACTCCCTTTAATGCCACACTGGATTTTTCTGCCTTGTACTTTGGTTTCTCAGCAACTTCAGCATATGGGGACCACTCTGCATATACAGCCCTTTCATGGAACATGTCCGTGTCATGAGTATGATTCAACTATAAAAAGGAATGAAGGCTGGGCATAGCAACTCGCACCTCTAATTGCAGCCCTTTGGGAGGCTGAGGCAGGCAGATCACTTGCGTCCAGGTGTTTGAGAGCAGCACGGGCAACGCGGCAAAACCCTGTCTCTACAAACAGAACAAAAAGGAGCCAGGTGTGGTGGCGCATGCCTGTGGTCCCAGCTACTCGGAAAGCTGAGGAGGGAGGATCATTTGAGTCTGGGAGGCAGCTGTTGCAGTGAGTTAAGACTGTGCCACTGCATTCCAGCCTCACGATAGAGCCAGACCTTGTCCCACAACCCCCTAAATAAAGAAAACGCAGAAATTAACTACGTGTGGTGTGTGGTGATGGTGCATGTCTATGGTCACTACTCAGGAAGCTGGGGTGGGAGGAATGCTTGAGCCCAGGAGGTTGAAGCTGCAATGAGCTAAGACTGTGACACTGTATCCCAGACCAGGTGACACAGCGAGACCCTGCCCCCACCACACACCAAAAAAAAAAAAAAAAAAAAAGAAAGAAAGAAGAAAACACTGAGGCAAGCTACAATGTGGAAGAACCATGAAAACATTATGCTGAGTGAAAGAAGCCAGACACAACTAGTAGAAGAAACACCCAGAATAGGCACATTTACAGAGACAGTAAGCAGATGAGAGACGACCCCAAGAATGGAGGGAGAGAGGAAACGAGAGTGATTATGGTATGATGTGTAGGAGGTGCTCTTCTGCGGTGAGGAAGATGTTTCACAACTAGACAGAAGCAGCAATGGCACCACATGGTGAATGCTCCACACATCCCTGAACTGTACACTTTAAAATGGTTAATTAGAAGTGATACATATTTCATCTGAATTGACGGATTGATTGATTGACTGAATCAGTCTCACTCTGTCACCCAGCCTGGACTGCTGTGGCACAATCATGGCTTACTGTAGCCTTGAGTTTCTGGGCTCAAGTGATCCTCTCATCTCAGCCTCATGCATAGCTAGCACTACAAGGGTGCATGTGCCACCATGCCTGGCTAATTTTTGTATTTTTGGTAAAAACGAGGTTTTGCCATGTTACCCAGGCTGGTCTCCAACTCCTGAGCTCAAGTGATCTGCCCGCCGCGGCCTCCCAAAGTGCTGGGATTACAGGCAGGAGCCGCTGTGCCCAACATCTGATTTTTTTAAAAAGGGATTTTGGGCTGGGTGCAGTGACTTGCATCTGTAAGCCCAACAGTTTGGGAGGCCAAGGAGGATGCATCACTTGAGGCCAGGAGTTCGAGTCCAGCCTGGCCAACATGGCGAAATCATGTCTCTACTAAAAATATAAAAATTTAACCAGGCATGGTGGTGTGTGCCTGTAACCCAACTACTCAGGAGGCTGAAGTGGAAGGATCATCTGAATCCAAAAGGCGGAGGTTTTGGTGAGCTGAGATCATGCCACTATACTCTAGCCTGGGTGACAGAGCAAGACACTGTCTTAAAAAAAAAAAAAAAAAAAAAAGGATTGGGGTGGGGACTTAGGTTATTGTTTAGATTTAGGCTATAATAGGAAGTCATTTGTTTATGAAATAATTTTTTTAAAGTTATCAAGGAAATAAGATAACATGCTATGCATATTTGTTAAACAGTACAGACGTGACAAGTTTGGGAAGCTGTGTGCTTCCTTCCTCAAATGTAGAGCAAGCTGCTTCCCTGCAGAAAGGAACCACAGATAGCTCCCTAGTCCGCGACACCAAGAGTGGAAATGATCCCAGGACCTTCTCCGATGGAATTAGGAGAAACGCTGAGGACCAGGGGCCTCATCCAGCTCCTGAGGGCTTCATCCAGGGGCCTCATGCCAGGAGAACAAGGAGTGGGTCTCCGGGAGCCTGATGAAAACTGCAGTTCAGCCCCAGCGCCTTGACCCCAAGTCTGGAGAGCACGGCTCTGCCACTAATTAGTTGGAGGACCTCGGGTGAGTTCTCAGTGCGCAGTTCACACATTAGTCAACAGGGGATTGTTCTGCAGCCTTCATGTATGGATGAGCAAAGCCGACCTCCACCACTCCAGGCCTGCTTGCTGCCTGACAATACCATCATAATAAAAATACTATGCAAGCACTACCCCACTTACTGCTCCAACAATCGTGTGAGTAAGGGCTATCTCAATCCTATTCACCTATGTTGTGTTTTGCTTTTGAGACAGGATCTCGCTCCGTTGCCCAGGTTGGAGTGCAATGTTGCAATCTTGGCTCACCGCAGCCTTAAACTCCTGGGCTCCAGTGATCCTGTCACTTCAGCCTCCTTTCTTCAGCCTTCAAAGTAGCTGGGACCACAGGTGCACAGCACCATGCCAGGCTAATTTTTAGATTCTTTGTACAGAAGGGATCTTGCTGTGTCGCCCTGGCTGATCTCGAACTCCTTACCTCAAACAATGCTCCGGCCTCAGCCTCCCCAAGAGCTGGGATTACAGGCATGAGCCAATGCTCCTGGCCTTGATCTCTCTCTTTTTTTTCCGAGCTGAAAACGGAAATTCAGAGAGATTCTCACTTGCCAAAGATGAATAAGGCAGGAGGTGCAGGTTAGACACCTAGGTCTGTGTTTTTATTAATGTAAAATTACCTCCCTGTTTGTTACTGTCTTTTCTCCTCTCTCCTCCTCTTTTCTTTAACTTTTAGATTCTGAATCATAAAAAGTAGATCACTTACCAGCCGACCCTGTAATTTAAGCTGGGACCACTGGACTAGATACCACTAAAGGTCCCTCCTAGCCTGGAAATGATGATGATGATTTGCTTTTGCTTTTGTTCTGCAATATGCAGCAAACATTCCACCAAGGAATAAATAAGCTAAACTCGGTGAGGTAGTTTAGAAGGAAATTATGATCTGGTCTGAAATCAGGAATGCACTTATTATGTTCGTATTTCCTTCACAGCAGCACGCAGACATCAGTCCAAATATTTTAGCACTGGATAGGTTAGACATAAAACAAAAGATGGGTTTCCAACCCAGGCTGCAACATTATTTTTTGCTTAATGCTTCTGGCCACGTCAAGTAGAACATTCTCATCAAGTGCAATATATACATGAGCTGGGGAGTATAAATCATCCATAATTATAATATCCTTCACCCCAAGAGGCCTTTAGTGTTTCCTTTATAAAAGTTACACAGTTGAGACCGGCACCTTGCTAATAGATTGGCCCTCCCTGAAAACACAATTATGCCACATGCAGGGCTGGGAAGTAGTTTTGCATGCCTGCTGTCAATGTGTGTTTCAGACTCAATAGCCTGCCACGACGGACTTAACTGCTGGCTGCCCAGAAGCTCGGCGAGGAGAGCAGACAGGGGAGGACGGAGCCTGCCCTAGGTGGGCATGGAGCCAGGTCCACCAAGGACTTCTTGGAGAACAACTTGCTGCCCAAAGAATCTGGGGGCCTCAGGGCTTAACTTGCTTTGGGAAAGGCTTGGGGATGCTGCTGACTTCTAACTTCTCCTTCAAAGGATACTCTGAATTGTATCGTGCTCCATGCTCGGTGCTCGGTGCTGGGCATGTGGCACTGCAGATAGGGGCCAAGGGTTGCAGGGGTGTGAGAAAGGCTGATGGCAACACGTGTAGGGTCTGGTGGGAGATACAATGTCAAAGAAGTCTCAAACAACACCGTGGCTTGCAAGAACAGACAGCAGCCGTTCCGGGCCTGGGCCACACGTTCACAGGGAGGTTTAAATAGGACCATCCTCCTTAGCCCCAAGTGAATCTTCTGCACAGCATCACACAGGCTGTAATTACGGAAATGAAGTAAAAGTGCTACTTTATTACAGTTAAATGCATGGACAGATAATAATTTCAGAAACCCTGATTTCGCATTTAAAAAAATGCTTTTTAATAACCCACAGAGAAAAAACAAACAAAACAGGTTTTCTTTGCCTCCCAGAGGCCTGGCAGGTGAACAAAGGTTATTTCCATCATGGTTTTCCTGCCTGGGCCATCTTTCCAGGTTCTTTTCTACCCATCAAAAGCCCATCCTGACCTGGCAGATACAGGAAGTTGAATATATGGCACAGTGGTGGGTAACAAGCAGATGAGGTGAGATCTTGCCCAAGATCCCCTGAGGACCAAAAAACAGGGAGCTGTAGTCTGGGCGTGGTGGCTCAAGCCTGTAATCCCAGCACTTCGGGAGGTAGTGGCAGGACGATTGATCACTTGAGCTCCAGAGTTCTAAACCAGCCTGGCCAATATGGCAAACCTACCCCGCATCTCTACCAAAAATGCAAAAAAAAATTAGCTGGGCATGCTAATGCACACCTGGGAGGCTGAGGCATGAGAATCATTTGAATCCAAGACAGAAGGCTGCAGTGAACTGAGATTGCACCACTGCACTCCAACCTGGATGACTTGAGACTGTGTCTCAAAAAAAAAAAAAAAAAAAAAAGTGGTAGGGAGATTTCCCCAAGGCTCTCAGGGGTGGCCTGTCTTCATAGAGAAAGTAAGGCCTGACCTCAATGTGGAGACTCTAGGATATAAAATTTCCAGGCATTTTTCTGGGATGCGATTTGTCACTCCTCGATTTGACTAGAAACTCTTTGCAGGGAAGAATTTAAACCAGGTTCATGCCTAGTTTACGCCTGTAATACCAGCACTTAGGGAGGTCGAGGCAGGAGGAACGTTAGAGCTCAGGAGTTCAGGTCCAGCCTGGGCAATATAGTAGGACCAAGTGTCCCTTAAAAAAATAAAATAAAATAGAAATTAGCCAGGTGGGTGTGGAGGCATGTGCCTATAGTCCCAGCTACTCAGGAGGCTGAGATGGGAGGTTTACTTGAGCCCAGGAGATAGGGGCTGCAGTGAGCTATGATCATGCCACTGCACTCCAACCTGGTTGACACAGTGAGAAAGATGAGAGAAAAGAAAAGAAAGGGAGAAAAGAAAAGGAGGAGAGGGGAAGGGAGGGGAATGGAGAGAAAGGGAGAAAGAGAAAAAAGAAAGAAAGAGAGAGAGAGAAAAGGAAAGACAACAAAGTAAATAAAGAAGTACAAGAAAGAAAGCCTAAACCTCACTAGGACTTTGGTATCGTTATCTTCACCCACCCAGAATGCTGCAATCTCATCTATGTGAGCCCTAGGGTTGGAAAGGATCCCAAGAATTCTGTCCTCATACAGAACAGACACCGCATCTCAGTCGCCCTGCGGTCCTCAAAATGTCCCTCCCCACCCCAGATCCACATCACCTGGGAATGTGCTGGAAATGTAAATTGCAGAGCTCCGCCCCAGAGTGACTGAGTCAGAAAACGTGGGATGGGAGCAGCAACCTGCGTTTTCACGAGGCCAGCAGGGCTTCTGATGCACCCTCAAGTTTGAGACACTCCACCTCAGAGAGATTATTCCACGTGGGAATTTCAGTTTCAGATTATTTACCTCATTCTGCATGGTATGGAAATAGAACTTAAACATCAACTTGTGAAATAGTAGCAATGATCAACTACGAAGCTGAAAAAGGCAACAGCACATTTATTCACAGGAAGAAAATTTCTCTCTAGAAGAAATGGTCCACAAAAAAGGAATCTTTGAAGAATGTACCTCACTCTGTGTAACATCTTTATTCTTCTTCTTCCTACTCCCAAGCCTCAAAGTATTGGTGGACCAAGCATTTTGCAAATCTTACACTGTATCTTCGATATCTGGCCATATCTGAAGACCCTCTGTACTATGATATACTCAATAACTTTTCATAAAAGCACTTTACTTAGATTTTTAAAAAGTAAATTCATTTACTGAAAAAGGAGAAAAAATAGATCTTTTCTGTAAGTGGAAACCAAAGTGTTTGCTGTAGGTATGCAAGGTAAATTAAGTACTATTAAAGAAACAGAGCTATAAATAGCAGGTAAAAAGAGTTGCCTGTCTGCTACGGATTGAGCTTTGTTTCCAGCAAAAGATGTTGAAGCCCTAACTCCTACGATCTGTGAATGAGACCTTATTTGGAAAGAGGGTCTCTATAGAGGTAACCAAATTAAGTCATCATGGGACATAGTTCAATTTGACTGATGTCATCATAAAAAGGGGAACTTTGGACACCAAGAGACAGACATGCTTATAGGCAGAACATGTGCAGGTGAGGGCAGAGATCAGACTGATACAGCTACAAGCCAAGCAATACCATGCATCGCCAGCAGCCACCAGAAACCAGGGGAGAGGCATGGGACAGATCCCTCCTCCCCCAGCCCTTATAAGAAATCAACCCTGCAGACACCCTGATCTCAGGCTTCTGGTCTCCCCAAGTGTGAGACAACACTTCGTTATAGCAGTTCTAGGAAACTAACGCACCACCCAAGGTCCAAGTGTTCAGTCTCCTTCCTCCTCTTTTTTTTTTTTTTTTTTTTTTGAGATGGAGTTTCTCTCTTGTTGTCTAGCCTGCTGGAGTGCGATGACACGACCTTGGCTCACTGCAACCCCCGCCCACCAGATTCAAGTGATTCTCCTGCCTCAGCCTCCCGAGTAGCTGCGATTATAGGCGCCCGCCACAATGCCCAGGTGATTGTTGTATTTTTAGCAGAAATGAGGTTTCACCATGATGACCAAGCTGGTCTCGAACTCCTGACCTCAGGTGATCCACCCACCTCAGCCTCCCAAAGTGCTGAGATTACAGGTGTGAGCCACCACGCCCGACCCTCCGTCCTCTTTACTAACAGAGATGAGCAAGGCATACAAAAGTATAAAGACTAGCACCAAACTGAGGCGTTCTCCTGGACAGAAGCGTAGATACAGCAAAGTCAGCTTAAAAGGAAACCGCCTTCTCATTCTGAGATGTAGGATCTGATGGTTCTACTCTGTTACCTTCTCAGGTCTCCTCTCCCCCACTTCAGGAAATATTATTTTAGAGCCACACTGCTGGCTCTGAAGTTGACAAGAACCATGAGCCCTGTAATCCAGGTAGCCTCTAGAAACTGGCAAAGGCAGGAAACTGTATTCTTCCAGAAAACTTCTGGAAGAAATGCAGCTCTGTTAAGGTTTTGGTTTTACCCCAGTAAAGACCATTTTGGACTTCTGACCTCCAGAACTACAAGAAAACGCATTTGTGTTGTTTGAACAATCAACGCGATAGGGGGATGACCCAGCCAGGCACGGAGCGGGGTCTTGATTTCACCCCAGCATTGAGCCTGGGGACAGAATTCCTGAGATGAAGTCAATGCTCTCCTCTTTGTGTGTATGGATGGACAGGGAACAGGAAGGCAGCGTGGGGGCGGGGAATGGAAAAGACGCTCTCTTTGCTTCTAAAAAGATCCTCTGTGCCCAAATTCCAAAAAGACTAGAAGATTGGAGAAAATGCACAAACTGCAAATGTGAATTAATCACCTCATGAGACTCCTCTTAGGATTTCTCTTTTCCCATTTTCTGCTTGAGTCTGCGTTTTCTCCTTCCTGGAGTTCCATCAAATCCCTGCCACCGTGCCCAATATCTCTGCAGTCTCCCAAGGTTTTTGGCTGCCAGGGATGTCTGTACATGACTTCCCTTCCTAAGAAACCTGCAGCCTCCAGAGGTTAAGAGTAATGAACAGGAAGTAAACAAACCAAACAAATACCACCTTCCTTTAAAGAGAGATCTGCCTGTGGAGCACTGCGAGAAATCAGAAATGCCTCACGAAGTTTGCTAAGCAAACAAAAAGCAAATCCTGCCCAAACAGAATTAGCAAAGGAACCGACGTGCAGACAAATGCAGTCACACAAGGGTGGTCTGGGCAGACGGCCCCAACGGCATACTCTGCTTTACATCAAAAGAAGACCATTGGCTGGAGGTAATAAGGAAAGGATCACACTTGGGAGAAAATAACACAAATAAAAGTGGAAAGTGGCAGTCACTGTCACAGCCACAAGTTAGCAGGCATGTGCCATGTGTTAGGTATTCAGGATTCCTCGTCTCCTAACCTCACTCAATAACTTCCCCATCCCATTTTGCAGAAGACAGAACAGGCCTGGGGAGACTCCATGTCCCATGCAAGGCCACACAGCTTCTAGGTGGCAGAGCCTGAATGTGAATGCATGTTTGCTATACATAAAGCCATCACACCGATGGAACGCCTTTAGAGAGTATGACAGACAGAATCTTGTCCCCTGCCAAAGATGCCTGCATCCTAATAACTGGAATTTGTGAATACGTCACCTTGCCTGGCAAAAGAACCTTTGCTGATGTAATTAAGGATCTTGAAATGGAAGAGTTCCCTAGATTATCCAGGGTAATCACAAAATGCCTTATAAGAGGATGAACAGAGAAGGAGGTGTGAGGCTGGAAGCCGGGGCCAGAGTCTGAAGGCCACACCGCTGGCTTTGAAGATGAAAAGGGCCATCAGCCATAATTTGGGTGGCCTCTAGAAAGAGGCAAAGACAGGAAACTGCATTCTCTTATAAAACTTCCACAAGAAATGCAACCCTCCTGACCTTTTTGTTTTACTTCGGTAAGACCTATTTTGGACTTCTGACCTCCAGAATTGCAAGAGAATACCTTTCTGTTGTTTTAAATTACCTCTAAATTGGTGATCATTTGTTACAGCAAAAATAAGAGCCTCCTGAAGAAACGGAGGTCTAAGCACGTTCAGAAGCAGAAGAATGAAGCCCCCAGAGACAGCGTGTTGGGGGGAAGCATCGATCACGCCAAATTATTGCAGCGGCTACAGTCATGAATGCTTAGCATGTGCCTAGCACTGTTCAATTTTTTCTTTCTTTTTTTGAGACAGAGTCTTGCTCTGTCACCCAGGCTGGAGGGCAGTGAGTGAAGCGATCTTGGCTCACCGCAACCTCCGCCTCCTGGGTTCAAGCGATTCTCCTGCCTCAGTCCCCCAAGTAGCTGGGACTACAGGTGCATGCCACCATGCTCAGCTAATTTTTGTATTTTTAGCAGAAGCAGGATTTCACCATGTTGGCCAGGATGGTCTCAATATCTTGATCTCATGATCCCCCTGCCTCGGCCTCCCAAAGTGCTGGGATTACAGGTGTAAGCCACCACACCTGACCAAAATTATTGCATAAACTCATTTGGTCCCCACAACAACCTTGTGAGGCCAGCACAACCATCCCCTCCATCTATCAATGGAGTAACCGGGCACAGAGACACTAAGCACTTAGTCCCAGATTGTACAGAGAATCAATGAGGTGAGCAAGGATTGAAGACAAGGCATTCTGGCCCTGGACCCTGCATGGATGATTAGAGCACTCTATTTCTGGAAGAAATAGGATAGGATTCATTAACCATTTCCAAGTAAGTAAGAGAAGTTCAGCTTGGTGCCAGGCACATGGATAAGACATGGTTGGCACTCTTAAAAGTACCTTGGGCTGGGGGTGGTGGCTCCCTCCTGTAATCCCAGCACTTTGGAAAGCTGACGTGTGTGGATCATCTGAAGTCAGGAGTTCAAGACCAGCCTGGTCAACATGGTGAAACCCCATCTCTACTAAGAATACAAAAAAATTAGCTGGGTGTGGTGGCGCACACCTGTGGTCCCAGCTACTTGGGAGGCTGAGGCAGGAGAATTCCTTGAACCTGGGAGGTGGAGGTCGCAGTGAACTGAGATAGTGCCACAGCACTCCAGCCTGGGTGACAGAGCAAGATTCCATCTCAAGGAAAAAACAAACAAACAAAACACACACACACACACACACACCCACCCACCCACACCAAACAGTAGTTTGGGAGGAGAACCTGATAAGTGAGTTGTCAGCTATGAGCTGGAAATATCTTCCTAGAGGACTGAGTGTGCCACGGGGACATTCTAGAAGAGGTCCCACCAGAGTCCACAGGTGTCAGCGGCAAATCTGAGGTTCCTGGGAGAAAGGAGAAAGCAGGCAGATGGACCCACATCGGGGTTAGAAGAGTGCAAACACGGAGGAACTTGGATGAGCAAGACAGGTCAGAGGCGTGGTGAGCGGCTGGATGTGCAGGCCTGCTGGGGCTGCAGGAGAGGATGCCCAAAAGGCTGGAGGAAGGAAGATGAGATGCCAGATCTCAGGCAATGCCATGCTAACAGATGTGAGCTGCAGGGCTGGAAAGAAGTAAACCGTAAGGAACTGAATTATTTCCCTGCAAAACATGCATCTGTTCTAACCCCCAGTAGCTGTGAATGTGACCTTATTCAGAAATAAGGTCTCTGCAGAAGAGCAAGTTAAGATGAAGTCATTTGGGTAGACCCTAACCCGATATGACCATGTCCTTACTGAAAGGGGAAATACAGACACATGCTCAAGGGGAGAGCTCTATGTATCCATGCAGGCGGAGACCGAGGTGCCAGGAGCACCCATGAATGGCAGAAACTGGCTGGGCGCGGTGGTGACTCATGCCTGTAATCCCAGCAATCTGGGAGGCCTTGGAAGTGGGTGGAATACCTCTGATCAGGAGTTCAGGATCAGCCTGACCAAACTGGTGAAACCCCATCTCAACTAAAAATACAAAATATTAGCCAGGCATGGTGGCGCATGGTGGCCGAAGTAGGACAATCGCTTGAACCTGGGAGGCAGAGGTTGCAGGGAGCAGAGATCAGGCCATTGCACTCCAGCCTGGGCAAAAGGAACGAAATTCCGAAGCAAAACAGACAAGAAACCCAGAAGCTAAGAGAGATGTGTGGGACAGATTCTCTCTCACCGTTTCCAGAAGTAACCAACCCTACTGGCATCTTCATCTCAGACTTCTAGCCTCCAGAATATAAGACGATAAATTCCTGTTAATGAAACCACCTGGTGTGTACTTCTTTCTTAGACTAGCCCCGGCAAACCAGCATGGATGCAGTCCTTCTCTCAAGGAGAGCTCGATGCACTATTTCTCCAAGTGAAGCCCTGAGCACTGGGAACAGTGAGGAGATAAATCAGTAAAGATGACTCTCATTGTCAGTGCTACAAATGCTTTGCTTTAGGGGCCATCCTGGGCACTGGAGGATGTTTAACAGCATCCCTGGCCCCTGGCCCATGGATGCCAGGAGAACACACTCCCCTGCCAAGTTGTAAAACAAAGATGTGTACAGACATTGCGAAATGCCCACCGGGGAAAAAAAATTACCCTGGCTGAGAATCCTTGGAATACAGAGAAGACAAGGAAATAATAAACAGTTATTATTTTTTTCAGTTTAGTTCTGCAAGCCAAGTATGGTGGCTCATGCCTGTAATCCCAGCACTTTGGGAGGCCCAGGCAGGTGGATCACTTGGGGTCAGGAGTTTGGGACCAGCCTGGTCAACATGGTGAAATGCCGTCTCTTTAAAAATACAGAGCTGGGCATGGTAGCTGGTGCCTGCAGTCCCAGCTACTGAGGACTCCTTGAACCCAGGAGGCGGAGGTTGAAGTGAACTGAGATCATACCACTGCACTCCAGCCTGAGTGACAGAGCGAGACTCTGTCTCAAAAAAAAAAAAAAAAAAAGTTCTGTAAATATTTATGGAGCACCCAGCCTACTCTGAGCTAGGCTCTTTGTAAGTACCAATAGTTCAGAGATGAAGAAAGGGTTATGCTGTCCTTGAGATACTCCAAGCCTATCAGGATTTACCGCAAACACTACCAGCATAGCCCTTGTTTTTGACTTGACGAAGAAGAAAACCATAAAGAAAAGTTTCTGGAGATTAGAGTGTGGTTATATAAACTAACTTGTTTTTTTTTTTTTAAATGCACACACTGTTATTTCAAATTATTTCAATATAAAGTCCCATTTCCACAGGCCAGAGGCTATTTTGCTATAATTTTCTTCCAGCATTGTTTATCCTGTATTTTTTATGAGTTTCAGTGTTATTACCAAGTTTTCAACAATCATTAGGTAGTGCCTGAGACATAATTGAATACAATTTTATTACCCCAGCCAGTAGACATCAATATTTAATCCTTCTGCTCAGCACGGCAATGTATATTTTGGGGGGCTAATAAATTGCTTTTTGGGGTTGCCCATAGGATGAGCACCTTCTGCAAATCTGCTTTGATGTTTTTTCCAACACGCTATTCAATACATCAACACTGCTTGCAGCCCTAAGTGAGGCATTATTTTTTTTTTAATGATAAAGCAAAGCATTCCATCCAAGACAAAGTAGCAGGTGGAGCTGAGCTCACTGTTCCTGATTCTACTAGGCATTTTGCCCAACAAGAGCAAGGCACAGGATTTCTTCAGGATGCGGCAGAGGGACCCCACAGCCTGGCACCTATCAAAGCTCACCTTGGAAACAAGGGCAGAAGGAAGTTGGTGTCACTACAGAGAAAGCCTGTGGACACTCACCTCGCTTCCAGGGATCAGCAGAGATTCAGGGAACAAACATATAGCCCTCAGCTACTAATACCGTAATGCCAAGGAAGCATGTTTGCTAGGTAGGACCAGCTCAGTCTGTCAGCTGAAAATATCATTTCCTTCCATGCCATGTGAACTTGCCTCAGGCATTCGAGAAATTATTTCTAATACGGATGATCACCGTGCTGTCTTTTTCCCCTTTTGGTGGTGTTGGTCAGGGCGATCTTGTTAAAGGGGGAAATTTTGAATAAACAAAAGTCCAATCTACTAGCTATATGATTTGACAGGGTAACCAAACATCTAAACTTTTTTTTTTTTTTTGAGATGGAGTCCAACTCTGTTGTCCAGGCTGAAATGCAGTAGCATGATCTCAGATCACTGCAACCTCCGCCTTTCCGGTTCAAGCCATTCTCCTGCCTGAGACTGCCTGAGTAGCTGGGACTACAGGTGTGTGCTACCAGGCACAGCTAAGGTTTGCATTTTTAGTAGAGATGGAGTTTTGCCATGTTGGCCCTGCTGGTGTTGAACTCCCAACCTCAGGTGATCCACCTGCCTCTGCCTCCCAAAGTGCTAGGATTACAGGTATAACCCACTGTGCCTAGCCCTTTTTTTCTTCTTCTTCTTCTTTTTTTTTTTTTTTTAAACAGTTACAGAGACTGTTAGCTAGGAAGAAATGGTTAAAGAACAAGCACTATTGAGAAAAAAAATGGATAAACAAAAAAGTGTTTGAACACCCTGCCCAATTGTAAAATGCTAATGCTGCAAAATAGTCTTGTTGGATTTTTCTTGTTTAACAACACTGACTCCCAGGGAAGAAAGTTACACCAAGTTTATTAAGTAATTCAATTTTGTACGACTTGAAAAATTCCTCAAACTCTTTTACCATGCTAACAAGCACAGCACCTCTGACAGACTGGCTGCCAGGGAGACTTCATCCCCACTGCTTTTGTTTATCCAGCAAATGGTAGTTTTGTTGTCTGAGGGAATTGGGAACAGGGGAATTTGTAGAAAAGTGTAATAGAGAGAAACTTCACCCAAAGCAGAACAAGACAATTCTCTAACAAAATTAGCCACTTTGACTTCATTCTCCACCAGCTTTCTACAAAAACAAGCAGCATGGGCAGGTGAACAGGCCTTCCCAGCAGGTGCAAAGCAAGGGTCCCTGTGAGTAGAAAACACCAAAGAGAAACCCACAGCAAAAGCAGCTGCTTCCCCAAACAGTCCTCAGATCGAATGCAAATGACTTTTTTTTTTTTTTTTTCTGAAAGGGTCTAGCTCTGTTACCCATGTTGGAGTACAGTGGTGTGATCTCAGCTCACCCCAACCTCTGCCTCCTGGGTTCAGGCAATTCTTCTGCCTCAGCCGTCCCAGTAGCTGCGATAACAGGCACGTGCCACCCCACCTGGCTCATTTTTGTATTCTGAGTGGAGAGGAGGTTTCACCAAGTTGGCCAGGTTGCTCTCAGACTCCTGATCTCAAGTATTCTGCCCGCCTGGGCCTCCCAAAGTGCTGGGATTATAGGCACGAGCCAGTGCACCCAGCCTAAAGATGGAGACGTTTCATAAGCCTCCCACTCGCGCCTCACAGAGAAGAGATGTAACATAAATCCCTGAGAATGACAGTCTAGAACATACATGTGCATCAATAGTGCATGCAGTGTGTCAAGATGGAGCTT
Organism: Sapajus apella; assembly: GCF_009761245.1. NCBI lineage: Eukaryota > Metazoa > Chordata > Mammalia > Primates > Cebidae > Sapajus > Sapajus apella. The sequence goes on along the minus strand of NW_022437039.1, from coordinate 3,991,991 downwards.
AAACACACACACACACACACACACACACAGAGTTTTCATTTCTCCTTTAGAAATGATTGGAGAATGATCTGTACTGTTGTGTGTGTGGGTGGCTAATAAGAGCATCAGACCTTCTGCACCTGCTAAGACCTCATGGGAGTAGCTTATCTCTGTACAATCTCAGGTGGGGGCAATTGTAGGCTGTGTTTTGTGACCATGTGGTCACTCCCTGGGATGTGGACCTTGGATTTGTAGATTTGTACCTCTAAATGGCGCCAGCCTCCTTTAATTAGTAAACATCCTCCCTGGCAGTTTGATCTAGAAGCTGTTTGCTCCTAGCCTCACTGCCCTTTCCAAGTAATGAGCTGCATCCCTCTACAGCCTGCCTGATGGGGATGCAATTGCTTCCCTCCTCTAGCTAAGCAGCAGCAGCTCCGAAATGCCCTCAACCCTCTGCTTCTCACTTCTCTTTCAGGTCCTTTTAGTCCCTCCCAGTGCTTGCTCTGCTGCCCTTGAAGACTTTCTAAAAAGCATCTCTTTTTTTAATGCCTTAGGTCAAGAGAACACCTGCTCATCCAAAGGAGAGTCTCCAGGGGCATTTATACAGTTTGACTGAAACCTCCCACCAGTTTCAGAGATAAGTTATTGGGGAGGATCTTTCTGGAATTCACTCCAAGCTCACATCCTATTGAAGTGAAATACACATCATGTATTTCTTTTACAGGCACTTAATGACGACTAGACACGAGAGAATTCAAAGCCAGATAAGCAATAAGTTTAGAGATCTTTGGTCATTTTTTTTCCCTTTTGTTTTGAGATGGAGTCTTGCTCTGTCACCCATGCTGGAGTGCAGTGATGCGATTTTGGCTCACTGCAATCTCCAACTCTGGGGTTCAAATGAGTTGCCTGCCTCAGCCTCCTGAGTAGCTGGAACTATAGGTGCATACCACCATGCTCAGCCTAAAGTAAAATTTTTGTACCTTTAGTAGAGACAGGCCAGGCTGGTCTCGAACTCCCGACCTCGTGATCCACCCACCTTAGCTTCCCGAAGTCTTTTGTCAATTTTAATTGGAGCACAGAATTGGCCTCTATGTTAGAATCTGTGCAACGGCTTCCCCCCACTCTTGCTTTATAAGCATCGCCTACCTTACTCCAGGCTGTAAGGGCTGCTGAACTCTCTAGGAACCATCAGCCCTTCTGGCAAACTGTGCTCTCCTGGGTCCAGCTATATTGGCCTCTAAATAGCTTGGGCAAAGCTGCATGAGGTCTCTAGCCCCAGACCTTTGCAATTGGCTGTCCTGCAATCTGAAAGGCTCCTCCCCTTCTTCAACAAGTGAAGCCACTTATTCGTGATGGCTTCAGATTTGCCTCCTCCAGGAAGTCCCCGTTGAAGTCCCCGGTCAGGTTGCTTCAACAGATGCTCACAAAACCCTGTTTCATTTCACAGGAGCACTCATCTCAGTTTGAAATTACACATCAATCATGGGGATTGATGCGTAACTATTTTGTTTATGTCCATCTTCCCTGCTCCCTTGTAAGCACTGATAAAGAGGAGAATCTAAATCTTCAATACTTGGCACAAAGTAGGAGCTTAGTCAATGTCCGACGAAGCAATCTATAAATAAATAAACACATGGATGGAAAACAGAGTACACAATCTCACAGATAATGTTAAGGCTTTATTTGGTTCTGATGGCATGATGAGTTGAGGGGTTATTTCAAACTTCACATGTATGGAAACAACATCTTCTTTTTTTTTTTTTTAGATGGAGTCTTGCCTTGTCACCCAGGCTGGAATGCAGAGGCATGATATTAGCTCACTGCAGCCTCTGCCTCCTGGGTTCAAGCAATTCTCCTCCCTGAGCCTCCTGAGTAGCTGTGATTACAGGTGTGTGCCACCATGCCTGGCCAATTTTTTTTTGTTTTTAGTAGAGACGGGATATCACCATGCTGGCCAGGTGGTCTTGAACTCCTGGCCTCAAGTGATCCTTCCGCCTCAGCCTTCCAAAGTGCTGGAATTGCAGGCATGAGCCAATGCACCTTGCAATACCATCTTTTCTTCTTGAGTCTTCTTAGTATCTTTAGGAAGACCTTCCTCTTGATAACTCCAGATATTCACTTGTTTGACGAAATTACGGACAGAGTTTTCCCATGAATCCCCTATCAACTAACAGCTTTCCATTTCAGTTGTAAGGAACACAGTGGAAACAAAAATGGGGCTTCAGCAGAGAAACTGGGAGTTACATGGAATTCCACAGGTTGATTTCCAAAAAATCAAGACATCAAGAACCACATGAAGCAGAACGATGAATATCCCAAGTACTAAAAGCACCACCTACCAAGTTCCAGCACTCCAGGTTTCAAGCATGACACCTGATTTTATGTAGACAAATATACGCTGACATCAAGTATGCAACTTTGTATTTCCATATGTCAGGTAAAGTACAACCTTAAGCACATTCTGAATAATTCATTCAGGCAAAGGTCTGATAAACAGATGTCTGTAATGCAATAGTTCTGAAGGTGCCATTTTTCTGACATAAAAAAAAAAAATCCCTGCTTAAAAGCCAGATGGCAAATAAACCCCAGTTCATCACTTAGGCTCGCACGGAGAACTCCAGAACATTTTTCATCAATTCCCACTTTATATTTAACACAGTAAATATAACAGTGAAGTATTATGTCTCTTCCTTCTCAATCCATCTCATCCATGAGTGTTAATCTCCGCTGGGTCTGAAGCAGTATTTACTTCAAATAAGCAAACGAGCTTCCATGTAACAAATTATCTCTTTGCAGAAACAACAGAAAATTCTGTATGCTCAACTGTTTTCGCTTATTGAATGTTGCCAGAAACAGATTTTGCAAAAATGTCTATTTTTCCCCCTCAGCCTCTCACAGCATAATTGAGGACTTGAGCATTCCATTACATAAACAAAAGTCTTCTCTGGATTTGCTTAACTACACATGAACTTCTGCATTGAGAGTCAGGGGCTAAAAATGAGTAGCAGGGGCAGACCCAGGCCAAGCACCCTTTGACTTCTTGGGCTCTGGGTTACCGTCTTCTCTGATGGTAGTAGAAACGTCCTGTTCACTGTCTTGAAATTGAACTCTTGGCCTTGCTAGGTGGGGCATTTCCAGGTTGAAACTTCTCTTGACTTGCAGTATTGCTAAAATGAGCCCAGGGAGACGGACGGGCTGACAGACAAGGTCAATAAGTGATTCAGTCCTCACTGGACTGAAGTCTGGTCTTTCCTCTCTACTTTCTTCTTCCCTTATCTTTCTTCTTACATATTTATTGAGTACCTATGTTAGACGCTAGGATGGGAGACATGAATGAGACAGTCTAACGGGGAGCACAGCCTGTCGACAGGAAATTTACAATACTGGGTTAGAGGCACAACTGAGAAGTGGAGAGTGGACAAGCTGTGAACGCAGCACCCGGCTCCACGTAACGTCGGTGAATGGGAGGAATGTCAGGAAGTCTTTCTAGTTCTAATGAACGTTACGGGAACCTCTTAACTGCATTCATGCGTTCGACAAACGTTTTCATAGCATTTACCATGTGCAAAATGCTGGGGATATAGCAGTTAACTGGACATACATAGCTTCCTGCATTCATGGAGCTCACATGATAGAGAAAAAGACAGACATACTGAACAACCATAACATGTTACGTGGAATATTAGGGATGGCTCCATGTGCTTTGAAGGAAGGAGAGATGGTCTTCCATGTAGACAGAAGAGCCCAGTTTACACAACAGATAGCAAAGGCGTGATGGATAAAAAAACATTGACTCTGAGACCTGAGGAAGGAATAGTGATGTTGGTGGGGTGAAGTCAAGAAGGGTAGAACTCCAGGCAGAGGGAGTTACTGTGACTCTGAGAACACTGCTTGAAAGAAAAAAGACTAAAAAGCCTCTGAAATCATGAGCAAGGGGAGAAGCAGAAGACTGCTCAGAGGGGGGCAGGGCCAGACCATTCAAGGCCGTGCAGAGGTCCTAAGAGCAACTGGAAGCCAGTCACCAGTTTTAAGTGGGGGACAGGGGAGTGGCAGCATAACTAGATTCATTTTAAAATCGTTTTCCTTGATGGGAGCACAGACAGAGATTATAGAAGGATACACAGAGGATTCTGTGATAGCGCCAGTGAGAGAGGATGGCAACTTTGAGCAGAATATCAGGGGATGATCTAGAGAAATAAACCGACTGAGTATGAATTTTATGACGGGATGTTTGAACCGGCTTAAATAACAAGTGAATTATTCACAGATACATTCCAATTCATCACACAGGCTCAGCATAAGAACAGGAACAACAGCACCACCATCAACAGCAATAACAAAAGAAAAACTCAAAGAAGGCTTTCACGTGCCAGGAAACATTCTAAGCATTTTATGAGTATTAGCTCATTTAATCCCCTTGACAACCCTACAAGTTGATGTTATGAGCATCCTCATGGTATAAACAAGGAAGTGGAAGCAAAATTAACCTTGATCAGAGCCACCCAGCTGTTAAGGCTAAACATAGTTCACATGGGTAGGGTCAGAGCATGGGGAAAACAATCTATCTCAAAGTTAACGTCACACCTGGACATGGCCCTAGTATTATTTACTTACAAAATGCTACTGCCAGCCTTTGGTTTCCTCTTGCAACGAAAAGGTTTATATACTTCACATCTATAAATATGATGTCCTTCATTCAAATAAATGTTGAGAGATAACACAAGAGATAGCTCAACCACTCTGCATTGAGCCCCCAGGGGTGAGGCAATTTGTAGAGAGAATTCCAACTGATACTTGCCTGATGAGGTAGGAACGAGGAAAAATTTCTCACTTTGAAATCTCCCCATTTCAAAGATGAGAAAATTGAGGCTGACAGCATTAAGCAGCTGTGCTCAAAATCTCAGATGGCGAGAGATGGAGTTGAAACCGACAACCAGGCGTGTCTGAATACAAACTCATTCCTTTCTCCCCAAGATGGTATAGTAAGCAGACAACTCAGTGCTCCTGACAGACCAACCAAAGACCATGAACTACTAACTGACCATGCAAAAAGTGTAACGCATCCACGCTTGGTGAGAATTTTAAGCCAAGAAGGCCTTGATGCCTAGGCAGAAGAAAAGTGCCTGTTGCTAAATAAAAAATGGAATGCAAGAAAACCCACAAACATACACATGCATACACACATGTAGTATACACACATACACATGGACGCACATGTATTACACACACACTATACACATGCACATGCGTACACACATTATACATACACGCACTTGCATACACATATACAAACATATCCACACATACAAATGTATCACACACACACACTATACACACATACACAAATGTAACATATACACATATGCACACACACACATACACGCACACACACATACACATTTGCATACGTGCATTATACACACATACCCATACATATGCATGTATAATACACACATATCCACACATACACACAAACATGTATTATACACACATACACACTAACACATGTAATCTAGACATGCATACACACACATTACACACACATGCATGTGCATACATGCACACATGTGTGCATGCATACACACATGCACTTGCATGCACACATTGTACACACATACCTACAGATACACACGTATCAGACACGTATTATGCACACACACTAACACATAATATACACATACACACATGTATTACACACACGCACATGCACATGGATACACACATTATATATACACTTCCACACATACATTATACAGACATACCCACACACACACATATCATACACACACGTATTATACAAACATGTGTACACACATATGCACACACATGTATTACACACACATACACAGTATACACACACATGCATACACCTATTATACATGGACTTACATACACAGACATACCCACACATACGTACATATCAAACACACACACATACTAACACACATAATGCATACACATACACACAGATGTAATACACATACACATGTATACATATTATATACACATACACATGTGTACACACATGTACACAGATACACGCAGAGCTGCAGTATCTTTCGGAAATCCTCCAGTATTTTAAACATAACCTATTTCTCTTTATGCTCCTCCCACGGACATGAGAAGTTTATGTACTGTGTAACTGACAGAAGAACTCATGTCTTGTTTCCTTTGTGTCTGCACTTTGTTTTTCAGTTTGTTGCAATAAATCTTTAATATGGACTGAATTATGAATCTTAAATAATTGATAGACCTGATTCCAAATGCTTACAACCACAGCCATATAACAAGCGGAAATGTCAGCGGCTGGGCTGCGCTCAATACCCTCACATTCTCCAGCATTCACCTCTGACTCCTCTCCTCATCCCCCTCCATCAAAGGGGAAGCTATGCTCTGAGAGGTCATGACAGAGCAGGGAGCAGAGGGCAGCTTGATGATGGCTGGTGATCACAGCTGGAGTTACAGCTTGATGCTGAAGGGGCAGCCATGGGTGCAGACTCCACAATGGACTGGGAACGTTCTTAATGCCGTTGGCTGCAACCTCAATTATTATGCATGATTTGGCAAAATGGACATGGGTCCTGAACATGCTGTGGAATTTATTCATTCGCCTCATTTTGATGGAATGACTGCCAAGTGTCAAGGCATGATATGAACACCGAGAAAAAGCAAAAACCTGGTCTGGTCTCTCGTCCATGTAGAGCCTGTAGTTTAGTAGGATTACAGAACTTAAGTTTAAAAAAAAAAAGTACAATGTAATACAAATGTAGGATTTGTGTTAAAACCTGCAAAGGAAAAGAAGTGGCAATGTAAGTACCTATAACACAGGGATCCAACCCGTTTACACAGAGGGTGGTGGGTGTCGGAGAGATGGAAAGGGCTCTAGGGAATTGGGGACATATGGTATGAAGGGATACAGATGGACAATAAGCTTGGAAACTACAGCGCTGTCTAAGCCATGTTAAGGACTTTTTTTTTTTTTTTGGAGACAAAATCTTGCTCTGTTGCCCAGGCTGGAGTGCAGTGGTGTGATCTCGGCCCACTGCAACCTCCACCTCCTGGGCTCAAGCTATTCTCTTGCCTCAGCCTCCTCAGTAGCTGGGACTACAGGTGCATGCCACCATACCCAGCTAATTTTTGTATTTCAGTAGAAATGGAGTTTCACTACATTGGCCAGGCTGGTCTCAAACTCCTGACCTCAAGTGATGGGCCTTCCTCAGCCACCCAAAGTGCTGGGATTACAGGCATGAGCCACCATGCCTGGCCTGGACTTGGCCACTTTCCCAAGTGCAGTGGGAGGTTTTAGTCTGTGTCGGGACATGCCCCAGTCAATGAAAATGTTTTCTACTGTATCTCAGAAGATACGAAGTAGACTTTTAGGAAACAGTCAACCTGGGTTCGAATCTTCACTCCACAGCCACTGTGTCAGCCTGGGCAAGCCATTTTTCAGCAGTAGTTTGCTTATGTGTCAAATAGGAATAGCCCCACTCATTGTTCCCCTCCTCAGGTGCTGTCAGCATTCAGGAAGGTGTGGAGAGCTCTGGGCTGGGCACATGCAGCTCTGTACAGGTGTGCCCCTGCTGCTGCTGCTGTTATCAGTGGCAGTTCTTTAGATGGGCTGTCAGCTGCATTCTGAGTTGTGGGAGACTTTCTTTGCTTTCTTTCACCAAATGCATTTTTTAAAAAAAGGCACCTAAATTCCCTCATCATTTCTCACCCCTCTTGCACTGATTTTTATATTACCTGCAATCTGCTTTCTGTCCTATAAACTCATCTGAGCCTATGATCTAAAATGCTGCCACATCCCACGTACATTTGCTGATCTGCACTCTCTTGGGAGCAATCCACAGGCCTGGCATTGAGAGAGCATCATTTACCAGGCACTTTCCTAACACAACGACCACAGCAGCACTTACATGGCACTGATGATGCCCAAGCACTGTCCTAAGTGCATCTGAAATGCCCTCTCAAAATTACACAGGAGAGAATGAGACCGTGTCACTTGCAACGACATAGATGGAACTGGAGCTCATTATGTTAAGTGAAGTAACCCAGGCAGAAAGACAAACATCCTAAGTTCTCACTTATTTGTGGGACTCAAAAGTCAAAACCATTGAACTCATGGACATAAAGAATAGACGGACAGTTATCAGAGGGTGGGATAGAGCAAAGGAGAGATGGCTGATGAGCACAAATAAAGTCAGATATACCATTTGAATGTACAACAAGGTGGCTACAGTCAGCAGTAATTGTGTATTTAAATATAAAGGATTTTTTTTTTTTGGAGACAGAGGCTCAAACAGTATAGTGCAGTAGTGAGATCTCAGCTCACCACAACTCTCGCCTCCCAGGTTCAAGCGATTTTCCTGCCTCAGTCTCCAGAGTAGCTGGGATTACAGGCACCCACCACCAGTGCCAGCTAATTTTAGTAGTTTTAACAGAGATGGGGTTTCAGCATGTTGACCAGGCCGGTCTCAATCTCCAGACCTCAGGTGGTCTCCTGCCTCAGCCTCCCAAAACAACAGGTACCCCATTCTTCATGATATGATTATTTCACAATGCATGCCTATCTCAAAACATCTTTGGTACTCCAGAAATATATACACCTACTATGTACCCACCATAATTAAAATCATTTTACAAAAAGATTACATAAGAGGATGAGTACCATCATGATCTTCATTTTACACATGGTAACCCTGATCCCAAGAGATTTAACGAAATTGCTCCAAGTCTCACACTGGGTAAGTAGCAGAGGTGGAATTTCAACCCGTCTTAGGCCTGATCCCTCATGGTTCAAATGTAGTCCACTTTTGCGCATTCTCCTGAGTATCTTTTAATATGCCTTTACTTCTTCTATCAGGTACTTCTGCCTCCTTTCCACAAAACACTGGCTTTATCAAGGATCTATATCTCTCCAACTTTTTCTCCTCTTCTTCCTCCTTTAAAAAACTTTTCTGAACAAAGATCCTTCCTCTTCTCAATCATGTGCAGTTGCCTTGTAGAGGTCATGGGAGGGATGGACAGCTTGTTTTCCAGTAGGGAATAGACATATAATAACAACTAGTGGCTGAGGCAGAGGAACAGGGTAGACCGGTTAGTTCTCCTACCCATCCTGAGTCCCATTTCGTAGTTAGTAAATCACTGTTAATGGGACCAGTTTTGTATTTTTTTTAGAGCTATCCAGGGGATTCTGGGAATGAGGAACCACTGAGGATATGTATTTGGTCTCTGAGGTTTGGACTTGTCCTTTGATTTGTCTATTGTCCTAAAAGTAGAGGATTTTGTTAATATAGACCTTTTTTGATGTGCTGCTTCTCTGAGCTGAACTTCTACAGAAGAGAGGACCAGGCTTTACTTCTTTATGTCATAAGATTATTTTAGTTTTTTAAAGATATATTTATGTATAGCCAGAGTTAATGGAAGGATTAACCAGACTGACATTGTTTAGTGATCATTTTCAGAGTCTCTGTTGGTTCTTGAAGGGCGTATGTTGCAAATTCTAGACAGAAAACATTTGGAGACAGTGAGACATTTAATTTTAGCTGAGAGAGCCACATGTTACTTACGAAACATCCGCTTGAGAACTGTGGTAGAGAATTAAACCCGACATGTCTTATGCTGGGCTACTACCTACACTAATAAACAAAATAAAATCACACACACAGGGAAAAAGGCTTTTAAAGATAACACAAAAAATGAACTAAACCGATGCAATCTGGTAGTAACTATTTTACAAAATTTTAATTCGTAAATATTTTAGTGAGGTTGTGGGTCTCAGTTTATTATTTATTTTTCTCTAGCCTGCCGTTAAAAAGTGAGAGAAATGGTCAGTTTCGAAGTGTCATGAAATTGCCCTGAGAACCCCAAATGGGGCAAGTGTTTTCAGAAATACTTCTCGTTTAGGGCATACACTTTGGAAGTACCTCTAGTTCGGATGCAGAGAGGGTGTGAACAGAAACATGAGACACATTCCCAGAACCCCAACCAAGAGATGACAAAAACACAAATTCGGGAAGGAGCTCTCAGAGTTGGAGAAGAGCTGCCACTGGGGCTGAATGAAGCAAGAGAGGATCCTTCCTTTCACCCACCCATAAGGCTGACTCTCCAACTCATGCGTAACACACGGCTATCTAGGGGATCTCAAATGCACATCAGACCACCCCTTGGAAATAGAGACATATTATGAAATTGTGTTGAACTAACCAGCGCTGTCTGTGACAGAAAATGCAAAAATGATGGATAGGATGGTTACCCGCAAGGAAAAAAAAGGAGGAGAGACACACAGAAAAGACAGATAGGTAGCAATTATCTATCATTTTCTCTATCAATCTTCTGTGTATGTTTGTATCTATCTGTCTACCTCTCAGCCAATCGATCCAGTATCTATGTATCTACCTACCTACCTACCTGGTATTATGCAAGGGGAGAAAACCCATATAAAGAGCTGTCTTTTGAATATGAGAAGACATCACAACACTTGGTTAACTATCACGTTCTCTCTGTTCATTCTCTAGGTCAGCTTGCTCCCTCTACGTATGACAGCTGACCCTATCAGACTACCTAAACTATTTCCCAAACAGTTCATTCTACTGGCCCAGCAGTATTAAGCATATTTGTGTTCGTGATTATAATTTTTAGATACCTTTAAAGAATACTTCACACCAGATGATATACGCATTTTGGTCTTCATGATAAACGCAAACGAAAGTTCATTAGAAATTACAATGAAAATATATTTTAGTTTCCACACTGATAAAGTACAGTTCCAGCCTGTTGTCCTCTTTTTGTCTTTATATAAAAACTGGAGAGGAGAAAGCTGAGGATCTTTGGGGTTTAAATTCACTTTGGGCCTCACGGACTTGGTTTGATTTGGAACTCTACTCTCTGAGCTCAGCACAGATGCCTGGCTGTTGATACTGACAAGGGAGTTCTCCATCATACAGCTACTCTAGTTCAGGTTTAAAAGAAAGATCTTTTGATGAATCAGGCAGTTTCTGTAAAGGCATGGTACAGGGATAAAGAAAGGCTTCTTTTTATCTTGTGCTTTTGCGACTTGATCGTGTATTTTTAGATGACCTATATGAATTTTATCTCTAGGGGCCTTCTTACTCTACACCCAATAATTCAAGAGAAGAAACCAAACTTTGCACAGTGTTCTTCTGGGAGAATATGTGGTCCCTCCACAGTCATTTGCTTCCCCATGAGCTTGTCTATTTCCTGTAAACTCACCCCACTGCGTACAGAACAGGATGATAGAGCTGATTCGAAGGCAATTCATTCTGCAGAGGGTGAGCCCCTGAGAATGCAATCTAGGAGGCCCAAGCGAGGGGGCAGTCTTTTACGAGTTACGTGAAAGATCATGTATTCGGTTGGTGCAAAAGTAACTGTGGTGTTAGCAATTAAAAGTAATTGTAGTCTTTGCAATTAAAAATAAAAGTATTTCAGAGCAAAAGTAGGAGCCAGCGCCACAGGCGACAAAGACCAAGGAACAAAGACTGGGAGGGCACATTGAGAAATGAGCAGAGACAGAAATGAGGCAGATGAGCGGGGGCACAAAAGACACTGAAGCAGAATAGACAGAGACAGAGGAGCTTCGAGGGTGTGCATTTCTGACATTTCTGCTTCCTAGCCAATTCCTAGTGCAATCTTGGCTCACTGCAACCTTCATTCCCCAGGTTCAAGTGATCCTTTTACCTCAGCCTCCTGAGTTGATGGATTACAAGTATGCACCAGCATGCCCAGCTAATTTTTGTATTTTTACTAGAGTCAGGGTTTCACTGTGTTGTCCAGGTTGGTCTTGAATGCCTGACCTCATCGGATCCACCCACCTCAACCTCCCAAAGTGCTGGAATTATAGATGTGAGCCACCGTGCATGGCCTCAGTCTTTGGATATTTTAAGATATTTTCTGAGTCTTCTTAAAATAACCTCCTTTTCAACTGAGTTATTTTTGGAGAGATCCAGTACCTTATAGTCAAAGAGCCTTGTCTAAAATACATTTGTTACAAAGTGTTACTGTCAAAAACTTGAAGAAATAATGGGAGTTTTGCTTGGCCAAAGGCCATTCACTTTGCATAAAATTACCAAGGAAGAGAGTGCAATTAAGAGTTAGTTTGCTATAAAGAAATGAGGAAATGTCATCTATGTTGTCCACCTGGAAACCCTACACCAGTACAATAGAAAATTCTAAGGAGGCAACACAGAAGATTATTTTTTTTAGGGCATCAGTAAGCAGGCTCAACATGCAAATGGTTAATACAAGCAGTCACAGCTCCTTATCAGAAAATCGACTCGAGGGAAAGAAAGGAAGGGAAAGAAGAAGCGGGGTTGTTTTAAAAGTAGTCCTGGCCTTGCTGTCCACTAAGCAGGTGTCACGGTATCACAGGCTGACCCTGCGCTAGGCTGTCTCAACCTCCACTCTATTTTGGGCAGTAGGAATTTGCTGAGACATTAGACTGAAGACAGATGGCACCTTCATGGAGTTCTGCCTTTCACGTTCTGATGAATAAAAGTAACTGTTAAGTATGTTCAAGGAAATCGTTGCATTAACAATTTGTTAAAACTTGTAGCGATTAAGGAAGTGAACGCTGCTAACTTCAGTGATTTGGAACAATGGTGCTGAGGAATGCTATGCCCCAAGCACTGGAAAAAATTAACCATCACAAACTAATAAATAAGGCAGGATTGGGGAGTTTCTGTAGCTGATCTCTCTTTTCTCTCTCTTTTCTCTCTTTCTCTCTCTCTCTGTGTGTGTGTGTGTGTGTGTGTGTGTGTGTGTGTGTGTGTGTGTGTGTCTTTACCAATAATGGTAGTGTTAGGTAGAAAAGGCAAATGGGTTTCTGGGTTTTCAGAATTGGGCAGACCTATATTTAATGCCTGTATCTTACATCGACTAGCAAGTTGATTAACTACTCTAAGTTTCATCTTCTTCATTAGAGATAATATAGCCCATCTTTCTAAGTTGCTGTAAACAGTAGTTCTTACAGATTTAACATGCTAGCAGGATTCCTGGTTTATATTCTACCATCTGTAGCTTCTATGAATACTGTTGCCAGCATTATTAATAATAAAAATGGATACACTGGCACCTGTAACGGAACGCATCAGTATGCTTTAATTGAAAGTCACCAATGAATGAATGGATGTTGAAATGATGCCTGGCTGGTGTCAACAATTATCAAAGGATGGGGAACATAAAGAGAAACCAGACCCAACTACTGTCCTCAAAAAGTTCATAGTCTTCAAGGGTCCAAGACAAAAGAGCCAGGTGAGTCCAGACAAATTCTAGGGAACACTCACAGGCAAGCAAGAGTGTGTTCAAGTTTCTCACTTCAGGCTCACTTCATACCCTTGACTTCATCCCTCCTATTTAGAGCTCTACTGAGTCGCTAAGTGTTCTTTTCACCCACACAAACGGTTCCAGTTACTTCTCACACAGGACAGAGGGTGGGTGGAGTAGGTTAAAGAAGTTTAAATCAGAAGGTGACAGTGAATATAGGCACTCTCCTTCTTCTCCACTTGGAATGTGCTATTCTTAAGGAAATCTCAGCAAGCTGGGCACAGATAAGATGGAGATTAATCTCTAGATAGCAAGGAAAGACTGTTATAAACACCAACACAATAAACAATAACCACAGCAATGATTCCTATCACTTTACCATCCTCACAACCCATTCAAACATTCTTTGGATTTTTTTTTTTTTTTTTTTTTTTTTTGAACTGAGTCTCCCTCTGTTGCCCAGTCTGGAGTGCAGTAGCGCAATCTTGGCTCACTGGGAACTTACACTTCCTGGGTTCTAGTGATTCTCGTGCATCAGCCTCCTGCGTAGCTGGGATTACAGGTGTGCGCCACCACGCCAGGCTAATTATTGTACTTTTAGTAAAGATGGGGTTTCACCGCGTTGTTCAAGCTGGTCTTGAACTCCTCACCTCAAGCAATCCACCCACCTTGGCCTTTCAAAGTGCTGGGGTTACAGGTGTAAGCCACCATACCCAGCCTCTTTGGGTTTTCATAACAATATTTTACGGTAGCAAAAGGCTTACAGTAGTATTTCTCTAAAATTTTTGCCATACCTTTATGTTTTGACATTTTTACCTTACTACCTATATTATTTATTTTTCTTTCTCCTACTCATGATACTAAACACAATTTATTTTAAAAGAAAATCTGTGAAATCAACTTCTGGTATAAATAGGACACTACTATTATTAACCATAAATGGTAAGCAACTGTATAAATATAAGCATATTGGTCTCCTGGAATTCTAGGTATTACAGGTATCCAATGAAATATATGGCTATGAGAAATTGTTTTGAATGCTTTGCAATGTGTTAAAACTGAAAAAGAAAAAAAAAAAAAAACTTTTCCACCCTATGAGTCAATCTTGTTTACCGCTGTTTCTGTGTACCACCTAAAAGAAACTTATAGACCTTCTAAAATCTCGCCCATCCTTTGAAAAATGCTGGTTTTGACCACTGCAGTGCCTATTCCTAGATTACACAAAACAGTTTCAATACAGCTCATCAATAATTTGTTAAACGACAACAGGGTGTTGGATTACAAGGTGGGAGCTGGTGGACTGAGGATGGGGTTACAGATATGGATGGGCACACTTCCTGTCCTCCAAACACTCGGAAATTAGTTGGGAATTGCACATGTACATGTAGAAAATACTAACCATCATCACTCAAGACACAGTAAGTTACACTGCACTCACGAAGACCCCAACACACAGCTCAAAATACATGCCGATTTTCCCACTTGCTAAAAGCCCATTTCTCAGAGTTATCAGTTCCACTTTCTTTACTCTCTGGAGCTCCAAGTTGACAGAGTCACCATAGTAAGATAGCAGTGGCCTTACTGTAGAGGGAAAAGAGATCAAAATGAGGCACAGGCACACACTCTTACATTTTCCACTTGAAAGTGACATCTGTCACTTATGCTCACAGTTCATTGGTCAAAGCAAGCCATGGGGCTAACAGGACAAGAACGGGGTGGGAGAATAGATTCACTTTTGTGGAAAGGATCAGTGGGAGAGATGGTTCACAGAGTAGCCAATATTTCCAGTAAGAATATGACCTACCGAATATTACAGTAATAGAATGGAGATTTGAACTCAGGTTTTTTGGAATTCTTGTCTACTGTGATACCCCGCTAACCAAACTGCCTCTTTAAGGGGAAAAATACAGTAACATTTGAGGACACATGCACTTCTCTGAAGACTATTTGCCATCTAAGTGGAAGGGCAGGCTTAAAAAACAGAAAAGTTGTTTTTTTATGTATCCCCATACCTACAGTAAGTAAGTGACTAAAGGTTTCTACGTGCTTGGTGATAGAATGCATTCAGAAGAATGAATTCAGATGTTAAAATGATTCTTTTGTGAGCAGGTGGGGAGAAAGAGAGGGTGAATAATGGGTATAAATTACAGTTTTTAAAAATAATGGGTGCAAAGTAAGATCTAACGTTTGGTAGCACAAAAGAGTGACTACAGTCCACAATAATTGATTGTATATTTCAAAATAACTAAAAGACTGGAATTAGATTGTTTCTAACACAAAGAAAAGATAAATGCTTGAGGCAATGGATACCACAATTACTCTGATGTGATCCCACTGTACACTTATATCAACATATCACGTGTACCCTGTAAATACATATATTTATTTTGTATAAAAATCATAAAAATATAATTCCTTGGTTAATCTTTTAACCAAGAAATGAGCTCACAGAGTAAGGCTACTGTCTCCTCACAAGGGGCTTGCTTCCCCGGCTTTTTACTAGGATCTTAAAATACAGGAGACATCTGGGTCAGAAGTAATTTAAATACTGACCTGCAAGGAACAGCCTGATGAACCAAAAGACCTCTAAAATGCATTTCCACCCCTACGGACACAGTATTTTACCCAGAGGACAAATAGCAAATAAAAACAATGTGGAAATAAAATTTCTTGGGTAGACAGAGAGTGCAATTGCAAGGGAATTTAATTTCCCCCTGAACCGAAAATGAAACCCAAGACAGTAGGTGACTATATAAAGAGAACATTGCTTCCTAAGTGTTGACATCAGTAAGCTCTTTCTACTCCAAGTTTGGATTTTCACAGAAAATTGAAAAAGTTTTCAAACAGCTTCAGTTCTTCATTGTATATTGCCAACTGGGTAACTGCCTGGAGAGAGTGACTTAGGCTGGCAGAAACACAAACCCATAAAGCACTGTCGTCCCTCGTTTTCTTTTGATTTCTTTTTATTGGTTTTACAAAACTTAATTATTTTTTGGGTAAAGAAATAAAATGTTCAAAATGTCACAACTACTGCCTACTGTTCTTAGATTCTAAATAAAACCTGTCCTCCAGGGAAATAAGTGTAAAGCTCATGAGGCTCATTGAAAAATTTACACTAATTACCTGGGAACATCTTCCCCAAATCAGACACACAAGCAAACACCTCAAATCAATCACCCAAACAAAAATCCCAAACAGAATAGGAAGTAGTGATAAAAATGATAAGCACGGGCCAGGTGTGGGAGCTCACACCTGTAATCCCAGCACTTTGAGAGGCCAAGGAGGTCAGGAGTTCGAGACCAGTCTGGCCAACAAGGCAAAACCCCAAGTCTACTGAAAATACAGAAATTAGCCCAGTGTGGTGGTAGGTCCCTGTAATCCCAGCTACTCAGGAGGCTGAGGCTGGAGAATCACTTGAACCTGGGAGGCGGAGGTTGCAGTGAGCCAAGATCGTACCAGTATACTCCAACCTAGGCAACAGAGTGATATTCCGTCTCAAAAAAAAAATTGATGAGTATGGAAAGACAGCAAAAACAACAATAAAACCCTTCTAAAACTAGTGTTACTAACTTATTGAAGACCTCTATGGTGATGCGGCAGGATCCCCGAGAAAAAATATGCATATACACATTTGTGCATCTATAAATAGACACAGAGAAATCATCTAATAGACATAATTAATGATTCCAGGGACAGAAAAAGCCAGAAAAGACGATGCAAAGTTTAGGAAACCAATCATTAGTTTTCAGGGAGACTGCAGATGCTGCAATCATATACTGTCCGCTTCTTGAAATCACAATGAACCCCTAAGACGAGGGTGAAATGTCAACTTCTCCGTTTACTTTACTCAGTAACACCTGTCCCATCCCCAAAGCCCTTTATAATCCCACCATACTTTGAAACATCTTCACAGGTAACACAGTTCTCAAACTACAGGTATTCACCACTCTATAGTCTTCTTCCCAGTACTAGAATTAGAGATACAGGAGGAAGAAGTGCAAAACGGTACAATACAAACGGTAACAAGAACAGCCAAATCTACAGAAACAATGTAAAGGAGCTTCATGAGTTTGGCGAGGGACATGATGACTTTGAAGCTGCAGGGAAAATCCAACTTGGAGAATATAACCAAGTAGGCAGACTCATCAGCATACAGAAGCTAATCAAAGCACAGTAGTTTCTTTTTTCATTTTGTCTTATTTTAAATTGATGATAAGGAAACAGTTTTGCTTCCAGAGACACCTGATCACACAGGCTAACTGAGCTAATGCAATAAAATTTCAGAAACATCTCTTTCATATTTGCTGTATTTCACTGATTATAAAGCAAACATTTCTTCACATTTTCATTTTCTTTCTCTTTGTTTTTCTTTTTTGAGACAGTGTCCCATTTTCTTTCCCAGGCTAGGGTACAGTGGCACAATCTCGGTTTTCTGCAACCTCCACCACGTGGGTTCAAGCAATTTTTCTGCCTCAGCCTCCTCAGTACCTGGGATTCCAGTTGAGCACCACCATACCCAGTTAATGTTTTTGTATTTTAAGCAGAGACAGGGTTTCACCATGTTGCCCATGGTAGTCTCCAACTCCTGAACTCAGGTGATCCACCTGCCTTGGCCTCCCAAAGTGCTGGGATTACAGGCATGAGCCACCACGACTGGCTGAATTTTTGGATTTTCAGTAGAGACAGGGTTTCACCATGTTGGCCAGGCTAGTCTCAAACTCCTGAACTCAAGTAATCTACCTGCCTCAGACTCCCAAAGTGCTGGGATTACAGGGGTGAACCACCACGCTGGGCCTACATATTCATAGCTTGGTAACTGGAATGCCTTCTACAATCAGTAATGGGATAAATTTATTTGGTAACGTTTTTCTTAATGGTGACACACATAAGATGCTTCACTGAACACTCAACAGCATCCTTGATGCATGAAATTTCGTTAATAACTTGCATTCTTCTCAAGTCCATGTGGTTTATGATTCTTGACAGCAAAGAAATCAAGAGAAATCATTTAATTTTATTATTTGGTTAATAATGTCAACACTCATTCTCCAGTGTTGCGTTGAGTAAATAGGTCCCATTCTTTGAATTTCTTTTAAATAAAAATTGCATGACTAAGGCTGGGTATGGTGACTCACACCTGTAATCCCACAACTCTGGGAGGCCAAAGTGGGTGGATTACCTGAGGTCAGGAGTTCGAGACCAGCCTGTCTCAAACTGGTTTTAGTAGAAACCCTGTCCCTACCAAAAACACAACAATCACCTGGGTGTTGTGGCTCGTGCCTGTAATCCCAGCTATTCGGGAGGCTGAGGCAGGAGAATCACTTGAACCTGGGAGGCACAGGTGGCAGTGAGCCAAGATTGCTCCACTGTACTCCAGCCTGGGCAACAGAGCAAGACTCCATCTCACAAACTGTGCATCCCAGGTTCAAAAAACGACTTGATTTAATGCACCATTCTAGACCTTGTCATGAAAGTCTCCAGGAATCATTTCTACGAATACTGAAAGGTATTGTAGAACTCAGCTGTTATCAAAATGGGTTTTGGAAACTCTAGGTTTTTGATTTTCATTCTTGGGCATGCATCCACATCCCCCAGAGGGCCTGTTTAATTTAGACACACCTGAGCCCTAGAGCTTCTGACTCAGGTTGCCTGCAAAGACTCGAGAGAACATACATCTGTAGCCAGTTTGCAGGTGACACTGATGCTGTTGGACTGGGGACAACACCTGAAAAACCACAGTTCTAGTGTTCTGACATGACGACTTGGTCGTTGTTGTTAATTACTACCGGGGAATCAGGAAAGGAAGAGGAGGTCCAGTCAGAGAGAGAGCTGTAGACGCTTTCCTCCTTCCATTTCAATCAAAGCCATCCCGGTTTTATCCATGTCCATGTCAGTTTCTGCAGGAGGTTTCATATTAAATAAAAGTTTTGCTGCTTTTTAAAAAATGAAAGTAATTATTGAAATGGAAAGAGCCAAAGCTTTAGGATAAGATAGAGCTGAGCTGCAGTCTCAGTTTTATCATTTAATACTTAATATCCACAGGATTTTTCTTTTTGAGACAGGGTCTTATTCTGTCCTCCAGGCTGGAGTGCAGCAGGCTCACTGCAATCTCTGTTTTCTGGGTTCAAGTGATTGTCCTGTTTCAGCCTTCCGAGTAGCTGGGACTATAGGTGTGTGCCACAATACTCGGCTAACTTTTGTATTTTTAGTAGAGACGGTATAGCCATGTTGTCCAGGCTGGTCTCAAACTCCTGGCCTCAATCCCTAAGTGCTGGAATTACAGGCATGAGCCACCACACCTGGCTAGTTTAGTTTTTTAATAATAATTTCTCCAAAATGGGGGTAATAAAACATATTTGAGGTCTTGTGATAACGTAGGAGATGATGTGCATGCAACACATCATAAATACAGCTCCTTGCAAACAGTGGGTGCTTAACACCTTGCAGCCACTAGTAAGAAGAAGAATAGTCTGATCCTTAAAGGCAGAGGCTTTGCTTTCCTCACTCCTTTTGTAGACCTGTGGTTACTCGCAGTGACTGCGGGCAAAGCAGCTGTTGTCAAGTGACTTTGGAACAAGGTGCCAGGTCCCCGGCCCCGGTTAATCAAGGCTCAGGGCTGCAGCTGGGTGGCAGTACCCAGAGTTCGGAAAGCTGGACACACACTTACTGCCGGGCTGCCTGGGCCCTGGCCTCTGCAGCACGGCTGATTGCACAGGAGCCAGCAAACCTGCCCCGTGAACAGAAGGGGCCTCAGAACCAGCTTCTGTCTGCAGTAGCTCCTCTTGGTCCAGCGTCAGGCACCTCTCTTCCTCTGCAGCTCCTTAAAGGTGCTTGCATAACACAGCAGTCACCCCTCTGCATGGGATGCCCAAGAGGATGAGTTTGTCGGAAGATTAAAAACGCCCCCTCCTTGTGTGCAACTCCCCAGTTTTCATGATCCCCCCACCTGCTCTGCACTTGAGAACTCAGCAAGAAGAAATGTCATTTGTACCGGGGGTAAAGATGTTCCCCTCTACCTTAAGTCTCAGCTTTTATTAAAAACATTTAACATTTTGGCTACTATGAAGGACATTAATTCCTAGGGGGGAGAAAGAGGAATAAAGAAGAAGAAGAAAAAAAACTCTTCACTAAAACATGTGTTTCAGCTCACATCTATAAGGACTATAGAAAACTTTTGGACTCTATCATTCTTAGAAACTATTTTATCTTGTATTTGAACAGCCTGGATGTGGGAGGCAAGGTTTCAATACTTACACAAAGATAGAAATCTAGCTTTGAGATCTGAACGCAGAGTGGAACAGCTTGAGGGTGTTACTTCAATATTTTCCCTTAAAGGTAAGTGGAGCAGTTACATATGGCGATCTGCCTTAGGAAGATCCCTTTACACAACAAGTTAAAAGTAAATATTCTTGCAGATGGGTGTCTAAGAGAAAGCAGCTAGTGAAATCAAATAAAAGCTCTTCCAATGTCCAAGAAGCAACACATTAATTAAATGGATTGGGCTCTGAAATCTGTGATCTTAAAGGCTGTGATTTACTTGATTACATGCTTTTACAAACAAAGCTGCCTTATTAACTTACTCAAATTCCCAAGGACTCCGACAAAGAGCAGCATTAAGCAAGCAAGAAGGTGGTCTAGGACAATTTAAAACATAAAATCCAGAGTGTAGCAAAGTGAGATTTCTAATCTAAGTACTTTCTTTCTATTGCTTGGGTTCAGAACATAAAATGTATCTTTAATATAAATGGCTACATCCCCACCTCTGCCTTAATGATCTGCTTGATATATACTGTAGCCGTTCATACTAATTACATCATTAATAATGGTTTCTTTGAGAAGCCATCTATGAATACAGCGATGTCAGGAGACATATGGGTCATCTAGAATATCTGCAGATTGGCCTTAAGAATTCAGAATCTCACCTTTAGAAATGGCAATTTATTGATTGCTAAAACAAAAGGGGAAGCTGCTGAAGACATCCCAGTCCAATTTTCATAACTCCTGGTAGGTATAATGGAAAGCAGGAGTGGGGTAGGAAGATGGTGGTTCACTCCTGGAAGTGAACATAAAGCCTCTGAAAATGGGCAAAGAAACAGAACGGGTACCCTCAGGAATGCCACTTGCACCCTGGTCTTGTGTTTCTAGCTTGCTAAGGAACTTGCCTCCTTGGCTACCCTAGATTATGTTACACTCCAAACCTCCCAGACTGAATGGTTCCTATGCAAACAGCTAAGGGGCACCTGCCAAGTGCCAGACGCTGTGCTGAGGACTCTATATACATGACCTCATTTATTATGTATTTATTTATATTGAGACAGAGTTTATCTCTGTCACCAAGGCTGGAGTGCAGTGGTGGGATCTCAGCTCACTGCAACCTTCGCTGCTCCCAGGTTCAAGCGACACTCCTGCCTCAGGTACATACCACCATTCCCAGCTAATTCTGTATTTTTAGTAAAGATGTGTTTCCACCGTGCTGGCCAGGCTGGTCTCGAACTCTTGACCACTGGTGATCTGCATGCCTTGGCCTCTCAAAGTGTTGTGATCAGAGGCATGAGCCACCACACTCGGCCACACATGATCTCATTTAATCTTCTCAGAGATCCCTGTGGTTGTATGGAAAAGCATAATTAAACTACTTGATTCTACCAGTTGGGAGGAGAGAGAATCAGAGAGGTTAAGTGACTGAACTGCAATTATACGGCTCACTGCTAAAAGTAGCCCAGAGTTTAAACAAGAATGAGATCCAGTGCACATGGTGTTCTTCCTCTTCATCCTCTGTCCTCTCCAAGCCTTTTCCCTCTTCCCACAGTGGAGACTGCAAATAAATTGCCCACAGTTGCTGGACAAGAGGGGCCAGGAAGAGAGCAGCTAGAGACAGAATTAATGAGGCATCTAAGACCATCAGCAGCCTTGATTTTCCTGCTAAATAATTTACATCTTAACCTGCAGGGAATAGGGGGCCATTGAAATATTAAACAGCAAGACTGACATCACCATTTCTCCAGAAACTAAGTCCAGAGACTTTGGTGATTTTAATTTTTTTTTTAATTTCTCCTTTATGTCCAATACATACCCAAGTTCCCTTCTTTTTATACTATGTCAATTAACCAGTAGCAGCCTGCATCTGAATCCTGTTATACAGCAACTATGGATGTGTAACTTTTACTACATTTGTTAAGATTTTTGAGCCTCAGTTTCCTGTTCTGTAAAATAGGGAGCATAAAAGTATTCATTATGTAGGCTACCTTGAGGCTCAAGTGAATGATGGTATACAAGATTATGTTTGCCTTATGGTAAGCACCCAGTGTGATGTGCTAAATTGTTCCCCCAAATTCATATGTTGAAGTCTTAACCTCCAACATTTCAGAACGTGACTTTATTAGAAAACAGAATCTTTAGAAGGAATCAAGTTAAAATGAGGTCCTCAGAGTGGGCCATAAGCCAGTATGACTGGTGTCTTTACATGAGGAGGAACAGGCACATGTGGACACAGACATACACAGAGGAAGAGGATGTGAAGATGCACAGGCTCTCTATGTAGAAGGCCCTCTACAAGCCAGGGAGAGGCCTGGAGCAGACCCTTTGGTCAAAGCCTTCAGAAGGAACCAACATGCCAACACCTTGATTCTGGACTTTTAGTCTGCAGAACTGCGTGAGAAACTACTTGTTGTGTAAGCCACCCAATCTGTAGCACTGTGTTATGGTAGCCCAAGCAGACTAATATTGTAAATGTTAGATCTTCTCCCTTCCTTTGCTCTCTCCCTACCTAGGTCTAATCTTGAGAACATTACATCTAATTAATGCTTAGACTCCTGGCTATCCCCCTTGCCTGTGAGCTTGGGAGAGCAAATGGGTTTCATTTTGTGTGCCAACTGTGATCATCTATAGTCACTGCCTGGAGCACTGCATTGAGAAGGATGCTGAGGCCAGCTCAGACTCGGTGGCTAAGAGTGCCATGACTGATTGGCAATGTCTGCCACAGGCATAGGAGGGGAAGGTAGAAAGTACAGGCCATATATTTTTCAGCCCTGCCTAGGCTCTCACTGGTGTATTCATCTTGAAAAACTGTTAATAGACTGAATCTCCTAATGTAGCATTTACATCTTTTTATCACTCTGCTCAAGAGCTTCAAGTAGCTTATTTCTGTCAACCACATAAAATGTATATAGTTTGCTGTCCAGCAATTCCAAAACATTTATATATTGATTTATTCATTCAATAGTACAAGACATACTATAATAAAAATACATTAATCTTAATTATAATACAACACAATCAAATACAATCCTAATATACTCATTGTCCAAGAAATCACACTGAATCTGGATCATCATACAACTCAGTACTCTATTCATCCAGATTTCTTTACTGCTAATTTTTTTTTTTTGAGTTCATTTCTTCCCCACCCTGCTCCTTCCAGTTCCCATTTCAGAAAGGCTACAAAGAAAAAGTCTACTCAGCTTCCGGCCTCCTCTGAGTTCACATTTCTGAAGCTGTCTAACCTGACTAGCAAGGTTTCAGGAAATCTCTCTACCTGGCCTAGCTTGTATCACATGGCCACCCTGGACCAATCATCAACACAGGAGAAGAGCAAAGCCTGATTGGCTGGACCTTGGTCACATGTTCATCCCTGCAGCAGGGTAGTGGCTTGCAGTGATTGGAGTGGGAAGGAATATTACTGCAAACTAAGGCAGTGGTCAGGAACAACAGAGGCTCTCTCTCTGCCTGCCTCATCTGCCCAGACAACCTTAGGTCTTATTTTTCTCCCAAGGCTAATTCTGTTCTTGGCCTTCTTTTCACGCTGCTGCCCCAGGTGGCAAATTTTGCTCTCTTTATGTCCTAAAGGATCACACAGATTTAGATGAAATATCCCATGATTAGAAAGCTGTGCATGTACCACCAGCTACTGACAAGAAATAACTTGGAAAGTCAGGGGACTACCAGGAAGACCCTTGAGGAGAAAGGAGTTGAATCTGGAGGAAAGTTCAGTTGCATAGATGGACCAAACAGAGGGACTACCAGTATGAAAGACTGAGATTATTTTAGAAGATTAACAGATAAAGAGGTGGAAAGGGCATTGAACAGATAAAAGAAATGATGCAATGAAAATTTAAACAATGTTTTAAAGGAAATCATCAAATTTAACTGAGGCAAGATTCACATTTTTACAAGATAATTCAAAATGTCTCAAACCTCTTTGTAAATTTAGCACCATAAACAGAAAAGGGAAGGAAAAATGCTTCCATCCCAAAGTCAAATCAGGGAGAGTGGTAGTAAGGACCAGGAACACTGTTAAGTAGGATTCGGAGGCTGACTTGACCTCCAATGGAAAGAATATTATGATTAAACAGGGATATAGAACACAGTTAAGTAGAATAACACAACTGGACCTTACCTGAGGCTCCTAAAACATCTCCTGACATACTGATGTTTTGTAGATGATACTGGCTTTAAAAATGACAATGGAAATTTATGGTGCATCTACCTGTATAGGGAATAATCTAATTAACCAATCTGTAACTTTATAGCAAATCAGTATGTCAATTGCAGTGAAGGTCATGATGGGGTCATCAATTAATGATATACACAAAGATGAAATCATAGTTTTAAAAGTGAAGGGAAACTTCTAATAATTATACACCAGAGCATCCAATAAATATAAATAGGGCAGAGACGAGAGATGAGGTTAGGAAAGCTAGGAGATAGAGTGTCTGAAGTTAATTAGAGCAAATAAAATTTACGGCGTATAGTGTTGAGCTGCCCTTCAGGAAATAGGCTGATAGGCTGATAAATAAATTCTCTGAAAGCCAATTCTACAAAATCAATTCATTGAATAATGATAAAAATACCATATTACTGGAAAACTTATTAAAAGGGCTGGTATTCTTGCAACCATTTTGTCAATGATTTGCCCATCCTGCTGAAATGAAGGTCAAACTGTAATATATTCAGGCTATTAGCCGGCTTTCTGAAAACTTAAAAGAGTAGACTGAAACACCACTACATTTGTGATCAAATGATTTAGTAATCTGGGCTTTGCTTATTAGCATTTGTATGACCTTATACAAGTCATTTTATTTATCTCAATTTTAATTTCCTCCTCTAATACAAGAAAAAAAAAATCCTATCCTTCTCTTTAACTTGAAAACTGAATGTACTGGGAGAACTATCAAAGATAGCTGCTAATTTCTCTCTGATCCTTAGAAAAGATTTTTTCCAGACACCCCTTCTACATTTTGTGAAAAGTCCAAAGCACTTTTTAAAATTTCTGCAGGTTGTCGGGGGCCTTACGCTTTCATGGGATATATCAGATTTCCGTTTCTTGCCCTTGCTGAGTTTCTACTATGTTTCTTGCTGTTGATTTACCTCTGAATTAAACTGAGGCTAACACGAAGCACAGTGACTTTCCTTGACAACAAACACACAAACAAAATATCCACATGAAAACACTATGTGTGTCAGTCAGGATATACCAGGCCGTGCTGTAGCAGTAAATGCCTCTGAAATCTAAAAGGTTTAGGAATAATAAGAGTTTATTTCTTGCTCATATCACACATCCATCATGAATGTGGTGGAATGAGACAAGGTGGTGTTGCTTCTCAAAGGCTCTCAGCAATCTAGGATGAAGGAAAAATCATCATCTCAAATATTTCTAGCCACCATGTCAGAGGAATATGAAATTTCTAGAAACTCTTGCATCAGCAATAAAATGTTCCAGCACTTGTCACTTTCATTTATAGCTCATTGGCCAGAACTAGTCTCCTGGCCCCACTAAAACCACAAGAATTTCTAGCACTGCCCAGCAGGGAAGAGATGGAATACTTGAGGATAAGCCCACATGGTGACCATACAATACATTGCTTGGGGAAGTTGAAGGATTTACAGTGTAGCAACACAAACATTAGATATCACTACTCTTAGAAATCCTTGCATACAAACCAACAGATACCTCAGCCATTCTCTCCTCTCTCTTCTACCCTTAATGTGTCCTTCAGCTCCATCCCTGTTAGAAGCCACAACATCTTGAAATTCCTCCTAAAGGCTTAAGCAGAATGACTAGGCTCTCTGCAACCCTTGTCCCCTGCTTTTTGCTAATCCATGACTGTGTACGTTTTGCAACTACCATTTGCAAAAAAACCTAAGTTCTTAGTCTGGAGGCAATCCCTTCTCTATTGTCTTTGAATGGGTATTTTGGGGATAGGAAGAAGACCGCTAGATGAGTTATTCTCCCAGTTACACAAGTAAAACCTAACTGTATGTGTTAAAGCAATGCATACAATTTAAAGTCCTGCAGAAATAATTTGTACCATATTGGAAATTTCTTTGGCCCTCTATTTTCTCACTGAATGCAGAGAATAGCAGTCCTTCCTCTGACTATAACATGGTGGTCTTGTCCATAAAAATGCTCTGTGAACTCTAAAGCAGTATGTAAATTCAATGACAGGTCGGTGCACAAACGCACGACTCTGTAGCTGTGAATTCAGAAGTTTTTCCAAATTCCAAGCACTCAGAGTCGATGCTCTTTTTCCTTTGGGTCACAGTAAGGAGGCATTTTATGGTCTGCTATCAAGTAGAAGTCAAGTTTCCCCACTCCTCTGGTTTTGCCTGTCTTCGTGATTTAATAATGTAGTCCATATTGGAAGATGATGCAGTTATGTCAGTTATTAGAGAATTACATTTTTGTGTTCTGCTAAAGGGAAGTAAAGATTAGCTCTGCCAGATGCACACATAAAACTAGATAGAGGCATACCTCCAAGTCAACCCATCCATCTTTCTCTAGGACATGTCAACATGTGGAATTTATGAAATATGGACTGTATTAAAAATGTTAAACACTTTTTAAATGTAACTGCTGCAGAAATAAGATATCTTTTTTCCATTCGTTTGCTTTTTGGTTTACTGTTGCTTGGCGTTATTTTTCTTCAGTGGGACTGTCTATGCTTGTTAAGCACCGGTAAATGGCCAGTTATGAAGCAAACACAAAATATACATATGAATATTTAATAAGAAACAATAGCAGAAATATAGTGTGCATTTGTTGCTCCACTGGAAAACTATATTCATTATTCTACAAATTATTCTTCCATAAATATTTCAGAAACTAGAAAAAAGGTTAGCATAGTGTACCCAGTACTTGGTGGGCTAAAAGCGCTTTCGCATTTGCACTATGATGAATGCCAATCCCACTTCCATTGCTCAGGTCTGAAATCCGTCTTTCAGTCAGTTTTAGGAGATACAGTTTTTTCATGTTTTCTTGTCATGCAAGCATAAGTAAGAAAAAAGGTACCAATTACCATGCAGGGACCATGGGTTCTTTCTGGATCAGATGACAGATAAAAACTTCCTTAGTTCCAGCCAAGATTAAGAAATAGAATCCTAGCTATGAAACGTACTCTGAGGAAAAAAAAACAAACTCAAGTCTTTTATTCTAGTATAGTGCATCATAAAGTCCAAATCTTCTCAGTCTATTAATTTTTATAGATGCGGCTTAATTTCTTGCAAACAAATATTTATCAAGTGCCTACTATGTGCTAGGTACAGTGCTATGTGATGAAGATAAAACAGAGAAAAAAACCAAGGTGGTTATTTTTGACATCACTTCATTTATGAAGAGTGACTTTGTTTCAGCTAATCAACTCTGCATAGAATATAGGCTCATTTTGGGGGTTGGATGGTATTATTATTTTTCTTTGATAGTGGAAGAGTCAACAATCCATTCATTGTCCAACGAATGTGGTTACCAGGAAGCAATTACATGATTCCAGGATGATTCCCAAGAATAGAAAGACCAGATGTAAGTAACCTTAGACTGACTGTGTTAATGATTCTTTTTGTTTTGTTTTGCTTTGCTTTTTGAGACAGGGTCTTTCTCCCTCTGTTGCCCAGGCTGGAGTGCAATGGTGGAATCATGGCTCACTGCAGCCTCAATCTTCTGGGCTTCTCCTGGATCGAGTGATCCTCCTGCCTCCACCCCCTAAGATGCTAGGACTACAGATGTGTATTACCATGTCGGCTTAATTTTGTTTAAAATTTAATTATTATTTTTTGAGATAGAGTCTACTCTGTCACCTAGGCTGAAGTGTGGTGACACGATCACAGCTCACTGCAACCTCTACCTCCGAAGCTCAAGTGATCCTCCCACCTCAGGCCTTTAAGTAACCTGGACTCCAAACATGCACCACCATGACTACCTAATTTTTTGTAGAGATGGGGTTTCACCATGTTGCCCAGGCTGGTCTTGAACTCCTGGCCTCAAATGGTCCTCCCACTGTAGCCTCCCAAAGAGCTAGTGTTACAGACATGGGCCACTATGCCCAACTTTGGTATTGATTCATTTAGGCTATCAGACAAGGGGAGCTGAGGGTCATCAAGATAATGTAACTTCTACATTTAAATCATTTTTATCCAAATGTGGGTCAACTCTAACCTTCTCTGCTGAAATAGGGCCTTGACAAGTCTACCATTTTCCTTAACCATGGCCTTGCTTTGAACATCAACATAATTCACAGTCTTTGCCAGAGCTCTGAATTGATATGTACTGCAGTTAATGGTGAGTCAAAAAATTCTAAGACTCTCAGCCAGTTTGTGCGAGTTATGTGAAGAAACCACGCATTACAACTGAGACCTCAGAAACCACTTTCAACTTGACAGACACAGGTCACAGTGGACAGGAGAAATCAAAGCTCTGTGTATAAAGGATAGATTAAAATATAAACATTTCTCTAAAAAACTCACCCCCACCATCATGAGTTGTATTACTTAGACAACTGAAAAGTTTTCAGAGATACTGAAATTTCCTGAATTACAACAGTGATAATATCATCAACAGGAGCACTATACTAACTACAAAGAAGTCAATCATGTGCACAAGCATTGCAGGCATTCTATGATTAAACAGTTTAAGTCACTGAGTCAGGGTAACACAATCAATTGATAAGACTATAACTTAGATTTTAAGTTCTTAACATTTCTCCCGTTTTCCTTGAACACACCTGTTCCCACTGACAGCTTCTCCCAATTTTCTGCCCAACTTGGAATCATTTTTAAGATTAGTAGCAAGGGTTGTGAAGCCAGGTTTCTTGGTTTCTTATTTTATCTTTTCTTTAAACAACGTTTTTCTTTTATTATTATATTTCAATAGTTTTGAAGGAACAGATGGTGTTTGTTACATGGGTAAGTTCTTTAGGTGTGATTTCTGTGATTTGAGTGCACCCATCAAGCAGTGTGTAGTGTTTTACCCCTTACACCCTCCCACCCTTCCCCCCAAGTCCTCACAATAAATTATGTCATTCTTACACTTTTACGTCCTCATGGCTTAGCTCACACTTGTAAGTGAGAATATGTAAGCACATTAATATAATGTTAACTAACTCAGGAATGGAAAACCTTCATAAGTGGAAGGGAGCTAAGCTATGAGATGGTTTTCCATTCCTGAGTCACTTCACTTAGAAAAATGGCCTCCAACTTTATCCAGGTTGCTACAAATACCATTATTTAATTCCTTTTTTTTTTTTTTTAATGTAGTCTTGATCTCCCAAATAGGCGAGAGCGCAGCGGCACAATCTTGGCTCACTGCAACCTCCATGTCCCAGGCTCAAGCTATTCTCTTGCCTCAGCTTTCTGAATAGCTTGGACTGCAGCCACGCAACACCACACCTGGCTAATTTTGGACTTCTAGGGGACACGGGGTTTTACCACGTTGGCCGGGCTGGTCTCAAACTCCTGACCTCAGGTGATCCACCCAGCAAAGCCTGCCAAAGTGCTGGGATTATAGGTGTGAGCCACACACTCCATTCTATGGGGTGTGTGTGTGTGTGTGTGTGTGTGTTACACACATACCACACTTTCTTTATCGACTTGTTCACTGATGGGCATGTGGGCTGGTTCCACATTTTTGCAATTGCGAATTGTGCTGCTACAAACATGCACGTGCAAGTGTCTTTCTCATATGATGACTTCTTTTCCTCTTGGTAGATTCTGCTTTCATAAAAACTGGTATTTCTGCTTTCATAAAAATATGAAATGCTTCGACACATTCCCATGTCATCATTGGACATGGGGCCCTGCTGATCTTCTCTGTTTCAGTCCAATTTTAGTATATGTGCTGCCGAAGTGAGCACTGGTTTCCTATTTCAGATCCTACACTTTCTAGCTGTCTGACTTTATGCAAGTTAATGTTTCAAAGCCTCAGATTCCACATCTAGAATATAGGGATAATGAAGCTCGCAGAGTTGCTGCAACGATTAAGGAAGATAACACTCGTGCATCCGATTCTCATGGTGATGACAACAATGAGACAATGACAGTGACGGTGACAATGAGGATTTTCCATCTAGATCTATGAATGGAGAGAATCCCAGGGTTGGTGTAAAATCTCACAGAATCCCAATAAAAACTAGATGTATAATGTGTATAACTCAAATAGTTTATGCAGTGAAGTTTTTCTTTTTTTAAGCTGAAAATAATTACAAGAACACAGCTATAATTCACTGTCACAGCCTTGAGGAAGCTTCATGCAATTGCAGAAGATACACATAAAACTGAAAAATTGAAGGCCTGTTTGAAATATGTAGTCATAGCGAGCACTTCTTGTTTAATTGCATTCTGCTTATATAACTAAAAGACCTAAATTAAAGCATAATCATGTTTCTAATGATTTTGCACTTTTTTCCCCCTTCCAACATGAGGAAGCTCAAGGTGTTGAAAGAGTTATGCTTTGGGACTGAGATAACTAATGTATAAATTAAACATCCATTTCATACAATTATTTACATAAATGAACAAGGGGGCCAAAATCTCTACTCATAGTTTATTCCTTCTTCATACTTCAGGAGGAAGGCTTGCTATAGATTTTTTTCTTTTTCCCAATGCATAGCAACTAAAAGTTTCTCAAGTGAGAAACACCAGGTACATATTTTAAAAGTTTCGGTGGCTTTGCATAGCCTGAGAAATGCTGAGAATAGAGAACACACTCCAGTATATCTAATTATCTTTATAAAATCTCCCAAAATCAATGGCATTATGCTCAAGACCAGCTGCGGCTGGGGAAGTCAAACAGAGCAAGTGTCAGGGAGGTTACTGAGAAGTATGACTTTCTTCCTAATAACACTACTCTATTCTCAGCATTTCTCAGGCTATGCAAAGCCACCGAAACTTTT
>NW_022437039.1:3784748-3960473 GCF_009761245.1 Sapajus apella | reverse complement strand
CGGAGTTTCGCTCTTGTTACCCAGGCTGGAGTGCAATGGCGTGATCGGCTCACCGCAACCTCCGCCTCCTGGGTTCAGGCAATTCTCCCTCAGCCTCCTGAGTAGCTGGGATTACAGGCACGTGCCACCATGCCCAGCTAATTTTTTTGTAATTTTAGTAGAGGCGGGGTTTCACCATGTTGACCAGGATGGTCTCGATCTCTTGACCTCGTGATCCACCCACCTCGGCCTCCCAAAGTGCTGGGATTACAGGCGTGAGCCACCGCGCCCGGCCTCTCTTAACCCTTTTAAA
This sequence comes from Sapajus apella, assembly GCF_009761245.1. Lineage (NCBI taxonomy): Eukaryota > Metazoa > Chordata > Mammalia > Primates > Cebidae > Sapajus > Sapajus apella. Next base: position 3,960,181 of record NW_022437039.1, on the reverse strand, counting down.
GACCCAAACAGAATTTAACCACTTTGTTTGAAGCAATCAATGCATCTCTATCTCTATTATTAGTATTATTTCCATTTTTAACTCATGAAGGACAAAGGCAGCAGATTTTGAGACAACTGTAAATCTAGCTCTCCCTGCATTACAATTTTGCCTGCAGTGAAAGTGTGCAACGATTCTATTTCAATTGTTGCCACTGCAGGAATATTTAAAGTAGTTGCACATTAACTAGGTGTTTTGTTGCTCTTCCAAATGCTCTTTTCTCTTTTTAAAGAATGTTTCCAATATAAACAGGAACAAGACTTTAAAATAAGAAAATAGTATGGAATTCATGGAAGCCTGAATCCTCAAGAAAGGGGCTAATTCAGCTGTTTTCTAAGTTGAGTTTTTAGGAATAGTTCATACAGTATTAAAAGGTGATAGGTTAAGAAAACAAGAGCTATGATCACAGTAAAGGTATTATCACTATGAGAAAGAGAGAGAAGAGCAGAGAGGTGGGAGGAAGGAAGGGAGGGAGACGGATTGCAGAGAAGCAAAACCACCCCAAGTTATCGCTCTAGATAGATGTGTTTTATTCATTTACACAACAACTACTAAGTCTCTACTGTGTGCTAGTATCCATGCTGGGTACTGAGCATAAGCTGTGACTAAGACAGACATAGCACTGCTCTCACAATTTTCCAGTTGGTGGAAGAGAAAGGCTATCACATTAAGACATCACAGATAACATTATCGGGCACTTCAATGGTGCTATGAAAAGACAAAGAAGAGTAATTAACTGAGAAGCGTTTCCAGAAGTGACGCCCACACACAATCATAACGAACAACGGGACTTATTGTACAAAGTGGTTTCAGAGATCCTCATTCTCTACCGAGGGAAACGCTTGCACACACGCCCGCGTGCACACACACACTCTCTGGAAGAGCCTGGATTGTGAGAAAGTGCTATCAGATGCAGATTCAGGACAGGATAGGCTAAGCCACAACTGCACGTTGAGGACCGGGGACAGAATTTCTAGACATGATCCTAAAATCAGGGAAAGCCAGAGTAGAAATTTCAGCAAGAATGGAGATCCTGTACCAGGAAATCACTCTCACTGGTATATGGAGAATAGATTAATGGGGACAAGAGTGAAGGAAGAAAGGCCAGTTTAGAAATGTTGATAGCACTCCAGGCAAGGGGGAAGAGTGGCTTTGGCCAGAAGAATAGAAGTGGAATGGAGAGAAGCAAAGAGTTTCCATCGATAATTAAGAGGGGACAATCTATTGGACGTGATCTTTGGGCATGAGGAATAAAGGTAAAGAAAGAATCAAGAGTGATTTTCAGGCTGGGTGTGATAGCTCAGGCCTGTTATCCCAGCACTTTGGGAAACAGAAGCAGGCAAATTACTTCAGCTCAGGAGTTTGAGACCAGCCTGGCCAACATGGTAAAACTCCATGTCTACTAAAAACACAAAAATTAGCCAGACATGGTGGCACAGGTCTGTAATCCCAGCTACATGGGAAGCTGATGCAGGAGAATGGCTTGAACCTAGGAGGTGGAGGTTACAGCAAGCCAAGGTCATGGCAATGCACTCCAGCCTGGGTGACACAGTGAGATTCCAACAACAACAACAAAAAGTGATTTTCAGACACACGGAATTAAACTTCAGTTTGTTTACTCACACACAAAAAAAGCAAAGAAAAATACCTTCATCAAATTCCATCCAAAAGAAAGGAGGAAGATAAATACACTAGTCCATTCATACGACTCGGTCTACTTTATATGCATCTGTGAGTTCATTCACTTTCCAATATTTAATGAGCACCTGTTATTCACCTGATACTGGGCTTCATCCACTTATATCCAAGTCTAGAGGAATGTGGATGCTTCTGGATAGAACTGGAAAAACACTGAATTTTTATTCTCTTTATAAATGAGTTTTAATTCATGCCTCTTGAAGTAAGGGCCTTTTATTAGTGACTGTAAATCTCAGAGAGACAAGAAGTCATAAGAATCTGAAATTGCCTTATAAATTAGTTGCCAGTAGTAAAACAGTTGTTTAGTTTGTTGAGGGGCTGGGGTGGGGAGGAATTTTGGTGTTGAAATAATTATTGAACATTACTGAACCAAATAATTAAACTCTGCTGTAAAATTATGGTTATGGTAATATTCCCATCATCATTTGTTTTGTTTCTGCTAATCTAAATTATGATTTTTTGTTATTGCTTTGCAAAGCTACAATGTAACAGTCAAACCTGAAATGAAAACCAGCCTGCAAAAGTTATACAAGGTGATCCAATATGTTCCACTAGAAATTATTCATGGCAAATAATATCTCGAAGCTCTTAAATCCTTGTTGTAAAGCAAGCTAGACGTGCGTCAACTAAAACCCTAGATATTTATAGGTATCAAAAGTGAGGTATGACTTGCTGAAACTATCAAAATGCAAAGGAGATATCTGAAAGTCCAATGGGAGCATCTTGGAACATCGGATTTCTGTTTCCTAGCAGTGCTGAATTTCAGTAGTGCTGACAAGGGAAAAGGCACTGATATTTTCAAGCGACCGAAGGGAACACCATACTCTCTCCTTCACTGCCCCACCCAAGGATGTTAACTCTCTTTGCTCTGCCTGCAAATTTCTACATGAAATAAGGTTTTCAGGCCAAACCCTGAACTCATTGCTTAGTACCTTGTGAAAATGAGGTGGTCTAAGAGTCCTGCAAAAATCATCATTATCATCATCACCACCATGATCATCCAAAAAGAAAGATTAGTAAATTATCAATTTAGTAATTTTAAAACTCGTAGGGTCAATGGAGAGCAAGATAGGCACAGATCTCGTAGCATCCACATAGAAAATGTTCCTCTGATCCCTTATTTTATAGGTCTTAAGATTAGTGAGTAGTCTGCCAGGTACTGAGATGGTATAAGCAATTTATGGCTTTGGATTATTCTTAGTATGGGGAGGCATCTACCTTCTGAACAGATTCCCCTTCATTCCTATTCCCATGAAGCAGTCAGCTCATGTGTCTTCAAAACCAACCAGAATTAAGTAGTTGGAATTGCATACCACGCTGATGTTGTTTGGAATCTTACCCATTTCCAATCAGTCAACACGGTTCTCCAGAGTCACATGGCTTTGCAAATTGCATGAATGTGTGTCTTAGAATTTGTTTTGAGAAGGATAAGTATCCTAGTTCTAAGACATCAGAGCTGATAACTGATTCTGGTATTTTTTATTTTCTGCCTTTCTCTATTTCATCCTACTCTGCACAGAAATTCATGTTAATCTCCTTTTCTTTTCTGAACAAAAAGTTCTCATAAAATCCTTTTGTATGCATTGAAAAACTCACCACATTTACATGAAAACAGTCAAAAGACAGGAAATAAACACCTTCCTAACACAAGACAGACAGATAGCACAGCAGTTAATAACAGAATCTGGAGTTAGAAAGACCTGTGTTTGACTCTTTCTCTGCCTACTACTGTGGGATTTGTGACCAGTGACCCTCTAAGCCCATTTCTTCATCTGCCAGTGGCAAGACAAAAAAAGTGTTCTTATGAAGAACATATTGACACTAAGCACTCTGCACAAAGTAGGTGCTCAGTAAATGTTGGTGATAATAGTAAGTGGGGGAAGGAAGAGATGAGAGTGCAAAGGAAGGAGAAGATAGGACAGGCAAACAGGAGGCAGGATGCACCAGCCAGTGTGGGCCACATGATGCTGCTGTAATAAACAGCCCCTGAAGTTAGTGGCTTATAACAATAATATTTTCTCACCCGTGCCATGTGCCCAATACAGGTTGGCTAGAACTTTTGCTTTTTGTAGTCACTCAGGGACATGAGCCAACAGAGGGTTTATCTCAACTCACGCATCCAAAATATCTAAGACAAGGGCTAGAGAATGCGGTAAATCACAAAATGTCACTTCAAGCATCCAACCAGAAGACAGTCATACCACCTCCCTGTATGTTTTTTAGTCAAAGTAAGTCACGTGGCCAAGCCCATCTTTCAGGGGGCAAAAAGATGCAATCCTATCATCTATCTTCAAGAAATATTAGCTTGGTGCAGTGGCTCATGCCTGTAATCCCAGCACTTTGGGAGGCCGAGGTGGGTGGATCACCTGAGGTCAGGAGTTCAAGACCAGCCTGGACAACGAGGTGAAACCCCATGTCTACTAAAAATACAAAAATCAGCTGGGCATGGTGACGGGCATCTGTAATCCCAGCTACCAGGGAGGCTGCAGCAGAAGAACGACTTCAACCCAGGAAGGGGAGACCGCAGTGAGCTCAGATCACACCACTGCACTCCAGCCTGGGCAACAGAGTGAGACCCTGTCTCAAAAAGAAAAATTAGAAAAACAAATCATAAACCAATATATATGAAGCACTGGCTTGAATCTGACTTTCCTATCTGGCCCTGGCAACTTTACCAATTGGAACACTAACCCACATGAAAACTTACAGAAACGTCCCTAAAGCCACAGGCCCTTTACAGACACTTATCTGTCATAGACGAACCCACTCTGTTTACTATCCTCTTATTTCAGCAAACCACTTTCTTTGTCCATCTTCTTATGATAAACCACTTCCTATATCCACTGCTGCTGACCAGGAAGTACTCCCGTTTCTATAAATTAAATGACCTAGAGGGTATAACATGCAGCATTGTGAGGCTTTAATGAAAAAACAAACCAACAAACAGGAATTAATATTCGCTAATGTGAAATGAGTATTTACTATTTATCAGGTACTTTGATCAAAATTGCTCATATTAATTTTATCAGCACCCATATGGCAAAAACATGACTATTCAACCTATTTTTCAAATAAGGTAATTGAGATGTAACAGTTTTAACTTCTCAGAAGCATCAAGTAGGCAAATCAGAATTCAATTACAAATGTGCCTGAGCCACAGTTCTGGATGCTTGACTTCTATATTTGATTACTCTCTCGTTTAAGAGGGCTGTTACGGAATGACCGTATAATACATTATTGAAACTGGGACACCTGTCAGAAGAAAGGGGGATATGTTACCCAGGCTGGAGTGCAGTGGCACAATCTGAGCTCACTGCAACTTCTGCCTCCTTGGTTCAAGTGATCCTCCCTGTCTCTGCCTCCTGAGTACCTGGGACTACAGGCCTGTACCACCAAGCCCAGCTTATCTTTGTATTTTTAGTAGAAATAATGCTTTGCCATGTTGGGCAAGTTGGTCTTGAACTCCTGACGTCAGGCGATCTGCCTGCCTTGGCCTCCCAAAGTGCGGAGATTACATGAGTAAGCCACCATACCCGGCTCCCTTTCTTCTCTTAATCCTCAGTAGTTTCTCAGATGAAAAAAATTCTGGATTATAAGGTCATTAAAGAGAATCAGTACCCCAAAAGAGGCTATTCCTTGTACAAAATCATCATGAGACCCAAAAATGTTCCAGAAGGAGCTCCCCCTCCTCTACCCATGCTCATCAGAAAGGTAAAAAAAATGGAGGAAAATAAAAAATTCCATTTTATTTTCCTACAGAAAGACTTATAGAGCTTCATGCTTTTCTTTGCCAGACCAAGATGAGAATCCACAAAACATCTGCATTTAGTACATCTCCAAGCTAAAACCTGACTGCTTTATGGGAAATTCCCACTGGAAGTGTTCCTGCTGGTTAGAATGCAATCGTTAAATACAAACTCATAATAATGGCAAGACATAGAATTTTTGTTTTTTAAACAGCTAACACAGACTCTAACTAGAAGGTTTTTTTGTAAGCTTAAAACAGTATGACCTTTAGATATTGTCATGAAGCTAATGACCCTTAAGGGCCCATTTCCCTACCTTGATGCTTTGTATGGCAAGTACTATGCACACAAAAGTCACAATCTTAGACAACCTTAACCTTTAAAAAAAAAAGCCCTTGGTGAACATACTTTTTGCATTATATATTTTTTACTTAACACAAAGATGCAGATGTGAAAGACACTAGAAGTCACAGAGATGATGGATAAGGTTTGATTTTCTTTCTTCTTTATTAGACCCATCAACAGAGTTCCGTTATTACCCCGTAAGAAGTGATGTATTTCCTTGTTTCATCATAGCTTGAAACTTAAAGTCCATCAGCCACCCTATCCACAAAAATGAAAAGTGGTAGGAAAGCAGTTTACATTTCCCGAACATTAAAAAATAATGAGAAGAGATTGAAGTAATAAAGAACTACCAGAGATAAGGTGAGCAAAACTGTTTTATAATATAAAGAAAAATGTATATTAGATAGAAAAAGAGCTGGGGAAAGAAAAGGAGAGAGGAATTATTTTGCATAAAAATATCACCTTCTAGCTTTTATTTCAATCCTTTTCTTTCCGGATTTATTCCAAGATGTTATGCTAGCCAATAGTACTCCCTCATTTTTCCCTGATTGTTTTTTCAATGCATTCCTTACATGATTTAGACATGACAGGGCAATAACCAAATGGGTTGATTTTTTCATGTAATGTTTTAACACTAAGTTACTTAGAAAGCAAAAGACTTCTCAGGAAGAAATAAGCCTACACACCAAAAAGAGAGAATTGTACCTGAAAATTCTCAGTGTGCAACTGTTATCTAATGCTGCTTACAAATAAAGAAGGAAAAAATGCAACAAATAAGCCCATTTGTGAAAGGTGATAAAATAGCAAATGAGAGGCAAAATGAGAAGGCAATATGAACTTATTAATTAAAGGAATTGGGGAATACTGTGTTGTCGTCGTACATCATCAAGAAGAATAAATCTCAGTGCATAGCATCTTAGTAAATTAAAAAACACTAGATCACAAAAATATGATCTACAGGTTAATACAAATTGTATTTCTAACACCTGATACAACTCCTGGAGCACAGCAGCAAACTGCTAACCATGGGTTAAATAAATGTTAAGAAATATGAAGCCGCCTGGGCGTATGGGACCACAAAGATCAAAATGGTGGATGGTATTCATCAACAGCAGTAAAATTAGAAAGGATTTTTCTTTGTTTTTCTGTATTTTTCATGCTACCTACAATGAACACATATTAAGTAATTAACGTAAGTATTTGGAAAACCACTCCAGGCTGGGCGTGGTGGCTCACTCCTGTAACCCCAACAATTTGGGAGGCCAAGGTGGGCAGATCACTTGGGCTTGGAGTTCAAGACCAGCCTGGTCAACAAGGCAAAACCTCATCTCTACTAAAAATACAAAAGTTAGCCGGGCATGGTGGCGCATACCTGTAATCCCAGCTACTCGGGAGGCTGAGGCTGGAGAATCACTTGAACTCAGAAGGTGGAGGATGCGGTGAGCCAAGAAGGCACCACTGCACTGCAGCCTGGGTAACGAGCAAAACTCCACCTCAAAAAAAAGAAAAAGAAAAAAAAAAGAAAACCCACTCTAACACTGGCACTGGGATTGAGGAAGAGGACTCCTTTGACTCATGTTTGCGATTTATCACCAAAAATATCAAAAACGCCTCTCTTGTTTTGATGACTGTCCATTTACATGACATCAGAAAAGAAGGGAGTTGGTCCCAACAAAATATCCAAGTAGTGCCTGTCTCTCTTCATTGTTTTTAAACCCATGTTAGAGGAAAAAGACACAAATATAGGTTGAACAGAGCAACATATTCCAGGAAGCAACTTTTTCTTCATGATTCCATGCATTACTGAAAGGCTTCAAAAGCCAGTTTGGAATTTTCCATCAGAAACAAAATACAACATTCCAATTAGATCCTTGATTCCCAAATATCCTTCCTTTGACACATATAGCCTGTTATGACATATTAGTCCATGATTTAAAAAAAAAAAAAGGATGGAGGGGGAGAATAAGGGGTTTTAAAACTAAAACAAAATTTTAATTAAGGTTTTTTAATGTTATTCTGAGATTATGTCATTTCTTCTTTTTTGGGCATTATGATGTTATTTCTTTTCCTAATTGCTGGTGCAATTAAAACAAATAATCCTCCTTTATTGCACTCTGAATTTATTATTTTTGAAATGTTCTGTTTTGAAATAACTGGATAGGATAGCAAATGAAGTGTGTTCTCTAATTTCTTATTTTTGAGCATATCTCACAGTGTAAGACTTGGACTTTGGAAAGAAGTCTAGGAATATAGTGATTTATAAGAAAAAAATGAGTAATTTATGTCAGGACACAAGAATTATTAAAACAATTTCCCTGAAATGACCCCTCCTTCCTGCTAAAGAGACTCCTCAGTTTTCTTGTTTGTCAGTTTTATTTTTTTCTACTCTCCCTGCTCTCTGAGAAGGTTCTGCTTTTGCTAGGCAGGTTAATTAGAGGTTTTGCAAGGCATCATCTCTACAACAAAAAAAGAGGAATGGAAAGACAGAACAAGCTGTGAGGATTCTGCAAGATCAGGAAGGGGGAAGGAGCATCAAGTGTGAAGGAAACAAATGGCAAGAGACTGGTAACTGTTTAATAAACATTCAAAATACCAGTAAGGAACTTGGTATTCCTTTCTGGTCACCTAATTTGGCTCCATTCATAGCACACCCTCCTGAGACTGTATCACAAGGCTCATTACCTTCATAAGGTTATTTGGTTTTTGTTTAAAAAAAAGAAAAGAAAAGAAAAGAAAAAGCTGTCAACATCCAATTTGTGCTTAGGGTCTTTTTTAAGAAAAAACCAAAACAGAACCGTATTTGGATTCCATTCTCTCTCCCTCATTCTGACAAAGAAGATAAAATGGCACCCAGGAACAGACCACATCTTTAATGTCATTTATACTTATCTACGCAACAAGAAAATAATTGTAACTGGTACTAAAACGCAGTCCCTGATGTGTTCTACTTGTACAGGCAACAGAATGAATTTAGAGGTAGTAGAAGGCAAAACTTGCTCAGTTCCTTCTATTATGGGCCTTTTCTAAATTTTAGTAAAGAGCTTTGAAGCTTTAGCCATAGACTCTTGATGATTAGCGAGTCGTCACCCTCCTGACGACCCACGTTTCACCTCCACCTGCTCATCTTGACCATTTTCTTTTGGTCATTTTTTCTAATCTACATCCAGAAGATACTTTGTATCCAAACTTGAGGGTCTTTACTTTCAGGTCGAAATGTTTTGTGCCATGTCCATCTATACTCCAGGAACTAATTCAGGCCAGCCCTCCTCTTTTTCCCTCTGGACTTTGGTTTCCTGCTTATTCATTTCTCTTCATCCACTCTCCCACCAAAAATCTGTAAAAATTCTTCCACTGCTCTCCGCCACAGAATGTACCAAAATTCTTAGAGAGATCCTGCGAACTCCTTCAAAAACCAGCTGCAGCCTTTTTTCTTTCTTTCTTTCTTTTTTTTTTTTTTTTGAGATGGAATCTCACTCTGTCACCCAGGCTAGTGTGTAGTGGTGGGATCTCGGCTCACTGCAACCTCCGTCTTCTGGGTACAAGTGATTCTCCTACCTCCGCCTTCTGAGAGGCTAGAGGCGACTGCTACCACACCCAGCTAATTTGTGTATTTTTAGTAGAGACGGGGTTTCACCATGTTGGCCAGGCTCATCTTGAACTCCTGACCTCAGGCGATCCACCAGCCTTGGCCACCTGAAGTGCTGAGATTACAGGCCTGAGCCACAGTCAATTCTTAAAAAACATCTGTATCGATTCCAATTCTACCTCCAGCTCTGTTCATACAAAACCACTCCCATTTTCCAGTTGTGCCCCATACTTCAGTCATGTCACCTCCTCTGCCTGTAACACAACTCTCTTTTCTGCCTGAAAACCTCTTCATTCTTTAAGGTGCTGGTTAAGTATCACCTCCATTCTGCTAGTTCCCTGGGCAAGGCAGAGCTATTGGCTCCTTTTCCAAGATAACTGTAATATTGGTAATAACGCTGCCATTTTGTCTCCCCATAGCACTGAATGAAGGAGATTTTATTTGACTCTTTTCTTCCATTTCATTGAAACTGCTCCAGGGCCTTGCTGTTCAAAATGTGCTTCCAATGGGGTGACGGATGCAGCAAACCATCAAGGTTTGTGTATTTCTATGTAACAAACCCACACGTTCTGCACATGTACCCCAGAACTTAAACCATAATTTTTTTTTTAAAGTGCTTCCAAGAACCAGCAGCATCAGCGTCACCTGTGAGCTTGTTAACAAGAGAAATTCAGTCTCCACTCCAGACCTACAGAATTATAACCTCTGAAGGTGGCTCAGGACTCTGGGTCTTTATAAGATTTCTGGAGAATTCTTATGCCCCATTGATCTCTAGAGTAAGGATCAGTACTTACTTAACTGTATGTACCTAAACATGACACACACAGCAAGCCCTTCATAATCTAAAAGTTAGGTGAAAAAATCTATTTTGCCGTTATTGTGACTGAAGTATCTTTTCCAAGCCTCCCCCAAAGCCCAACGATATGTTCTCATCAAAATTAGTTTTGCTGTGATCTTTCCTGTCATTTTGACTGGAGCTTTATCGAGTCTAACAAGATTCCAGCCTCCCATTGCACATTCCAAACAGTTCTGTCTGCAGACCCACTGCCAGTGCCAAGGAGAACCCTTGTTAATGTTAATGACATTTGTGGGAAGGGACAAAGTGCAGGCTAGACCAAAAAAAAAAAAAAAGGGGGGAGGGGGACCCTGACCAGGAAAGAGGGAGAGTGTATGAATGTGAAAACACTTTAGCCAAATATTTATTATCAATAGGGTTTTCCAACAGCTGTAAATTGGGAAGAACTCGGGGCCTTCCAAAATGATTTTGACTTCATTATATGCAGTGAAAAATAGGGGAGGGTGTGTGCCAAGTCTGTAATATTACAACGGAAAGACGCAATACGGGGGCTGTTAACTGGAATGACTTAGTAGTTTCATATGAAATGAGAGCCTAAGATGCTAACATTGAATGGAGCCGGTTAAAGGAACACTGTGAGTTGAAGCAATTCTTCTAGTAATTGAGTGGGGGAGAAAATCATTCCTTTTGGAAAAGAGAGTTAGGCCTTGCAATTAGCAGTTTACATTGATCAAAGACATGAGGGAGCTGCTTGACTGGTCCAGCTTTTGTCTGGGAGAATGAGGGCTCTGCTTCCCTTTACTCATCTGCCCCAAACAATCTGTCCAAGATATTGCACTCGAAACGGACCTTGCTTTAGTACAAAACCCTCTTGCAAACCTGAAAACGATTGGATGATGGTGAGAATCTGGTGCTCAAAAAACTTAGCATGCATATACACACAAAGAGCAATAGCTGTAACTTTTCATATGCACCCTCCTTTCCTGTGCAATACATCAGACATGTAAAAAATATTGAGGATGCTGCAGCAAATGCCATATGTCCACCCCGCAGCTCGAAACACAAAATATAACAAACATAATGGAATCCTTCTCAGTCACTGTCTCTGATTACAACCCCTCCCCTATTCCCTAACAGTGGTGAGCATACTGCTGAACCTACTGTGTATCATTCCCCCATCTCTCTCTCGGAAAGACAGTGGGAGTGTATATTGTTTTACCATATATGCATAAATTCCAAGAGAATAGATATTTCTGAACACCTTTATATATAAATACATGTAAATGTGTATTTTGGAGTATATGTTTTTGAACAGTTATGTATTTTTGAACACTTTTTTTCTGTGTTTAAAAACTGTACATAAATGATGTCATACTGTACGTCTCCTCCTGCAAATGACTGTTTATTGTTGTTCAACATTATAGTTTTCAGATTTCTCCACACTGGCACACAGAGACCTAATTTATTCATTTTAATGTGGCACATGAGACATGACTTTTGCTACCATCGATTTTCTATTTCCAAATTGGTGGACAATTAATGTTTGGTTGGTTGGTTGGTTGTTGTTTTCCTTGGAGGCCAAGAGGAATCTTCTTATACGTGTCCCCTTCATGTGTACATTTAGGGATGAAATATCTCAGTCAAAGAGACATACATCTTGAATGTCCCACGATGTTATTAAAGTGGGCACCAAAGCAGATGCATCAAGATAGACGCCCACCAGCACCGTGGTACAGTGCCTACTGCCCCCACGTCATAGCCAACATGGAGTGTTGCCTACTTTTTAAGATTTGAAGAGCGTGAAATAGCAAATGCTTTCCAAAGATTACCATCCCCAGCGAAAGGCACTTGACTCCATTAGAACTGAGAACATTTGGTCATCAGACGTATTAAATAATGTATTTCCACCAGTATCATTAAGTGCCTAACATTGTGTCTGGAACACAATGGGCATTCAATATATATTTGTTGAAAGAATTCACTTCTGCTCTTGCAGATGACTCAGAAAATGAGACAAGGAAAATATATGCCAGGAAGGCAGTGAGCAGCTAGCACACAACTCTTCTTTGGAAGGGGGAAAAACAGTATACAATTCCAAATGCTCTTTCTTCACTTACCTGAGCAATATAGCTTGTTCCATCAGGTACCCTTGTGGTTTTAGCGCCTACACTTTACAGTCAATGAGCAAAAACCAATTCCACTCCTCAAATTCTTCTCACTTACTATTCAGCTGTCTCAATTCATTAATTTGCTTAATCAGCCCTCATCAATAACACTTCTCTCCATTGCATTCCTCTAACTCAAAGGAAAAGCAAGCTCTGAATACTCAAAACTGTGAATCTATAAAGAATGAAGAATAGCAGGAAAAGAATACTTGTATCAATGCCTTTTGGAAGCTTAGTAATAACTTCGTATTAACATGCCTGCTATTGTCACAGATCAGGGTGTGAAGGTCATTTCTCATGTTGCTGATACGTCAATTAAAAATTTTGAATTACATGGTTACAACATGGATTGTCTACCAAATACAATTCCATGGAGGTTATCAACACAGAGAGACTGCAGGAAGACCTCTGAAGCATTTTCTACAAAGTGTGGCTCATCCAAACTCAGGTTTATACAAGCAGCAAAAATATCAGTGACATTTGGGAAATTTGCAGGTCTGTGGCCATTAGGGCAGGAGACCTGAACAAGAGTGAGCAACTGCTCTTCTTATCGAGTTTTCTGATGAACAGAGGGCCGGCAAGTCAAAGAAATTATATTAAAGTTGATGTTAAGCCCCAAGTATGGGCAAAAGCATCAGAAAACCTTCCCTCATCTTTTTGAGGAGAACAGAGAAATTTGCATAGAATCTTTGACTCTTTATTATAAAAATATAATAGATATTTTCAATAAGTGAGATGGGAACATATAATACTCAAGAGGTAGCATTTTTATACCGATGAAGAATCATGTTCTTATTGGACTGAGGATTAATTTGTATTTTTTTTTTTTTAGGAAAATACAACACTGATGGGATTAAGGGAGCATAACTTCCTTCTTCCAGCCTCACTTCTGACCCTTATATATAAGCAGGTACACATCCCTGTGACTTGCGCAGCTAATCTAAAATGTGTACATGTGTTCTTACCTACTTTTGATTGACAGGGAAAAATACTTTCCTTTTGAAACGCAGAAGTTATTGACCACATGAAACTGTAGTTATAGCTGGCCTTCAGAAATAGCTATGAGTCTGAGTTTTGCATGTTGAATTGCAGATTTCACTTCTAACCACCAGAGGCAAATGTCATTGCTCTAATTTGTGGGTTCTCTAAACCTTTCAACTAAGAATAAAGACGTGTTATTGGTATACATCGTTCCATAAAAAAGTTGACATGAATACTCATATTCTGATATGTAACTCCATAAAATTATTATTTCTATTCTTTGGTAGAGATCAGTGATATGTCTCATATAAAGCAAATGAAATCGTCTTAGTCTCACATAAAGCAAATGACATCATCCTCAGGAAACTCTGCTATTTTTAATTGAGCTGTAACCACACGATTCTTAGTAAAACAAGCAAGCCTTTTATGAAAGCAGCTTCAAGGAGTATGTCTTACCTCTGCCCTCAAAAAAAAAAACTGCTATGCTTAAGTCCTTCCCATCAGGAGATTACAGAACTACTGTAAGTCCACAATGAAAGAAAAAAGAACTAAAGAACAACAAGAAGAGGAAAGTATCACGAATCTGCTCTGGATTTTCCTGTATTTTAAATGAAAATCCTAAGCTAGATATCCTAATCTAGCCTCTCAAAACAGGGAGGGAAAACCTCAGAAACATGCCCTACAAAGTGTGGGTCATCATTTGTAATAAATCTCAAAACCATTGAACCTCCATTTACTACAACGCCTTGACAAGGACACTTATGAGTGAGCTATTTCTGCCTTCAAATATTAAATTGTAGTCACATTAATAACTAGGATACTCCAATTTCTGGTTAGACAAACATCAATGAAAAGCTTTAAGCACGGCCATTCTTGGTATGAAGATTTTTGAGTAGAGGAGAAAAGCCTGGCCTTTTCCATGTGCTGGTCTAGAATCTCCCATTCAACTTCATCTGACCCAAGAAAAACCAGTCTTGTCTTCATGCTTAAAAATAAAATAAAGCAAATGCATTGAATTCTATGGGATAGGCTCATTAGCTTAGGATTTGACAGGTTGCTAAATGGTAACTAAGAATGAAGAGCTACAAACACACTATAATTAATTGCTAAAACAGGCATTGCTTGGGCTAAAGCTGGGGCAAGAAAGTGCTGACAGAACAAAATTCGCATTCCACTGCCCTCCCTGCCTCTCCCAATTTACAGGAGAATGGGAAATCATGAACAATTGATACACTCCGTTAGCTGCTATCACAGAGAGTAAGTTTCTATGTAGCCTTAGGGGTATCTTACACAGTTTAACACTGAAAATAAAAGGTAATGTTCTTGGCAAAGTGCTACGGGGATTAAATTTGGGAGGCTTGAAGCAGCCTTGAATTGTAGTCAATAAAAGAAGGACCAAATAGTAATTTTGTAATTTAGCTGTGCTGGTTATGCCCAATGAGTCAGACACTTGTGAAATAAACCATGTAAATAGAAAAATGGCTTAACTCTTTCAGTTGGCACACATGGTGTTTGGCCTCTCCCATGCTTCTTAGGATGGAGGCCTCTAATTCAGTAACAATGTGATTACTTAGTTACTACCAATACATCTTTTAAAATAGTTCTTCACTAAAGATGTTGACTTATTCTCTGGAATTCTTCTTAATAACTTCCTGATATATTTAGGGATAAAGGTAGCTATCAGTATGGTGCAATATGATCTACATACCCACATAGAGAGGGCCAGAGCCTCAAGTCAGCAGCAACTAGAAAGTCTTTAAAATCACAAAATTCTTGGCCACACAAAAATCAGTCTTCAGAGATTTGTGTCAGGGTTTCTGAAGCAATCACCTCACAACAGACAAAAAAGACAACCAGCCAGCAATGATGTGGGATTGAACACGATCTGCAATAATCGATTCGAAAACTCCAAAGCATTTCTAATATTTATTTCACTTCTTTCCTCTTTCTGCCTCCCCTTCTTCCCCTCTCCTTCCCTTCCTCTTCCTTCTCTTTATTGCTCTTACATTCCTTTCCCTTTCTAGTCTGTCTCTCTCTTTCTACATTTTGCAGAATTGTTATTATCCAAATTGACAATTAAGGGGTCTGTCAATCAGTGGGATGACAATTACACTGCTTAAAATGCCAACTGTTATACACATCTCCTTAATACCTGAACGGCGGTTTCTGACAAATGGATCATCATTATTGCCTCACGGTAGTATGTGATTGAGATAACCACTTTACTTATTAAATGGAATTTGTAACATCTTCAAGAATCCAGGAATATATAAATATTCCTGCACAAGAGGTGGTTCATCACTGTCCTCTCATCTTTGATGAATCCCACCGGGGCCTGAAGTGATGGAACATCACCTGATGGGAAACACTCTTTGATGAACATTCATGAGGGAGCATTGTCCTTTCTTACCCATTTGTATTTTTAGAGCGCAACGATGACCTGTTTATCTTGGGTTTAAAGGTCAATGGTTCAGGTGATCCTGCTGTCTCCTTAGTGGGATCAGGATTCCTCACCTAAATCCTAGCCTTAAACAGTGGCCCCAAGGAGACATGGTCCACTCATCATCAGAATTACTCAGAATTCAGAGATGGCTTCAAAATAATATGAAATGGAATAAAACTCCTACATCGTCACACTGCAGAATAAAACAGCTACTAAAAAGATCTGAGGAGATGGAGGCTGCCTTGATCATTCAGATGTTTCCGGGGGCTGGAGCAGTATCTGGTTCTGAATGCACATTTGAAGAAGGAAAGAAAGGAAGAAAGGAATGAAGGAAGAAAGGAATGGAGGAAGAAAGGAATGAAGGAAGAAAGGAATGAAGGAAGGAACGGAGGAAGGAAGGAAGGGAGAGAGGAAAGGAAGAAAGGGTCTTCATTTCTTCTTCACTGAGCTCCACTAATACAGAGGGACATATACCATTAGCACCATTCCTAGTTAGAGAATATAAGGCAAGATGGAGGTTCAATATGCCTGTATTAGACAGGAGCCTTTGGGTACAAATGACAGAACCCATGAAGTGAATGTCTGCATAGGCAAAGAATGAAAGAAGGGAGGAAGGGAGGAAAAGGAGGAGAGAGGGAGGAAAGGAAGGAGGGAAGAAAGGAAGAAGGGAAGGAAGAAGGGAAGAAAGGAGGGAGGGAGAGAAAAAGGAAAGGAAGGAGGGAGGGAGAGAAGGAGGGAGGGAAGGAGGTAAAAAAGGGCAGAGGACTCAGAGGAAACCATGGCAACACTATGGCAGCCATTTTGAGGTCTTTCCATCCTTTCTCCCCTTACGTATATGTATTTTCAAACAAAGCTACGCTGTGTCTGTATCATTTTGAAAACATCAAAGTGTTACTGAAAAACCCAAATAACACTAGAAGAGCCAATTAGCCGAATCCAGCTCACATTTCTAACCCACAGAATTATAAGGAAAATAAATGGTTACTTCTTAAGCCACTATGTTTTGGAGTTTTGTGTTACACGGCAAATGATGCCAGCACTTTGAGACGCTAAGGTGGGAGGGCCAATTGAGCCTAGGAGTTCAAGACCACCCTGGGCAATATTGTGAAACCCCCATCTCTACAAAAAAAATACCAAAATTGGCCCGGCATGGTGGTGCATCCCTGTAATCCCAGCTATTCCAGAGGATGAGGTGGGAGGATCACCTGAGCCCAGGAGGCAAAGGGAGGGAGGGAGGGATGCATGGAGGGAATTTATCACTCAAAATCTTCTAAAGGTAGAGGATAAAACTTCCAAGGGCTGATCAATTAAATGAAACAAGCAATCTAGGAAGTGCAATCAAGGTTTTCATCACTGAGATAACTCTCCAGAGTTAAAAGATCTCTCATTCTTATTTCTGTTTTGCGTGATTACCTGCTGAAAATGTTGCTTGCTTTTCCTTGGATCTCTAAGACCTGTATATGGAATTCTCACTGCCCTCCTTCACCCTCTCCCTCCCTCCCTTCCTCAAGCACATGTTCACTGCATGCTTATCATTGTGCCAGGTACTATAGTGGGTACTGGGGATATCATGCTCAGCAGAACACATATAGCTACACTCTTATGGAACTTACAGTACGGTGTGATATCTGTCAATTGCCTACACAGCATCCCTCTCTTCTTTTGGGATCATCACTCTCTCCTCTCAGGACCTGCTCTTCCCATCCCACCTCCCAACAGTAAAACCTTGTTCTTAGGTGGTACCGACTACTTAGCCACCAAAGACTAGCTCAAGTATTAACAAGGAATTCTAATCTCACTGATCAAAGTTCTCCTCTGTCATACAGAAATCAGAATGAAAAAATGATTCACCTCTCCTAGGCAGCAGGGAGGTAACGTGAGAAGTTTAAAAGATGTTGGTGGCCAGGCAAAACAGGTAACTTGAGTCAGAAAAAAGATGAAACTAAGTCCCAACTTCACTAAACTTCCTATTTATGTTACTCTTTAAGGGGTGACATGCCCTCGAATTTCCAACAACTTGGCTTCCCAGATGATCTCATCTTTTCTTAGATAAGCCTTTTAATAACTAACCGCTTTCCTCCTCCTGGGTTCTGTCATTTGTACCCAAAGCCTCCCCCCTAATACAGTCCTATTTATCCTCTGCCTTTCCATACATTCTCTAACTAGGAAATGGTGCTAATGGTGTATGTCCCTCCGTGTTAACGGAACTCAGTGAAGATGAGTAAGATGAAATGCTAGCTCTGTCTAAAATCCAGAAACCATTACTGAAACGAATAAGCATCAGACCCTCACATTTTGAGTTGCTTTTACAATACAGAGCAATGGAGTTTTGTAAAAGAAAACATTAACACATTCAGCTTTAAATAAATGAGAATTTCTGGGAGGAACAAAGACTTAACTGCCTGAGGTCTTTCCTTCCTTCTCCCTTTCTTTCTTTCTGGCCTGCAGACTAATAGCTCATTACAGAGATGACTGTCTGAAAAAATAAAAGTTACCTAGACATGCAGGCCACTACCCAGGAAGAGCTAATTATTAGCATAAATCATATGGATCCTGGTCCTGGCTATATTAACCATTTACCGTACTGATCATTTGTCACCACACTGTAACGTCAGTCATCTGTTGGAGAGGAAATTACCCCTTGGTGGTTTCTTCAAGTGAGGTCAGAGTGCAGCTCCTCTCTGTGCACAGTGAGGCACATTATCCCAATAACGTTGTCTACTGGTAAACAAATCCAACCAGGGCGATAAATGTCTACAGGTTCACAAATTAGCCTCCATACAGGCTGAGAACATTTACCATGGGCCATGCAAATTAATCCCATCGAACTGCTTCATACGGTGCAAGGAGGCAGGAATCCATTTGCTAACCTCCCTCAATAGCTTATAACCCAAATTCTGAAAGCATCCACCACTGTCAGAGTTCCCAGCAGATAGGGATTGCCCTCCAGCACCACACTGTTGGCACCATCCCTCATAGGGATGATTTGCCTTTTTAACCAGGAAGCCCAATGGCTGGGTGCAGGCAACATCAGTAACTCCGTGAACTAAAACTCAGTGTTATGCAGCCAACCCTTCGGGTATGCCTACAGTGTGCATAGGTATGCCACCATCACTACCACCACCATCATCATAGAAATATGAAAACATGAATATAATAATTATAGCCAACATTTATATGGCACTTACTGCAAACCTGATGCACATGATCGGTAACGCTCACAACAGCCCAAAGGGTAAATGCCAGTATCATTCCCCCTTTACAAAGGAGGACACTCAGGCTGGGAGAAGTTCAACAACTTTCCCAAGATCACATAATCATTAGGTGGTCAATATGGAGCGAGGGGCAGAATTGTGTAAAGGGTAACACCAGAGGCTTTCTCTGGGTTGCCTGGCAATAAGCCAGCTGTGGCCAGCTGTTCCAATTCTGCCAGTGGAATAGTCTATCTATAGGGTCCTGATCTCCAAGCGTCTCCTAATGTCATCAGCATAGTCCCAGCATGCACCTCACCTGGACAGCTACTTCTCAGCATGCACCTCACCTGGACAGCTACTTCCCAGCATGCACCTCGCCTGGACAGCTACTTCCCAGCATACACCTCACCTGGACAGCTAGCTCCCAGCATGCACCTCACCTGGACAGCTACTTTGCGACATGCATCTCACCTGGACAGCTACTTCCCAGCATGCATCTCACCCAGACCGCTGGTTTCCAGCATGCACCTCTCCTGGACAGCTACTTCTCAGCATGTACCTCGCTTGCACAGCTACTTCCCAGCATGCACCTCACCTGGACAGCTACTTCCCAGCATGCACCTTACCTGGACAGCTACTTCCCAGCATGCACCTTACCTGGATAGCTAGTTCCCAGCATGCACCTCACCTGAATGGCTGCTTTCCAGTATACACCTCACCTGGACAGCAGTTCCCAATATGCATCTCACCTGAACAGCTGGTTCCCAGCACGTGCCTCACTGGCACAGCTCTTTCCTGGTATGTACCTCACCGAGGCAAGCACCTTACCTGGACAGCTAGTTCCCAGCATGTACCTCTCCTGGACAGCTAGTTCTCAATATGCATCTCATCTGGGCAGGGAGTTCCCACTATGCATCTTATGTGGACAGCTAGTCCCCAGCAGGCACCTTTCCTGGACAGCTAGTTCATACCATGTATCTTGCCCAAGTTAATTCCTGAGACACAAGGAATTGTTCCCTACCTGTAAGACTGTAATCATACAGTAATAAGCCAAACAATAGCCACCCAGAGATTTCAGGTCAAAATCCCTGAAATGTATACCTTTTTTAAGGAAAAAGTTGCCTTTCAGATGTGACAAAACTGATGCCCATGAAATGGGTGATTAACCTGGACTATCTAGAGGTTCCTACACTGCATCACGAATGTCCTTAAAAGAGGCAGAGACACACACAGAACGGAAGACAGTGAGACCACAGAGGCAGAGCCTGTAGTCATGCAGCCACCACAAGCTGCAAGAGGAGACTCCAGAGAGCACAGTCCTGTTAACAACTTGGTTGCATGCCAGTGACACTGATTTGAGACATCATATCACCAGAACTGTGAGATAATAAATTTATATTGTTTTAAGCTACCACATCTAAGGTAGTTAATTACAGAAGCCACTGGAAACTCATACCCTTAACTATTCACCCTCCACAAAAAACAACAGCTAAAGGACAGTGGTGTTCCTATACTAAAACCCAGGCACACAGGGCATCCATCCATGCACCTGGATGCCCAGAGGAAGGGGTTAAGGGTCCAGGCGCCACCTGCCAGTCCTGCTGCCTGTGAGTTCCCGTCTTTATCAAATCATGCTCTGAATCTGCCAAAGCCCTTTGCCTGGCATTGGATTTGTTATCTCACCCATGTCTTCCCGACCCTAGAGCCTCGTTCTTTCCATGACAACAGGAGGCTTGAGAGGAAGTGTGTAAAGATAATTAAGACAAGATCTCCGAAGGGAAAGTTCTTACATTTTGGCAGGGGAGACATATATTTAAATAAATTTTAGTATGTAAACTATATTGTAAAAATCTACAAAACTCTAAGTTGTTACATGAAAGAATTTTCTTTTATTATAATTATTTTTGTAAGACAGAGTTTTGCTCTTGTTGTCCAAGCTGCAGTGCAATGGCATGATCTTGGCTCACCGCTACCTTTTCCTCCCGGGTTCAAGGGGTTCTTCTGCCTCAGCCTCCCGAGTAGTTGGGATTACAGGCATGTGCCACCACGCCAGGCTAGTTTTGTATTTTTAGTAGAGACTATGTTGGTCAGGCTGGTCTTGAATTCCCAATCTCAGGTAATCTGCCCACCTTGGCCTCCCCAAGTGTTGGGATTACAGGCTTGAGATATTGTGCCTGGCCAAGGATTTTAAAGGTTAAACTTCTTAAGATATATGTAGATTCATATGTGGTTTAGGAAACGCAGAGAGACCATGACCCCAACCTAATTGCCCCAGTGGTAACATCTGGCCAAATTAAAAAATATCACAGCCAGGACAAAAAGTAGCCCACAGACACAAGGATACCTTTGATGACCACATCCTAGTGGCACCCCACATCTCTCGTTCCTGACCACTGGCAATCACTCATCTCTATTTCTAGAATTTTAAGTTCAAGTATGCTACATACATGAAATCATTTTGTCTGTAACCTTTAGATACCTACAAGATGATTGCTGCGATTGAGCAAAATGATTTAGAGATGGGCTTTTCTTTCACTTGCCACAACTGAGTGAAACTCGCCTTGGAGTTTCATCCTAGTTTTTGTGTGTGTATCAATAATTTGTTCTTTTTGATTGCTAGATAGTATTCCATAATGTGTATTATCACTGTTTAACCATTCACCCACTGAAAAACATATGGGCTATTTACAGTATTTAGCTATTACAAATAAAGCTGCAGTGAACATTTGCATACATGTTGTTTCGTGGACGTGTTTTCATTTTACCGGGATAAATGCCCAAGTGTGCAATTGCTCAGTGATATGGCAGGTGCATGGTTAGTCCTACAAGACAAGGAGAAATGATGTGCCAAAATGGTTATGTCATTTGACATTCTCACCAGAAACACTAGAGTGATCTTTGGCAGCATTTGGTATTGCCACTATTGTTTATTTTAGCCCACAAATGGATTTTTTTTTCTGCATAGCTATATGTAAGAAAAGTTAGAATAATGGAAGACAGACATAGTGCAAAATAGTGACATGAGGAGTAATCTCCCAGAAGGCGCATGAAGACATGCTTTAATTTGTCCAGGCCAGCAGGGGTATCATCTCAGCTCTGTGGGCATGGATATGGCCTTCTCTCTTCTTCCAGCTTCCTCTCCCACCTTTTCTCTCTTCCTACCTTAGCCACATTGGTCTCCTTTTAACGTTTTCAACCCAACCAGGTTATCTGTCAATTTTTACCTCTCAGCTTGCACATCACCTTCTCAGAGAAGCCCTCCAGGACCACCCTGCCTAAGCAGAGTTCTCTCCCAACTACATGTACTTTAATTTTCATTCATGGAACACCCTAGTTTATAATTTCTTCAGACCTGTCAATATTTGTAGGTCTGCAATTATTTACCTTTTTTTTTTTAAACACTCCACACTACTCTTTAGTTCCCAAAAGAGGAATCAATTCCGCTTCATTAGAGGAACAATTAAATTCACTGAATGAAGGACTGAATGATAAAGGGAAGGGCATCCTGGTTGAACTTCGAATTTTACTTTAGAATCCAAGAAACTAAATACTTAAGAGTCTATTTCAATCAACTCAGTTAAGAATGTATTTATGTACAAGGAGGTATATGGTGTATTTCTTTGAGGAAAAAAGATGTCACTTGTCACTCTTGTTCATCTACTAAAATCAGTAGTACTGCAAGATCCAAAGATAAAGTCCCCAGCTTTCTAATCCAAGACACCTTTCCAGTCAACTGGGGAAATACACACACACACACACACACACACACACACACACACACACACACAATTACAAATCAGGGAGAATTAAGTACCAGGGCAGGATGAAAGATAAGGAACCACAGACAGAGAAGAGGGAGAGAGGATTTTTCAGCAGGTGAAAATCAAGGTGGCTTCTTGGAGGAGACGGCATCTGAAGTGGGTCTTAAGGATATGGGGGATGGAGATAGTCACGGCAGATGGGCTTTTCAATTTTTTTTTTTTTTTTTTTTGAGACAGAGTTTTGCTCTGTCGCCCAGGTTGGAGTGCAGTGGCATGATCTTGCCTCACTGCAACCTCCGCCTCCTGGGTTCAAGTGATTCTCCTGCCTCAGCCTGTGGAGTAGCTGGGACTACAAGAGTACACCACCACACTCAGGCAATTTTTGTATTTTTCAGTACAGACAAGATTTCTCCATATTGGTGAGGCTGGTCTTGAACTCCTGACCTCAAGTGATCTACCAGCCTCAGCCTCCCAAGTGTTGGGATAACAGGTGTGAGCCACCACGCCCAAATGGGATTTTCAGTTCTACCTAATGTGTAAGAATATATTTTTCCACTTTTGTCATAATCTATTTCTCTTAAAAATGAACAAAATTTTTGCCAATGAGCAGAATATTTCAGGAGCTAACTTTTAGGTGCCACAGAAAGACTTCTTCAGTATTAAAGCTCAGTACAGTCTACACATTTTCTGATAGGTCGGTAATTGTTTCCTCTGCATTCAAGAGTGTTCAGCAAGTTTCTTGGCTCCTTTGTTTCACCCTTGGGGGATGATTATATATGATCAGAAAGGAGAAATCTGGAGGGTCTCATGCACTCCTGAGACCAGCTATTTACTTTTTCTAAATCTGCATGTTCAGGGAGGCATAAGCCTGGGTAAGGGTGGGGCTATTTAAACATGCTTTGGAATCAGGACAGCTAAGTTGCTAGTAAAGCGTGCATGAAGGCAGAATTACGCAGGGTAAGACCTTCTCTGGTCTTTTTCTTGGCCACACTATTGTTTTCTGTTCCTCTTTGATACCCAAGGAAATACAATCAGTTAATCTGGGTCATTATCCCTGACACCAGTCACGGGCCTGCTCCTTCATGAGTCTCAAATTTTCTCTTTAAACACTGACTTTCTTCTACTTGGCAATGTGACTTGTCATATGTTACTGCACCTCAAAGATTAGATATCTATCTATTTCTCCATCCATCCATCTGGCCATCTGTCTACCTAGGTTGCTTTTTTCCCTCCCTCCTTTCCTTCCACCATTTCTCTCTACGCACATGCACGCGCGCACTCACACACACACATACATCTTCTCTTTCTTTCATTCTTTCTTTGGTTCTAGCAGCTATCTTTTTTTCTATCTCTTCTTTTTTTCTGTAAATCCATCTAGCTATTTAGATTTGACCACTAATTCCGAAAATAGCAAATAGTGCCTTCAGCCTAAGAGAGGCTGGCAACCGGGTGCCTGCTGGCCATGTGCGGTCAACAGAACTTTGTGTTTGGCATGCAAAACATTTTCCTAAAATTTTGCATTAGTGACTAACACACAGAAATTGTAAATTTCACACTTAAAAAAATGCAGATACCAAATTTCTCCAGACAAATGAGAAAGCCTGGCCATCCTCTGCCCACTTCTCCACATGGTAACTATTAGCTATGGCTGTGAAGTGACTCCCTTTGAATGGTCCCAGGCTCCTAGCTCACCATGGTGTCAACACTTGGTGTATCACCCTGCGAGGAGTCTGTGTGTGGTCAGCCTCTTTGTGGGGTAATACAGCATTAGAAAGCCTTCGGCCTGGCATGGTGCCTCACACCTGTAATCCCAGTACTTTGGGAGGCTGAGGTAGAGGGATAACTTGAGGTCAAGACTTTGAGACCAGCCCACCCAACGTGGTGAGACCCCCATCTCTACTAAAAATACAAAAACTAGCTGGGCGTGGTGGTGGGAGTCTGTAGTCTCAGCCATTTGGGAGGCTGACGCAGGAGAATCACTTGAATCCAGGAAGTGGAGGTTGCAGTGAGCCGAAATCATGCCACTGCTCTCCAGTCTGGGCAACAGAGCAAGACTCGATTTCCAAAAAAAAAAAAAAAAAAAGTCTTACTGGGAATAATTCTCTTCATACTAAAATTATATTACATTTTATTTAATTGCTAAGCCACACATGACTGTTTTAAAATAGAATACAAATGCGTAAGTATTCACAGGTCGACAGGTGCTCTCGTCAGGACAATCGCCGTCAAATAACTGTATCAGACTCTTGCAGTTATGCTGTGGTTGACTCAAGTGTTGGCAACAATTCTTTAGTTCTTCCCATCCCTTGCATTCATTCCCTTTGCCGTGCAACTTTTCAGCGACTGACTGTGGAATACACTTCCCTACACCTTGACTGTGGAGTCAGCTGCATAACGTGCTTTGGCCAACAAAATGTGGGCCACAGGGGGACTGTTCCAGCCCACCCCTATGGCTCCCCATTGCTGTGAAGATGATGGCAGAGCACCAGCCAGTCTACATGGCCGCTTCCTCTAGACTGGGCCCCAGAATGTGCACACATAGTGCAGACTGAAGACCCACTTGCAGTTATAAGGACACCCCATAGAGTGAAACAAAGCTGTGCAAATGAGCCCAGCCTGGGTCAGCCAAACCCCAGCCAACCAAGAAAGGCGTAAGAGATACAAGCTGCATATCAAGAAATGTTGTTTTTTGCAGTATTAAGTGACCAATATTATGTCCCTGGAGGGGAGGCCTCGAGTTCCCATGTTTCATGGCTCCAAAACAGGTGTGGACTAGCGAACCATCTGTGAGTGGATTGGATTGAGAAAAGATAAAGTTCTCCGGGAAGGAAAGACACTTCACTTTTCAAGAGATGCAGAAATGAATCTATTTTGCAGCTATGTGATTTAATGCCTTCCCTTTTTCCCCTATAAGAACACAGAAAAAAAGGAAATCACTTTGCCCCCAAAGACATGATAAAACTGCAGCCATCACCTCTTTTATTTTTTTCCTAGGGTAATTTAATGGGAGTTTTTCCCTCTGTAATTTTCTTCCAGGCTTTGCTAGAACTTATGAGCATGCTGACCAAGATCCTGTAGGCTTATTAAAGCAGCTGCTTACAAATGAATAAATAAAAAATAAGAAAGTGGCCATCTCCTATCAAAGACAAATGACCTAATTTTGTTAGCAGATCATGTCCAGAGGTCAGCCTTATTCTCCTAGATACTGGCGAGCATTACCATTCATGAAATTTTATTGGTTATTTGACGTCTGTAGATGCTCAACTGTTTTCCCAATACATGATTCATGGGGGCAAAGGTCTCTGTGCATTTCCACATTTGTAGCTCTAATCTTGCACAGTGGCAGGTCTCAGAACAGCTCCCTTGGTTCCTCCCCTGTCTGGTACATTACACGTTTCATGTTTCATGTGCTGTGGTCTTATTTTTCTCTCCCTGATTATGACCCAGTTGTCTTCATGTAAAACAGTGCAGTCTCTTGTTTCTCATTGTCCATGTGCTTATTGAAAAAGGCCTGGTTCTCAGCAATACGGCTTGCTGTTCAGAGGCCACCCTTTGTTGACTGAGTTAAGAACTGTGATGTGTTCACGCTTTTTGATGACACAGAACTGATCATGGGGCCTATTCACGTAATAGGAGGTAAAGCTTTTGCACCAACTGAAAACAGGCAGGTACCCTGCCTTAGCCTTCAGTCTTCAACAACTATTTATTGGATGGCCACTGTGTAAGGGGCTCTGGGCTAGGCAACAACTCTAATATAAGCATGAAAAACACAGACCTTACCTTTATGGAGCCTGTATTTTGGTGAAAGAGAAGTATTATTAGGCCCAGATTACAACTGTGATGTGCTTGCTGTGGGACAGAAATATGACCTGAAGCAGATGCAAAGGCACATTTTGCAGAGATGTGTTATTTCATCAGTAACACCCTAGGAAGAAGCACCTGCTGTCTACGGCAGGGTGAGGTTTGCCCTTTTTAAGATGAGGACATTTAAAGTGAGATATAAAGAACGAGAGGAAACAACCATACACTACTGGGACTAAGATTATCCCAGTAGGGGCAAAGAAAGGTACAAAGTCTCTGAAACATGAAAGACGCTTGCTTGTTGGAGGATCTGACAAAATACCAGTGTGAGTAGAGTATGAGGTCAGGGTGGAGGTACATGGGTCCATGTCTGAGAAGCAAGACCTGGAACGTTCTGGTGAGATCTCTGGAATTTTCTCCTTGTAGAATGAGAAACCACTGAAGGGTCCTAAGTGAGAGTATTCTGAGAAAATGCACGATTTAAGAAGATTCCCTAGAAGGCTACAGTAACCAAAACAGCATAGTGCTGGTATAAGAACAGACACAATGACCAATGGAACAGAACACAGAACTCAGAAACAAGACTGCACATCCCCAACAATCTGATCTTTGACAAACCTGATAAAAACAAGCAATGGGGAAAGGATTCTCTATTTAATAAATGGTGCTGGAAGAACTGGCTAGCCATAAACAGAAAAGTGAAACTGGACCTCTTCCTTATGCCATATACAAAAATTAACTCAACAAAGACTAAAGACTTAAATGTAAAACACAAAACTATAAAAATCCTAGAAAAAAATCTAGGCAATGCCATTTTGGATGTAAGTACAGGTCAAGATTTTATAACGAAAATGCCAGGAACAACTGCCACAAAAGTGAAATTTGACAAATGGGATTGAATTAAACTGAAGAGCTTCTGTGCAGCAAAACAAACTATCAGAGTGAACAGACAACCTACAGAATGGCAATCTTTACAATCTATCCATCTGACAAAGGTCTAATACCCAGAAGTGTACAAGGAACTTAATCAAATGTACAAGAGAAACACAACTCCATTAAAAAATGGGCAAAGGACATGAACAGACACTTCTCAAAGGATGACACACATGCAGCCAACAAACATACATAAAAAAGCTCAGTATCACTGATCATTAGAAAATGCAAATCAAAACCACAATGAGATGGCTGCATAATATTCCACGGTGTATATGTGCCACATTTTCCCTATCCAGTCTATTGTTGATGGGCATTTGGGTTGGTTCCAGGTCTTTGCTATTGTAAACAGTGGAGGGGAGCGCTACACACTGGGGTCAGTTTGGGGGAAATAGGGGAGGGACGGTGGGGGGTGGGGAGCTGGGGAGATAGCAAGGGGAGAGATGCCAGATGTAGGGGATGGGGAGGAAGGCAGCAAATTACACT
Organism: Sapajus apella; assembly: GCF_009761245.1. Lineage (NCBI taxonomy): Eukaryota > Metazoa > Chordata > Mammalia > Primates > Cebidae > Sapajus > Sapajus apella. Next base: position 3,932,207 of record NW_022437039.1, on the reverse strand, counting down.
GCCACGTGTGTAGCTATGCAACAATCTTGCATGTTCTTCACATGTACCCCAAAACCTAAAATGCAATTAAAAAAAAAAAAACACAGTGAGATACCATCTCACAACAGTCAAAATGGCTATTACAAAACAAACAAACAAACAAAAAACAGGTACTGGCAAGGTTGTGGAAAAAAAGCAACACTTTTACACTGTTATTGGGAGTGGAAGATGGTGTGGCAATTCCTCAAAGACCTGGAGGCAGAAATACCATTTGACCAAGGAATTCCATTATTGGGTATATATCCAAAGGAATAGAAATCATTCTTTTTAAAAGATATATGCATAAGCATGTTCAATGCAGCACTATTCACAATAGCAAAGACGTGGACTTAATCTAAATGCCTATAAATGATAGATCGGATAAAGAAAATATGGTACACATACACCATGGAATACTATGCCGCCATAAAAAGTGAGATCATGTCCTCTGCAGGGACATGAATGGAGTTGGAAGCCATCACCTTCAAACTAAAGCAGGAACAGAAAAACAAACACCACACGTTCTTATTTATAAGTAGGAGCTGAGTGATAAGAGCATGTAGGCAGATGGGAGAGAATGACAGACACTGGGAGCTATTGAGGGGGAGGAGAGAGAGAGCATCAGAAAGAACAGCTAATGAATGCTGGATTTAATACACAGGTGATGGGATGATCTGTGCAGCAAACCAGCATGATACAGATTTACCTATGTAACAAACCTGTACATCCTGCACATGTACCCCTGAACTTCAAGTGGAAGGAAAAGAAAAAAAGAAGATTCCTCCAGAAGCTGTTAGGGGAATGGACTGTAGGGGCAAGGATGGAGGAGATACAGAAAAGCCAGGCAGGGAAGAGGTGATGGTGGCTTAGAGAGGGAGGTGGACTGTGGGGTGTGGGGAGAGAGACAGAGACAGAGACAGACAGAGAGAGAGAAAGAGAGCAAGCGAGAGCGTGAGCAAGCTGTTGGGGAAAGGCTCAGACAGAAAACGCGATATACTTTGTTAATAGTGAGACAGGGGAGGATTTTGGCACTTTTATTCCACATTCTTAGATAATGAAAGACACTCTACAGGATATGAAGGTATTGAGGGAACAGTCAGTTCAGCAGAGCTTTAACCTAAGGTTCAAATACTGTTTTTAGTATTTCTTGGGCATGGAACAGAATAGTGAAGGATGTATTCCTAAATCCACTAACTTAATTTCTATGTGAAGAGGGAACACCTGTAAAGCTTTATTAACTGAAAGTAAGAGTAGGCTATACAAAAGGTAAAGAATATTTTTTTTTCCAGCCTGGAATATGTATTTTCTTAACAACTATTTCCTCTATAAGACACCATGGCCACTCCATATGACATCCTTCCTCGGCTGACTTGATACTTCTGCCCAACTCTGCAAAACATTCATAAAAATAAAGAAAGATTTTCACCCATTCTTTTAACCCAAGTGACATCCATTCTAACAGAAAATTTTGATCCCAAGATCATACATTTAAAATGTGTTCTTAAGTTTTGGGAAAAAACAACACCAACAAAAAGAAACAACCTATTTATAATAGCAAATCTTGGAACCAACCCAAATGCCCATCAATGATAGACCGGATAAACAAAATGTGGCACATATACACCATGGAATACTACACAGTCATAAAGAATGAGGTCATGTCCTATGCAGGGACATGGATGAAGCTGGAAACCATCATTCTCAGTAAACTAACACAGGAACAGAAAACCAAACACAGCATGTTCTCACTCCTAAGTAAGAGCTCAACAATGAGAACACATGGCCACAGGGAGGGGAACAATATACCCAGGGGCCTGTCAGGGCACTGGGGGCAAGTGGAGGGAGAGCATAAGAATAAATATCTAATGCATACAGGGCTTAAAACCTAGATGATGGGTTGACAGGTCCAGTAAGCCACCATGGCACATGTATACCTGTGTAACAAACGTTCACATTCTGCACGTATTCCAGAACTTGAAGGATAATTTTTTTAAAAAAGAAAACAGATTTAAAAAAATAGCCTCAATGCCCATCAGCAGGAAACCAGATACATAAATTAAGTATGTCCATACAATGGAACACTGCAGAGCCATTAAAAAGATAATACAGATATTCATCAAGCTGAAAAGGGCAGGATAAAAATGTATGATTCAATTTTGTTTTTCTAAACACACAAACACACACATTCATACTTGTATATAACCATAGAGCAAGGTCAGCAAAGTTGCCCAGGCAGTGAATAATCTCTAAGCGACTGGATTAAATTAGGAGAAAATTTCTTCTCTACATATGCACAAAGTATTTGTCTTCCCAAAGATGGGAACGTGCTTCTCTGATCAGAAAAAAATAATTAAGAAAGATGTTTTCATCTCTTTAAAGACTATATACCACTGGAAGGATACTATGTCAGAGATATTATTCAGCTGAGACTATTCAATTAGCTACCATTAAGTAGCAATTTTTTCATGCTCAAGAATTCTACTTGAAGAACGCTCACATGAAGACAGTGATGTTCACTGGCTTGAGGATGGAGTCCTTAAGCTGCGTGGTCCAAGTTAAATACAGGTGAGATGACATGCATTTCCTAGAGGGTTCCTGTGCCCTGATGTTGCCTCCACCATTTTCCCCAAAGGGCTAAGGCACTCCTTTGCTAGTCAAGAGTCAGCAGGAACCAAAAGCGTTGGTCAGAATGTTGAGAGTAAAATTAGCTCTTCAACTGTGGGTGGACAGCTCCTAGCAGAAAGGCCAGTGGTAACACTCGGCTCATTAGCCTGAGGTTAGGTTCTTCAGAAAATCATCAAGCTCTGCGGTCTTACTGAGTCTCTGCTTCTACTCAGCCTGCATGAGGGTTTTATTCTCAAGCAAACAAAAGAAAAAAAAAAAGTGGAAAACAGGATGATAATGAAAATACCTTGCAGATGCCTTTGAGTTCTTTCTGTGTGAGTGAGGCTATTCAAGTGAATCCATCTGACATTCTTGAAGGCACGTTTGCCGTCTACAACCACGAGCATGCAAACAAAATCTAATGTCCTTATCAAATTCTCAACAGAATCCCAGTATTATGGGCATGATAACTGACCATTATTATAATACGTATAACTAAATATTATAATAATCATTGCCTTAGTCTGTCCGGGCTGTGAGGAAGATGCCAAAGGTTGGGTAGCTTGCATAAAACAGGTTTGTTTCTCCCAGTTCTGGAGGCTAAGCTCCAGGCGCTGGCAGATTCAGTGTCCAAAGACTATCCACTTCCTCGTAGACATGCTTCTTAACTCCAACTTGACATGATGGTAGGGGTGAGGGGTCTCTGACACCTCTTTTATAAGGGCACTAACCCATTCATGAGGGTTAAGTCCCATGACCCAATCACCTCCCAAAGATCCCATCTTCTAATACCATCGCCTTGAGTTATGATTCTAAACACAAATTTGGGGGGACATAAACATTGAGACAGTAGCAGTTAATCATACTAATTATAGCTTAAAGAAGACTGTGATCATACTCAATATTTAATGATGGAATGCAGGAGCTAGTTCAGGCATCTTTACATGCAGAGACCAATGAACAAGTGAATGAATGTCAGAGTTGGCCCTGTAGCCCTTGACACCCTGAATTAGCCTTTTTATTTTTCGGAAGGTCTTTCAATGTGTTCTGTGTGACTAATAGATGGACAACGCTTTAAAGAAAGACCATGGCTGGGCACGGTGGCTCACAACTGTAATCCCAGCACTATGGGAGGCTGAGAAGGGCAGATCACCTGAGGTCAGGAGTTCAAGACCAGCCGAGCCAACATGGACAAGCCTTATCTCTACTAAAAACACAAAATATTAGCTGGGCTTGGTGGTACATAACTGTAATCTAACTATGCAGGAGGCTGAGGCAGGAGAATCACATGAACCTGGGAGGCAGAGGCTGCGACGAGCTGAGATTGCACCATTGCACTCCAGCCTGGGCAACAAGAGCAAAACTCCATCTCAAAAAAAAAAAAAGAAAGACTTCATTTTGTTCTAGAAATTCCAGTGATTTATGGTGCACTTTTATGTACCTTAACTGGCAAAATGGTGCTTGATTCTCTCCATGAAAAAATAAACTCACCAAGAAGCAAGCAAGTCAATTCGATAGTATTGATAAATGTTTTAATTTTTAAGTTGAGTCGTAAGTTCAGAGATTTTGGTTTTATTATCCTTCCCAGTGTCCATATTTGCTCTAGACATTATTCTGTTTATACTAAATATTACATTATTTAAAAAAGAAAACAGGGAAACAGGCTCATCATATGTTAAAGAAAATATATATAATAACACAACTGAGAGTCAAGAAATCCAGAGAATAGGATGGAAGGGGAAAAATACCAAGAATAGTGATCTGATGATAGCCATGAGTACATGACGTTATGATTTTAGCTATGAGAACAATGCCCTTTCTAAACACTAATGTTTTAACTGCTTAATTTTCTCCTCTACAGTTTGCATATTACAAGAAGAATCACATGCCTTCTAATATCCCAGTGAACAGCATCTTAATTAAAAATAGGACAGTTTGCAAAAACACAGGCTGTGTGTCTCACAGCTAATTGAAATCGCTTCCAAGGCCCCTGAAAGACAAGTTCAATATTGTGGAAATACCAGCAGGGCTGGCATTTCACTGTTCTCAGATACCCTCCTTGTCTGTCTGATTAAAATTTCACTTGGCCTTTCTGTCCATAATAAAAGAAACCTATTTGGCCCCAAAGCTGTTCAGCAGACAGCAGAGGCATGTTAAATTTCAGGGCGTTTATTGAGTCTGCCGATGTTTCCACAGCAGCGATGCAGCTGAGAACCCAACCTCAGCCTTTCCACCCAGATGGAGTCAGTGGGGTTAATAGCAGAGTGAGAAGTTATCATTTTCAGACTGAGGCAGCTATGGTGAAAATGAGGGGCCAGGCGCAGTGGCTCATGCCTGTAATCCCAGCACTTTGGGAGGCCAAGGTGGGTGGATCACTTGAGGTCAGAATTCCAGATCACCCTGGTCAACATGGTAAAACCCTGTCTCTACAAGAAATGCACAAATTAGCAGCAAGTGGTGGCATGCTTCTGTAATCCCAGCTACTTGGAAGGCTGAGGGAGGAGAATCACTTAAACCCAGGAAGTGGAGGTTATGGTGAGCCAAGACAGCGGCACTGAACTCCAGCCTGGGTGACAGGGTGAGACTTGGTCTCAAAAATAAACAAAAAAAGAAAATGATGGATGGGTCCCCTCCCCTTGTTACACAGGAATCCCATTACTGAGTATATATCCAAAAAATTATAAATCATTCTACTATAAAGACACATGCACATTGTATGTTTATTCCCACGCTATTCACGATAGCAAAGACTTGAAAGCAATCCAAATGCCCATTAATGATAGACTGGATAAAGAATATCTGGCACACATACACCGTGGAATACTATACAGCCATAAAAAAGGATGAGTTGATGTCCTTTGCAGGGACATAGATGAAGCTGGAAACCATGATTCTCAGCAAACTAACACAGGAACAGACCAAACATCACATGTTCTCACTCATAATTGGCAACTGAACAATGAGAACACATGGATACAGGGAGGGGAACATCACACACCAGGGCCTGTCGGGAGGTGTGGGGCTAGATGAGGGACACCATTTGGAGAAATACCTAATGTAGATGACAGGTTCATGGGTGCAGCAAACCACCATGGCTCTTGTATACTTATCTAACAAACCTGCACATTCTACACACGTATCCCAGAACTTAAAGTGCAATTTTAAAAAAGAAAAAAAAAAAAAAACAAATAAAAAAACAAACAAAAACTGGTGCATAGCCTTGCACGGCATGTAATAATGAAAAATCTTTATGTAGGCCAGGCGCGGTGGCTCATGCCTGTAATCCCAGCACTTTGCGAGGCCGAGGCGGGCAGATCACGAGGCCAAGAGATCGAGATCCTCCTGGCCAACACAGTGAAACCCTGTCTCTACTAAAATGCAAAAAGAATTAGCTGGGTGTGGTGGCACACGCCTGTAGTCCCAGCTACTTGGGAGGCTGAAGCAGGAGAATTGCTTGAACCCGGGAGGCAGAGGTTGCAGTGAGCAGGGATCGTGCCACTGCACTCCAGCCTGGTGCCTGGCAAAAGAGCAAGACTCTGTTTAAAAAAAAAAAAAAAAAAAAAAGAATATTTATGTGTGGGTGAGATTCTGTGTGATTTTTCCTACAGAATATGACTGAAGCACCTGAGAAAGCTGAGAATGGAGTATTCTGCTATACCCTTTGGAGGGATGTACATGTATATGGTGCAATTGAGACCCCTTGAGGATGCAAAGTGAATGCGTTACCGACGCAGGATGGGCAAGCCCTCAAAGTGGGGCTTAGCTTGGGAAGGTTCTTGGCTTTGCCCAATGAAGAATTCAAGGGCAAACCAGTGGTGTTAGACAGCAACTTTTATTTAAGTGGCAGTACGCAGCAGCAGAGGGGCTGCCCCTTGCACAACAGGCCTATCTCACAGGCAGTGTGTGCAGAGGGACAGCTCAGAAGCAGTTCTGCAGTTGTTTTATACCTACTTTTAATTGCATACAATTAAAAGCAGAGCTTTCTAGAAAAGAGGTGGTAAACCAAAATCCCCACCAATGACAGACTGGATAAAGGAAATGTGGCACATATACACCATGGAATACTACGCAGCCATAAACAAGAATGAGCTCATGTCCTCTGCAGAGACATGGATGAAGGGAAGCCATCATTCTCAGCAAACTAACGTAGGAACAGAAAACCAAACACCGCATGTTTTTACTCAGAAGTGGGAGCTGAACAATGAGAATACATGGACACAGGGAGGGGAACACCACACACGAGGGACCTGTTGTGAGGTGAGGGGCGAGGGGAGGGACAACATTAGGACACATACCCAATGCCTGCGGGGCTTAAAACCTAGATGACAGGTTGGTGGGTGCAGCCAACCACCACGGCACATGTGCACCTACGTAACAAACCTGCACACTCTGTGCATGTATCCCAGTACTTAAACAAAAAATAAATAAATAAGAAGGGGCGGTGACCTCTAGGTGTTGCCGTGATGATGGTAAAATGTTATGTTGCTGTTGGGCATGCTTTCGGTGCCTCCCCCCTGTTTCAGCCAGTCTTCAATCTGGCCTGAAGTGGAGTCCTTCCTTCAACTCATTACAACCACTTCTACCAAAGGTGACAGGATTGTAATAATAACCATTATTACAAGTATTCACGAACATTTAAAGATAACTAATATTTATCTGAACTTGCAAGATGCCCACATTCAGTGACTAGCATATTATTTAATTAAAATTATTATTATTCTCTGTTTTCAATGAGGCAAGCGGGGCTTAGACAGATTGAGCAATTTGCCCAAGACTGCACAAATGGTTCCCAGTAAAGGCTCAAAACCAAGCAGTCTGACCCCAGTACTCACACGCTGAACCATTTTTATTATAGTGTCTCCTCATTAATCAGTACTGAGTAAGTCGTGGTCATCTTGGTAGACTATGTGTTCATCCATGTCTAATTCTCTTCTCTTTTCCTGGTCGCTCAAAAGACTCTTGCTGTTAGGTGATGCTGAGTGAGTAGCATCGTAGCTGCTGGACTACGATTGGAAGTTATGCCCATCGCAGAGAGCCCAAGAGCTCTGGCTCTGACTCCATTTCCTTATCACGGTCAGCCAGGTGGGCACAGCTACAGAATGGAAGCAGCCTGGATCGGGAGCCACCTTGTGGAACACACTAGCAGCACACTCAGATGAGTGAGCACTACCCAAGTGTCAAAACACACATCCACAGTTTGTATGTTACCTAGTACAACCTAACCCGATTTCAGTCATTTAAACTCAGAAAAACAGCTTTCCTGAGTAACTTAAAACTGAACTGTCTGCAAACAAGGGAACTCTCAGGACTGCTCTGGCTACTGTTAACCAATATATGTCATTTCCAATTAATCTTTACCATGTCCTGGGCTTACTCTAGAAGGAGGGTAGGTTGGGCGCAGTGGCTCACGCCTGTAATCCCAGCATTTTGGGAGGCCAAGGTGGGTAGATCATGAGGTCAAGATATGACACCAACCTGGCCAACACGGTGAAACCCCATCTCTACTAAAAAATACAAAAATTAGCTGGGTGTGGTGGTGTGCACCTGTGGTTCCCAGCTACTTGGGAGGCTGAGGCAGGAGAATCGCTTGAACCCAGGAGAAGGAGATTGCAGTGAAACAGGATCACGCCACTGCACTCCAGCCTGGCAGCAGAGTGAGACATCATCTCAAAACAAACAAAAAAAGCAGGGTAAATAGGTTGTGCTCATCTGTGAGGAGCTACATGGGTCATCCAGCCATCCAGCCATCTTGTATCCTTCTATTAATATGGAGGTAACATGTGTCAGGCTCTTTACTTGGCAATGGTGATTCAATGCTGAACGCATACAAGAAACACAGTGGCTACCTCCAACAAGCTCTCAATCTAACCTTACAGCCAGTCTCGTACACCAATCAGTATTCTGCAACAATGACTGACACGTAATTTTTACTTGATTTTTAACAAAATCTGTAATTTCTAAATATTTTGTAATGAACGGGTGTTATACTTTAACAAGAAAACAAACACAAAGAACTAAGTTATTGTAGTAGAGGAGCTATCATAGTTTACACAGGATAAATGAGGGGGCATAAGAAAGGAACAGTCATCCCGAAGCAGAGTGAGGGAATGGCTCTAAGAGCTTCCTGGAAGATACACCCCTTAAGCCAAGTCTTGAAAGACGATCTGATTTCTCTAGGCATAAAAGGTTTCCATTTGAAGGTGTCACTCCTGATCACGCCCCGAGGCTAACTCACATAGGAGGGAGTTTTAAAGGAATACGGAAATCAAGATACCTCTCCACAGAGCTAAGCAGAATCCCCAAACAAATCAGGACTTTGCTGAGAAATACAACGAAACAACGTTAAAACCTATGGGGTTTCTGGTTGCTTCTGTTGCTGTGTGTTTCAATTTCTAACTTCAAAAGCAGCTTTCTTTGTGTGGTGTAATTCAACTGCAGAGCTGAAAATCCTTAATTATCTCATTGTTTGTAAAACAGATTTTAAGGAGCTGGATGGAAAGTGAGAACTGTCCCAACAATTTCTTTTTCAAGAAATGATGAGAAAAAAATGACTAACATAATCAATAATATGTTACCCAGTGACATATTAACAGTTTACTCATTAAAAATCATAAACTGTAGAAAAGGAATGCGTGAATATCTCCTGTTTCTGTAGTGGGTATCCAATGGCAGAGATGAGCCAGCTACTTAGTACCTATTTCTTTTCTCCTCCAGGGACAGGGACAAAGGCTGTATTTCTGACCTTCTTTTGCAGTTAGGTGTGACCAGATGACACTTTTGGCCAACGGAACGAGTGGAGGTGCTGCTCTGTAACATGTTAGGTTCAGCCCATGCGATCCTCTCTTTCTTTGACAACCACCAAAGTGAAGCCACCTGTGGAAGGAGCCTGGGTCCCTGTACCACATTATGGAGTAGAACTGTACATCCATCAGGACACCCATTTAGAGCTATACGTAAGAAGGAAAAACTTTTTTCTTTTCTTTTTTTTGAGACAGAGTCTTTACTCTATCACCCAGGATGGAGTGCAATGGTGCAGTCTGGGTTTACTGCTGCAACCTCTACCTCTGAGGTTCAAACTATTCTTTTGCTTTAGCCTCCCAGTAGCTAGGACTATAGGCGTCCACCACCATTCCCAGCTAATTTTGTATTTTGGGGTGTCTCCATGTTGGCCAGGCTGGTCTTGAACCCCCGGTCTCAAGAAATCTTCCTACCGTGGCCTCCCAAAGTGCTGGGATGGCAGTTGTGACCACCATGCCGGGCCAAGAAGAAAGAAACTTAAATTGCATTAAGGCACTGAGATTTGAAAGTTAATGTGACTCTGAAGCTTGTGTCACTCTAATATAGGTCCTACATATTTTCCGGTCCTCATTACGCAGAGTAAAATACCAAGGAGTCTGTGCCTTCATCAGGGCTAGCTTTGGATGCTGAAGCTCACAAAGATACAGAAAGGGAACCCTCGTAGCAGCTGTGCTTGTAGAGCTTAGTCCACAGTGCTCATGAATGGAGCCATCTTTACAAGAGAAATCAGGCCTCTGAAGTCAACTGGCCAAAACAAACTTGACTTCCAGATGGAAAAAGTCACAAAGAGCAGAAGGAAAAAAAGAAAACATTTAAGAATGACTTTCGGAGTCAAACTTACCTGAGTAAATGTGTCTCGCTAGCAGTCACATGCCAAAGAAAGATGATGCTTGATTCCAGGTACCATTTAGCATGATGACAATATTATTCTAAATTTTATAATTCTCATTATTATGAGATTTATGAATGACAACAGTCTGTCTACCCTTGCTTAGTCACCCCCCAAAAACCCTTCAAGATTCTCAAAGATTTCTTTTTAAGAACAAATCGGTTACTGATATCCCCTATTCATTCATTCATTCATTCATTCATTCAATGGACAGTTACTGAGGGCATTCTCTGTGCCAGGTAAGGCTGTAGGCATCCATGGACTCCCCGTCCCAAACAAGTCTTCTCACACTAGCCCAAGAGATTTTATTAAAGTAGTTATTGGATCAGGATCGGGTACAGTGGCTCATGCCTATAATCCCAGCACTTTGGGAGGCCAAGGCAGGCGAATCATCTGAGGTAAAGAGTTCGAGACCAGCCTGGCCAACATGGTGAAATGCCATCTCTACTAAAAATACAAAAAAACTTAGCCAGATGTGGTAGCAGGCATCTGTGATCACAGCTACTGGGGAGGCTGAGGCAGGGGTTGCGGTGAACTGAGATTGCACCACTGCACTCCACGCCGGATTAAAGAAGAAAACTACACCTCAAAAATAATAAAGTAAAACAAAATAAAATAATTAAAGTATTTACTGGATCAGGTACCCCCATCCTTTAAATTCCTCCAGTGTCTTCCCAATGTACTCACAACAGTGTCCAAACCCTCTTGCACCTCCAAGGCTGATGTCTCCAGCTCCTTCCCAGATCACTCTGGACACACTCATCTGTGGATTCATCAACCTTGCCACGTTCCTCCCCTCCTCAAGCTGTACCCATGCTGTCTCCTCCATCTGCACTGCTCCTTGTCCTTTCTCTTCCCGTCTGGTTCCTACATACCCATCAACCTAAATGCCAGTCCTTCACAGAGGCCATCCTTGGACCTTCCATCCAAATTGAGTCTCTTCATTATAATATTCAATAGCATTGAGAGTCTTTCTCTGGTCACGACAAATGTCTATTTACCACCCAGTCAATTCTAGGTGCCGATGGCAAGACGTGAGGAAGACAAAAATCTCGCCCTGTGACACGTAACTTTAACAAGGTATTAACGGATGTTTAAGTGCAGTGGAGGAAATGATCAGCCAGACTGTCAGGGAGCAGCTGGGCAGGCTGCCATTCTAGGCCGGGAAATAATTCAAGGAGGGGCTCCCTGAGAAGGTGGCAGCTAAAGTGAAGCTTGAGGCCGGGCACGGTGGCTCATGCCTGTAATCTCAACATTTTGGGAGGCCGAGGTGGGTGGATCACCTGAGGTCAGGAGTTTGAGTCCAGCATGACCAGCATGATAAAACACTGTCTCTACTCAAAATACAAAAAATTAGGCAGGTGTGGGAATGGGAGTCTGCAATTCCAAGTTTTCAGAGAGGCTGAGGCAGGAGAAACTCTTGAACCCAGGAGGCGGAGGTTGCAGTGAGCCGAGATTTCATCACTACACACCAGCCTGGGCGACAGGGCAAGACTCTGTTTCAATCAATCAATCAATCAGTCAATCAATCAATCAATAAAGCAAGCAAGCTAGCTAGCTTGAAGAATGAGTAGGTGAGTGCCAGGGTAAAATTTTTCCAGGAAGAGGATTGAGTGCAAAGGCCCTGAGGTTGAAAAGAAGCCAAAATATTTGAATAAGAGAAAGGAGGCCAGGGAGGGCTAGTGGTGAGTTACAACAGTTTTAAATGAGACGAGCAGGAGTTACATATCGATTTACATGACTGTACTTTTGACATCTGTCTCCCCAGAGACGGAAAGCTGCAGAAATGCAGATACGCTACTTTGCTTGTCAATCCAGAACCAGGGTCTAGCACAGGCTTTGATACATAGTTGAGAAACTTATCTATTTAATGACTAAATGAATGAAAAGAGTAACTGGGCTGCTCACTTCAGAGCAGGAGCCTGGCAGCTCAAAACAGGTAGGGACAGCTACAGACAGCTGCAAAGATAAACCCTTCCCCGGAATGGAAAAGGGCAAGTGGAGAAACTTACTTTGAGCTGGTAAAGTCATTACTGCACTGCATACCCAGACCTGGCAGCCAGGAGGCAGGAAGAAACAAAGAGGTAAATAACTTAGAAATTTTCACTTCCCATCTGCGGTTGCTGCAAGCACCCAGCCTCTGAGACCCCAGGACATTTACACTAAGCAAGAAGCATACAATTAGGCAGCATCTCAAGGTAATACCCAGTAGGTCTTACATTTCATTTCAGTCAACCACTGCTGGGTTTTGGCACCATTTTCATTGCAAATATGAGTAATGCAGACCCCTCAGTCACTATTAAGTAGCAATCTGGGGAAATCATCCACTTCCAATAATCCATTTCTCTAATTTAGAACACTCTGAAACCACATAATGAATAATACTGTCGCCAACTCTCCGGTAATGACATGTGACATATGTCAGCAATTGCTCTTTTCAAGATAAATCCCACTGTGTTGTTCCCTTCAGAAACTCCTACTTATTTATTCGCTTGGGATCCTCACACACAAATACAATGCATTCATTTCTGAAGGTGATTTTATGAACAAAGTTGAATCCCAGGCTTTGAAAGATCAGGAAAAAGTTTCATCCTAACATAATAGATAGCATTCAGTTTTATGTGCAAATGATTGACTAATACGCAATTATATTCTTCACTGCAGATTGTCAATTAATTCCAAAGTATTTTATTTAATTAGTGATACCATTCAGTATATTCCCATTTTTGCAATAGCAATTTTATTCCACCCTTTTAGAGACAACTAGAGGCTGTTTTTTAAAGAAGATACTGCTTTTCCTATTCCCTTTACTGCATAAATGATGCTCTCCAGGATTCACAGCTGGAGACTATCATAAACATTCCCCAAGTGCTGGGTCTTGTTCTTCCCACTGTCCCTCGTTCCCAAAGATGTGCAGATGGAAAAAATAACTGCCCAAGGACCCAGCTCTTCTCAAATCCAAGAGAGGAATGAAGGGGATAAGAGTTACAAATAATGGAAGTGGTTTCAAGTTACCTTCTTTGTACGGAAAACATGCCTAAAACACACCTGTAATCCCAGCACTTTGGGAGGCCGAGGCATGTGAATCATGAGGTCAGGAGTTCAAGCCCAGCATGGCCAAGATGGTGAAATCCCACCTTTACTAAAATTATAAAAAATTAGCCGGGCATAGTGGCGCACGCCTGTAATCTCACCTACTCAGGAGGCTGAGACAGGGAATTGTTTGAACCTTGAAGGCGAAGATTGCAGTGAGCTGAGATTGTGCCACTGCACTCCAGCCTGGGCGACAGAGCGAGACTTTCTCTTAAAAAAAAAAAAAAAAAAAAAAAAGCTTAAAACTCTTCTATTTGAGGATGCTTCCCACAGCCCTGGCTCTTGTTGAAAGTAATTTTTTTGAGTTACTCAGATAATTGAACAATTGCCCATCTCTAGATCTAATAATCAGAGGGGAAATCTCTCACACCGAAAACGGAAATTCATGAGGCTAAGTAATTAATATATAGTGGGCATCTGGTTGGAAGGTTTGCTGAGGTATAATTGTGGTTACATATGTTTCAGGGCATTCCTATATTATGCATAGATAACAGAACTAAAATATGTTTACTCAGTGAAATCTAGAAAATATGTATCATCTAACAAGACACTGGAAGAAACAGAAGAGTCCAAGAAAAGTTTCTCTAAGTTTACAGCTTGGACCCAAATGGAATTAAAATTCAACCAAGTCAAGCAAAAGTTTAAAGTAAGACTAAGCTGTGCTGTCTCCTCTCTCATTCCCCACCTCCAAATATGCTAATGACATTTTAATGAGCAAAACTGCTTGCAAATAAAATGAACCTTAGTGATAACGGAGTGGTATGAATCTGTCCGGCTCTACTTTAGATGGAGTTTGAGACGCATTCGACTAGAGGACTAAGTCTAGTCAATTCATCTGAGATGAACTGGGAATAGGCTTAGATGGCCAATCATAAAGTGATATGGTCTCCACATTTGGAGAATTCTTAGATACTGCAATTAAATAAAACATCCATGAATTCACAACCGACCATATGACCAATTCTACCTGCCTGCTGAGCCGTCAAAGTGGCCAGGGCATGGGAGAGATACTATCTTGAAGAATTTTATGAGTGGCTTGGGTATTTCAAAGTCAACACAGATTTTATCTGCATGACTCTCTCAATCCCTTACCATTTCAACAGAGGACCTCATCCCCCTAAAATTACCAGAATAGAAAGAGTAGAGAGCCATATTTTAGCCAGCTTAGAGCAACATTTCTTCCCCTAGGCACTGGTGACACTTTGGCTTTGGGAAGTCTTTGTGCGAAAGCAGTTCTACATACTCTGGTATGTTCAGCAGAACCCTTGGCCTCTACTAACCAGATGTCGACAGCAATTGCCCCATCCCACTCTGACAAACCAGAATGCTTCCAGGTACTGCCAGCTGTCCCCTGGGGGAACAAAATAGTCTCAGTTGAGAGCTACTGGTATAGAGGATGGTTTTCTCCTGCTCATCTTTCTAAGGTCTTCCTCTTAGGGTTCCTGTGACATTTTTCTTCTTTGGTCTATTATTACTTCTTATTAGTCATTAAAATTCAAAGATAAACAGGAAAAAAAGTGGAATATTCCCTCATGAAATGTAAATGTCAGGAACCAGGAATAATCTGTACTATTTTAGACTTTCCCTGTTGTGTATATCAGAACGTACAAGCTCTTCTCAGATACTAATGTCTTCACACACGTTAAGAAAATACATTCAGCCCAGTGTGGGTGGTGCATGCCTGTAATCCCAGCACTCTGGGTGGCCAAGTGGGCAGATCACCTGAAGTCAGGAGTTTAAGACCAGCCTGGGCAACGCGGTGAAACTTTGTCTCTACTAAAAATACAAAAAATTGCTGGGCATGTTGATGCATGCCTGTTTTCCCAGCTACTCAGGAGGCTGAGGCAGGAGAATCACTTGAACCCGGGAGGTGGAGGTAGCAGTGAGTGGAGACTGCATCATTGCACTCCATCCTGGGCAACGAGTCAAACTCTATCTCAAAAAAGAAAAAAAAAAAAAAGGGCCAGGTGCGCTGGCTCATGTCTGTAATCCCAGCACTTGGGGAGGCAGGTGGATCACCTGAGATCAGGAGTTCAAGACCAACCTGGCCAATGTGGTGAAACCCTGTCTCAATTAAAAATGCAAAAATTAGCTGGGCATGGTGGTGGGTGTCTGTAATCCCAGCTACTCAGGAGACTGAGGTAGAAGAATTGCTTGAACCCAGGAGATGGAGGTTGCACTGAGCCAAGATTGTGCCAATGCACTACACCCTGGGTAGTGAGACTCTGTGTCAAGAAAAAAAAAATACATTCACACCATCCACATGATTATGCAAGTATCTGTTTCTGTTTAACAAATTGTACTTACTTTTTTATACTAAGTACCTATAAGATAACCCTATGTTTTTTAACAGTTGAGCAGTATTTCATTGTATGAATAGACCCAAAATGTACCCAAGCAATCTATTAAAAGCCTTTTAGCATCATTCTGTATATGTGTGTGTGTTTCTCCTTTTATGCTATTTTTTGCCGATTACATTTCATTAACTTTCTTTAAAATGCTTTTCTTTTGAGTCAAATGACACATCTAGTACTTCTTTGGTTTCTTAAAACTTCTACATCCACCTTCCACTCACTAGACAATTACCTATAGGGACTGTACTGATACTGGTGAGCTGGGGGAAGACCCTAAATGCTGGTGGGACCTCGATCTCAGCTGGTGTCCAGGCTCTTGACACTGTCTCAAGAAGGAATTCAAGGGTAAGTCAGAAAACAGTGGAAGTATAGAGATTTATTACAAAGGGAAATTTACACACTCAAGAAACGGGAGTGCCAGGGAACTATCAAGTGAGAGCCATGCCTAAGGGGGTTTGGGGCTGCTACCTTTATGAGTTTCTTTAACCAAGGGGAGGAATATTCATGAAAATTCAGAGAAAAGGGTAGAAATGTCTTAGAATTGTGGTGTCACCCATTTTTTCTTTTGTTTTTTTGAGATGGAGTCTTGTTCTGTCACCAGGCTGGATTGCAGAGGCATGATCTCAGCTCATGGCAACCTCTGCCTCCTGGGTTCAAGCGATTCTGCTGCTTCAGCCTCCTGAGTAGCTGGGATGACAGGCAGGTGCCACCACCACACCCATCTGTTTTGTGTGTGTGTGTGTGTGTGTGTGTGTGTGTGTGTGTGTGTGTGTATTTTTGGTAGAGATGGGGTTTCACCATGTTGGCCAGGATGATCTCGATCTCCTGACCTTGCTATCCACCTGCCTCAACCTCCCAAAGTGCTGGGAGAACAGGCGTGAGCCACTGTGCACACTCAATGCCACCCATTTTTCAGAGGTGTTCTCTGAACTCATGATGCTGGTCACCTAGGGTCTCATGACATGCTCATCAACACCCTAAGTCACCCATTATCATCCTGAGTCACACAGTGTGACTCAGGACAATAATGAACACAACATGAGGTCCTACGTAAAACCTAGGTGGAATTCAGCATCATGCTGGGTCCAGTTGGTCTTAGCCAGCTTGGTCCACACCTGTTTTTTCAGGACCTAATCAGCCCAGAGCCTCCAGTCATGTAAAACTGCTATCCGAAATCTGTATCATTCCTTTCTTACTTCTAGGAACAAGGGACAGTGCTAACACCCCATCTGTGAGTCACTGGCCTTCCTCCTGGAGCCAAATTACTTCCTGACTGTGGTCCCATGCCACCTGTACCTTCCCTTGGTTCTTCATATCTCTGTGGCTTAGAGGCTTTCAGTCATCTTCTCAAGGGTCTAGCACGTGCCAGTACTGAGCTCTGTGCTGGGGAGAAATTGATGAGCAAAGAGCAGATAAGATTTCTCCCCTACAGAGAACAGAGTCTCATGGAAACAAGACGCATTAATCAAAACTGCTTAGAAATGTATGCAAATTACTAGTGGAATTACTGCCTCCCAGGAGGAGCACCCAATCCTCTAGGAGGGGCAATGGGAAGACCTGAGGTTTCAGGGCAGGCATTCCTGCAGAAAGGAAGTGGGATCCAAAGCCCAGGGAAGGGCTCACCAGGTAAGAGTGATGGAGGTGACGAGAGATCCAGGTGGGAGACTGGCATAAGCCAACACCCCTGGGAGGAAAGGAAGCTGGCCCCTGAGGGATCAGAAAGATCACAAAAGAGGGGGAAGGGGGAAGGAGAGGGCTGGTGGGCAGTGAAGGATGGGGCTGGCAGTGGATACTCTGAGCCTGGCTCTCTGAGACAGATTTGGAAAGGACTGGAGAACGAGGGAGTGACATGGTCACATTCAGACTTTGAAAAGATCACCCTGCTCAACTGTAATGAGTAACCCTCAGGAAGTCACTAGCTGTCAACATACAGAGTCTGCGTCAACTGAGAAAACTTCTCTTCCCTATAAGCGCTTTTCCTCGAGTGATAATGCTGGGTCAGATAAGGCACACAACACACTTTCCCGTTTCTTCCTTAATAGATTTACTTGATTCATCTGTGACCGCTTTCTTTGGCCTGGTTTCGAGGACAGCACTTTTAGGCCTTTGGATATCATACTGAAGAGAAGAGCTTTCAGAGAAAATGAGATTAAAGTAGATGCAAAAACAAAACAAAACAAAAAAACCTCTAACAAAATTGATTAATTTAAAAAACATAAAAAAGGAGTGTCCTCTTTACGATGGTATATCTTTTATCAACTGGTGTTAAATTAAAGGTCACTAAGAGACTCAATAAATACGTAAAAAGAAACCTTCACTTTTTATCCACTAAAGTCTGCCCACAAACTGCTTTCTCCCCGAACTAAAACGTTAGTTTATAGCATGGCTAATCTATTACAGTGCAATCATATTTTAACCTTATCAAGTATCCTCACAGATTTCTGCCATTCATGCAAAAACGGAACATCAGAGATTCCGATTTTACTTGGAAAATTTCTTATTCATCATATGGAAACACATCCAGTTGTATTCAAGGAATTCAATTTAAAACTAACTTATCTTACATTAATGTTTAAATTCATGAGATTCCACATAAAGTCATTCTTGTAGTATAATAAATTCAAAGTCAATCTGGTAATTATTAAACAGAAATGAGCGTAAGAAAAAGAAAACGCCTGGTCTTAGGGTTAGTCCCCTCTCTCCTGCGCTCCTAGGATGGCAGCAAAGAGAAAGAAAAAAGAAGTTTATGTTTTGTTTTGTTTTTTATATTCACAGGGAGTTTTTGTTGCCAGGCTGGAGTGCACTGGGGCAATGTTGCCTCACTGCAACCTCTGCCATTCAGGTTCACATGATTCTCCTGCCCCAGCCTCCTGAGTAGCTGGGATTACAGGCTCCTGCCACTGTACCCGGCTAATTCTTTAATTTTAGTAGAGATGAGGCCACTGTCTTGCCCAGGCTCATCTTGAACTCCTGACCTCATGATCCACTTGCCTTGGACTTCCAAGTGTTAGCACTACAGGCATGAGCCACAGTGACCAGCTAGGAATTTTTCCCGAACAAAGAAAAGAAAAAGTCAAGAGGGAGAGGGACCAAAGAGAGGGGCAGAGAGAGCACACAAGAGCACGCATGCCGCAGGACTGTACCCACACTGCCACTTATGGAACACTTAGTGTGTACCAGGCACTGTTCTAGGTTTTTTTTTTTCACATCTCCAAATCTCTCAACAACCCATGGGAATTACTTGAATGACAGTGATCCCAACCAACAACTATGGAGCACTTACTGCGTACCAGATGGTGTTCTAAGCACCCCTCCCCTTTTCTGTAACTAGAGATGGGGTTCTTCCCATGTTGCCCAGGCTGGTCTCGAACCTCTGGCCTCAAACGATTTTCCTGCTTCAGCCTCCCCAAAGTATTGGGTTTACAGGTATGAGGCCCCATACTCAGCCTGTTCTAAGTTCTTACGTGCATCAACTGGCTCAATCCATACAACTTAACGTGGTGAGAATGAGGCCTGTCCTCTCCAGATGAGAAAAATGGGATAGGAGGAAGTCAGACGGCATCACCAAGCTGAAATAAATAGCAAGCGGGGGAGTTGGGCAATGAGTGCAGACCAACTCTGCACGTCAGCACGATCTGAAGCAGGTGTAGTATATTTCCAGACATAGAAACTCAGACCTCTTAAGGCTGAGCACCCTGCGGGACAGCCAGGATTTGAATTTGAAGTCACAGGATTCCTGAAGTCTTGCTGCCACCTTCATCAGAAAGCTCCCTCTGGATATTCATGCTACTTTCTGGGTAGAAGATCAAAGTTTCTGTGCAGAATCACTGCATCCATCTCCACCCCCACCCTTCATTGCCTGTGTGTCTTCAGGATCCCTTTTTCATGTGCCCCTGGCACTGGACTGCCCTGCCTCCCTCCCTTTCCTCTTCATATCCTGTTAGGTTCTTCCTTGAGTCACCGATACAGGATTCGCGCTTTCTGCAGTGATGCAGCGAATAAATACACACTCCTAGGGAGAGAATACTGCAGTTTCAAAGAGCAAGAGAAAATGGAACTCAGAAATGCTTCATACATGTGTAGGTGCTTGCATTTTCAAGATCACAACAGATTGCTCAAAAAGTGAGATTCATTTTGCGTTCTCAGCTAGCTTGTTCTGCGTACACAACCCCGTTTTCATGTCATTGTTTTCTCCTTTCCCTTTTCAAATCATCCCTGACTTGCCCAATAATCTGACTTTTCTATGAATTCTTGAATTTTAAGTGTTTATTATAAACACCAGGGATTGTCCCCCCAGAGGGAACTTGGACCATGTCTAGAGACAATTTTGGCATTTAGAGTGGGGAAGAGGTGTGCCACTGGTATCTAGTAGCTAGAGGGCAGTAAGGCTGCTAAGCAGCCTTTCATATACAGATCAGCCCCCACAAAAAAGGACCATCTGAACAGCAACGTCAAGGGTGCTGAGGGAAGTTGGTAATCCCAGCTACTTGGGAGGCTGAGACAGGAGAATTGCTTGAACCGGGAAAACAGAGGTTGCAGTGAGCCAAGATCATGCCACTGTACTCCAGCCTAGGCGACAGAGCCAGACTCCATCTCAAAAAAAAAAAAAGAAATCCTCAGTCTAGAAGGATGCACAGAAGCTTGCACCAATGGCTGCCTCCAGGGGAGGTGGCAGGAACATTACAATACCACTTTCAATTATTTCACTCTTGAACTGTTAAGAGTGTTTCTTTTCAATCCACATGTATTAGTTTTGAAATGTTACTACAAATTTAGAAATATATTTAATTCATTTTAAATGTTTTCTTCCAGGAAAGTTTTTTAAAAAAGCTTTTGGGCTTTTTCAAAGAAAAGCAAAATTTCAAGGTGGTGAGTGATGAATCCAAAGAACCTCTTTTTATGAGGAATGGATCAATTTCCTCTTCTGAGTCATGTGTTGACAAAAAATGACAATTTTAACTTACAGAGTTGTGTTAGTATTTATTACGATGATTAAGAAAAATAGGAGACACACGCAACACATTAAACAAAAAGGAAACATAAAATTTACTACAAAACACTATCGCCATTTTCTACGTAAAGAAATAGAATATCGTGAGTTGTCTTGACAGTAACATAATTACTTACATTATTTATTTTATTATTATTTTTTTTGGAGATGGAGTCTCGCTCTGTTGCTCAGGCTGAAGTGTGCTACGGCATGATCTCAGCTCACTGCAACTTCTGCCTCTCTGGTTCAAGTGATTACAGGCACCTGCCACCATATCTGACTGACTTCTGTATTTTTAGTCGAGATGGGGAATGCCGTGTTTACCAGACTGGTCTCAAATTCCCGACCTCAGGTGATCCGCCCGCCTAGGCCTCCCCCAAAGGGCTGGGATGACAGGTGTGAGCCGCAGTCCCCAGCCAGATAACTGTTTACCTGCTAGAACCTCCTCTTCACCATTCCATTACTGTAAAATACAACGTGTAGAAAAAGATATGGAAATCCAGATGAAGGAGAACTCAACACTCTTCCCACACTTTCGTTCATGGGACCAGCTCACACCCATCCTTCAAGATTCAGACCACATGCCACCTCTTCCAGGATACCATTTCTCGCACTGATTTGTCAGGTGCAGCTCCAGCATGCTCCTTTCTACAGCATCCTGTGATCCCCTCCACCCCAGCCCACAGCACAGAGCCCTCTGTTTGTCTGAGTACCTGACTAGGTCCCCAAAGGTAGGAATCTCCTATCACTAATCTTCTTACCTGCAACAACTAGAATAGTGGCTAACATTTAATATTCAAAATTTCAACTGATGGTAATTATTGAATGAATGAATGAATGAACAAATGAATGTAAAAGGGAAGAAGTATCATTTCCACTGACCCTAAGAAATCAAGAATTGGCAGATTCAAAAACAAGGGAGAAAAAGTAGTGGTGTACCCGAGGAAGGAGGGAGATACTATAGTCCCTTAAAGGAATTTCAGGTGGTGGCTGCATGTGGTGGCTCACTTCTGTAATACCAGCACTTTGGGAGGCTGAGATGTGTGGATCACCAGAAACCAGGAGCCTGAAACCAGCCTGGCGACCATGGCAAAACCCCATCTCTACTAAAAACACAAAAATTAGCCAGGTGTGTTGTGATAGCGCGTGCCTATAATCTCAGCTACTTGGGAGGCTGAGGCAGGAGAATCAGTTAAACCCAGGAGGTAGAGGTTGCAGTGAGCTGGCTGAGACAGCTACGCAGCACTCCAGCCTATGTGACAGAGCAAGACACTGTCTGGGAAAAGAAAAAAAGAAAAAGAAAATTGAATTTCAGGTGGGCCAAGAGGTCAGTGAGGTAGAATGGTGAAGAAGGAACAGAGGCTCCCTAATTATTTTGGGGCCTAGATGGTCCTGGCTTTTATCAAATATGGGCTTCATAAAATGGCTACTGCCTTCTGATACTGCGTCTCCCTTCTATAAAACAGAAATAATAGTATTAAACTCACATGCTGATAAAGAACATGAAATGAGAATAATGCACATACAGTACTAGGCAAAGTATCTACATGTTGAGAAGCTGTTTGGGATCATTGTTTTTTATCCATGAATTCTAATGGGTATCAGAATCATCCTCTGTAGCAGCAGCACACACTCATTAATACTAATGCATGCCCTTTACGTGAATCACTCTGCCAGGCGTTTTAAGGCACAAAGAGATCTAAGACTCAGCTACTGCTCTCAAAAGGCCTAACCTGGTTGGAGAGTCAGACCATACTCACCCTTGTCCCATGGGTTCTATGGGGTTCTTTTCCACCCCTCTCCCTTCCTTCAAGCCCGAGGTACTAAAGAAAGCAGAGCTTGGATCTTTAAAAACACGCCATAGTGTGTAAGTGTGAATTAGCATGGGGTTGTCTAACCTCATACCTTATGAGCAGTTTCATCTGCCATAACTTAGATTGTGATGGGAAATAAAATGCAGGCACGGCGAAGAACTCACTGTGCACGGCAAGACATGTTTTATCTCTAGCCACGAAGTGGAATTGCATTCCTGTTGCGAAACCCAGATTGATGCATGCGTTTTATTTATAACCCTTTCTCTGAAAGTTCCTCCAAGTTACAAGTTAGCAATGAAAGTTTGCAGTGGCTTTTAAAAGACCTGCTGGCATCTTCCCTGACAGCCAAATTCTTGCAAGTGACAGTAACACACCACAGAATGGCTGAGAGTCAACAGGCATTGAAGAATGTGCATGTCCAAGAAAGAACAATGGGGATAGAATGGAAAAGGCAGAATGTGGGACTATTGAGCACTGATACTCAGGGGAAACCTGCCATTCCAGCATTTCAAACTGTCCTCCAACCAGCCATCCTTCTCCCCTCTTATACTGCCTCGACTTTGCACATGAGCTCCCTTTTAACTTCCCTCTATCCTTTCTCAGTCTATCTCCCCCAGTGTATGCAAAAAAATCACACACAACCATTTCACTGGCACTAGACTCACTTGGATGATAACTTGGCAATTCTATACAACTATGCTGCCCTATTTGATCATGTAGAAGGTTTGTCAGCCAAGGATCATCCATCCCCAAACAGGAGATGCAATCACATCAGAAACCAGGGCTGTGAAAAAAAAGAGGTTCCTCAAAGGGTTAAACCATATAACCTAGCAATTTCATTTCTAGGTGTATGCTCACAAAAACTGAAAACAGATACTGAGACAGGTACGTGTACACTCTTGTTCATAGCAGCATTATTTACAGTAGCTAGAAAACGCAAACAGCCCAAATGTCTGTCAAGGAATAAACAAGCTGGTTAATTCGTACATTGGAATATTATTCAGCCATGAAAACTGATGAAGTACTGATACATACTACGATGTGAATGAATATGGAAAACATGCAGAGTTAAAGAAGTCAGATAAGAAAGGTCACAAACTGTAAGATTCATGTAAAATATCCTGAACAGGCACATCCACTGTGATAGACCAGTGACTGCCAGGAGTTGGGGGGACAGAGGAATGAAAAGCACCTGCTAAATAGGGATGAGATTTCTTTTTGGGATCATGAAAACGTTTTAGAACTAGATAAAGGTGATAGTTGCACAATATTAACATACTATGTTCCACTGAGTTGTTCACTTAAAAATAACTGACTTCAGGTAATGTGTAATACAACTCAAAGAAATTTTTAAAAATAAAACAGTATCGAAGACTAGTTTTCCAGTTCGGGGACAAAACAGGTCATGTAGAAAAATCCACTAATAGGGAAGAGAGGAAGGCACCAGAGAACAAGGTCACAGCCCTGGTAAGATGTAAAGAGACACCACATCTAAGCACCTCGGATTTCTAGCAAGTCCAGGGGTGACTAATAGAGAAGGGATCACGAACATGGGCGGAGGGACTCGGTACTGCATTTCAGCACTACTACCGTTTAATGGTATAGTGCTTGATACGTGAACAGCTCTGAGACGTGCTGTCCATACTGGAAACAGATAGGAATCTGTTTCGTAGGGTTATCGTAAGAATTAAATGATAACCCTAAGACTCTCTTGTAAGTCACTGTATATAACCCATAATACATATTCAATAACTGGTAGCTTTAATTATCATCCAGCTGTTGTGCATGAAATGTGTGGACCAAGCTGCTAAGGACGATGAAAGATAAAAATAGCAATTCTGTGGGTGAAAAATAATTACCTTCTACAAGGCTTCTTTGGAAGGACCAGTGGTCTATGTAAAGGCCTCATTAACAGGCCTTTTCAGTAATAAGAAGTCTCTGACTTAGCACCTATTTGAGGTCCATAGATGGCTCTAAAAAAATCTTCTAAGAATGAGGGTGCACTGCAGTCAGTTTTGTTTTTTGCTTGCTTTTTTTCTTTGTAGACAGAGTCTTGCTCTCTCACTCAGGCTGGTGTGTCGCTGTACTAGTGCGATCGTGGCTTGCTGCAGCCTCTAATTCCTGGGCTCAAAAAATCTTCCTGGTATGCATGCCACCATACCCAGTTATTTTTTTAATTTTTCTGGGGAACGGGGTTTTGCCATGTTTCCCATGCTCGTCTCAAACTCCTGGCCTCAACTGATTTTTCCTCCCCAGCCTCACAGAATGCTGGGATTACAGGAGTGAGAAACTGTGTCTGACCTATCACAATTACCTATCTATTAGCAACTCGAAAGATTATTTGATGATTAACAGGATCTATTAGTCCATTTTCATACTGCCATGAAGAAATACCCGAGACTGGATAACTTATAAAGAAAAAGAGATTTAACGGACTCAGTTCCACATGGCTTGGGAGGCCTCACAATCACGATGGAAGGTGAAGGAGAAGCTCAGGCATGTCATACATGGTGGCAGGCAAGAGGGTGAGACCTTTATAAAACCATCTGATCTCATGAAACTTATTCACTATTATGAGCACAGCATGGGAAAAATCAGGCCCCACGGTTCCATTACCTCCTATTGGGTCTCTCCTATGACAAGTGGGGATTACGGGAACTAAAATTCAAAATGAGATTTGGGTGGGGACACAGCCAAACCATGTGAGGATGAGTGAAAACACCAGATGACATCACATCTGCAGGAACTCTCTGATATGGAGAGCTCTGTAAAGTTTGTCTTCCGGAAAGTACTTACATTGTACATTACACTGGAATCACAGGGCTGGACTGAAATGCTGGCTCTTCTGTAAATTATCAGTGTGTCTGAATAAACAAGTTCCTTTCTTGGAAATAAACTTTTATACCTATTAGACTATATACCTTTCAGTCTGTAAAGACTGCCTGTTGCAACTTAAACCCTATAGCCATATCAAAGGATGTGTGTGTGTGTGTATTCGCTGTAGACCAATATATTTATTCATTTAAGCAATAATTTAAATGTAAGTGAGCACCTGCTATATACAAGGGACTATGCCATCTCTACTGGAGGACACAAAGTTAAATAAGGCAGGATTGTCAACCACAAGAGTGAAGATGATTTCTATACAGAAGTAAGTTTTAGGACACTTGAATGTGCAAGGGTCAAATATATGATATAAACTGAACTATAGCCCACATGGAATTCGTTGGATCATGAAACCGGAAGTCCAAGGTGTCTGTATTCAGAACGAACTGATTCGAACTGCTTAACGATGCTGTTGGATGTCCATCTCCATTGCTCACCTTTATTTTCCTCTGTGTTGGTTAATTCTCAGACAGGTGCCTTTCAACCCATGAAGAAAGAGGTGGCTATCAGAAATTTCAGACTTCATTCTACCATGTCAGCATGCTCAGAGGAAACTGAATCTCACCTTCCAAACAACTCCATGTAAATTCCTAAGATTTAATCTCACTGGACTTGACCTGAGCCACATACCCAGGCAGGGACCAGTCAGGGAGGCCAGGAAGATGAAAGGCGTGAGTGGCCAGGCCTGGATCACACTCTCCCTTGTGAAGCTTGGAATTTTCTCCATCTGATGACACAGACTGAGGATGGAAGAGAGGAGTCCTCTCAAGAAATACTAAGATGCTTTACCAGAAAAAAGGGGAAGAAAGAAAAACAGCATGAAAAACAGCATCATTTCATCACAAGTGCCAAGAGATATACATGCTGTACTAGAGATTAAGAGTGCCACAGCAACTTTAGAAGAAAAAAAGGAACTAGAGTTTAAATCTTACAACAACTTGTATTTCTGCCACATTAATAACTACGTAACAGGCCAGGCGCGGTGGCTCACGCCCGTAATCCTACCACTTCGGGAGGCCGAGGCGGGTGGATCATGAGGTCAAGAGATTGAGACCATCCTGGCCAATGTGGTGAAACCCCGTCTCTACTAAAAATACAAAAATCAGCTGGGCGTGGTGACGTGCACCTGTAGTCCCAGCTACTCGGGAGGCTGAGGCAGGAGAATTGCTTGAACCTGGGAGGCGGAGGCTGCAGGGAGCCGAGATTGCTCCACTGCACTCCAGCCTGCCTCCTGGCAACAGAGAAAGACTCTGTCTCCATAATAATAATAATAATAATAAATAATGATAATAAATACATAACAAACCTAAAACTCTCAGTGGCATTCAATAATAAGCTATTTTTTTCTAAACTTGGTTTAACTCTTCCTTGTGGGATGGGTGAGGTCAGCTCCCTATGTCACGCCCGTTTAGAGACCATGATTTTCATGGTAGTAAAAGCAGCACACATGGGTGAATCCAACTGCAATAGCACTTCCTTCTAAAGCCTCCACTTATATCATGTCCGCTAACATTTCGTTGGTCAAATTGTCACAAGACCAGCAGCAGCATCCCTGTGGCAGGGAACGATATGCTTGGTACTCTATCAAGAGGAACCTAGGAAAGGGCTTCCATACAGGGAGGGATGGAAAATCTGCAACAATCATGCGATGACATCATGACATCTAAGATAATTTTACTCCCATGTGAGATATAGGAGAGCAGACACAAGATGTTTAGCCACTCTTCCAAGGCCATTTAGCTTGAGGATGGCAGGCCTGGGTTTAAAACCAGGTCATCTCATTCTGAAGCCAAAGAGAGACAGATTTTTGGGCAATGGCACAGGAGGAGGGTATGAGGCAAGCCTTCATGAAGGGCTTAGCTCTGCTGCCTGATATGAGTCCCATCCGCAGGGCACTTCATGAATTCTTGAGTTACAGTTAGTATGAATTTGTTGTTGTCGTCAGAAACTTAAAAGTTTCATACAACAGAGATGTGCTTAACATATACAACCTTTGTGCAGTCTCCTGAAAGATATTTTGTTTTTCTGTTTGTTTGCTTTTGAGACAGTCTAGCTCTGTTGCCCAGGCTGGAGTGCAGTGGTGGGATATTAGCTCACTGTAACCTCTGCCTCCCGGATTCAGGCGATTCTCCTGCCTCAGCCTCACGAGTAGCTGGGATTAAAGGCATGCGCCACCACACCTGGTTAATTTTTTTTATTTTTAGTAGAGACAGGGTTTCACCATGCTGGCCAGGCTGGTCTTGAACTCCTGACCTCAAGTGATGCACCTGCCTCCACCTCCCAAAGTGCTGGGATGACAGGTATGAGCCACTGCGCCCAGCTGAAAGTTAATTTTAAAACTTAATTCTATTATGAGACAATAAAGAAAGGGGACAGGTGCAGGTGACAGCCAAGCAGGATCTCCATACATAGAAAAAGAGTTCTGGTTAAATGTGTTTGAAGATATGAAAGATTAAGGTGGTCAGAAGTATTTTACCTGGGTGTCTGATTCCACTTTAAAATCTCTGCAACAAAGTTCCTTGCATCCAATCAAGTGGACAGTCACGGGATCGGCCTTTACTCAGCAGCCTGCAGGCTGCCATGACAAAGGTCAGGACTTCAGTTTTACATCCATAGTCACCTAAATGTGAAGTCCAACTCAGGGATCCGCAAAAACTGTGTGAAAGAGGCTGAACACAGTGGCTTACACCTGTCACCTCAGCACTTTGGGAGGCAGAGGCAGTGGGACTGCTTGAGCACAGGAGTTTGAGACCATCCTGGGCAACTTAGTTAACATCCCATCTCTTAAAAAAAAAAAAAAAAAAAAAACAGCTAGGGATGGTGGTATGCACCTGTAGTGCAAACTACTTAGGAGGAATGCTTGACTCCAGGAGTTGGAGGCTGCAGTGAGCTATGACTGTATTACTGCAGTTCATCAAGACTGTAACAGAGCAAGATCCTGTTTCTCTAAAAAAAAAAAAAAAAAAAAAAAAATTGAAGGTAAACTAGGGCCAATCTGGTAACAACAAAACCCAACACTGACTTGCATCTAAAGGGCTTTTTCAAAGGCAGGCAGATATGACACAATGATTGTTGACTGACTGAGACAGGGTCATACCCTGTGGCCCAAGCTGGAGTGCAACAGCCTGATCACAGCTGACTACAGTCTTGAACTCCAGGACTCAAACAATCCTCTCACCTCAGCTTCCCGAGTAGCTTGGATTACAAGCCAGCATCACCACACCTAGCTAACTAAAAACAAAAATGTTGTAGAGACAAGGTCTTTGCATGTTGCACAGGCTGGTCTCAAAATCCTGGGCTCAAGCAATCTTCCTGTCTCAGCCTCCAAAAGCGCTGGGATGGGTGTGAGCCATTGCTCCCAGTCCATTATTTGCAAATGGTGTAACAGGCAGAAAGAAACTCTCCTCCTTGAAGGATTTCCCAATTTTAGTATTAACAGGGAGGGGAGCACTACACACTGGGGTCAGTTGGGGGGAAATAGGGGAGGGATGGTGGGGGGTGGGAAGCTGGGGAGAGATAGCAAGGGGAGAAATGCCAGATGTAGGTGATGGGGAGGAAGACAGCGAATCACACTGCCACGTGTGTTCCTATGCAACAATTTTGCATGTTCTTCACATGTACCCCAAAACCTAAAATGCAATAAAATAAATAAATGGGGGGGAAAAAAAAAAGTAAAAAAAAAAAAAAAATAAAAATAAAAAATAAATTTAAAAAAAAAAAAAAAGACTCTTGATACAAGGGTCTTCAAGTATTTAACTTCTAGAGACGGTCCTTTCCATCCTTCAACGGAAGTAAATTATATTTTGAAATATACCCATGGGCAGACACTTGGTGTTTACAAAAGTTGTGAGAATTAAGCTTTTCCCCCTAAAGTAATTATTAAGAGCAAACTATTAGGTAGCTAGAGTTGAGAATGAGCTTTGGCTGCAAACAACCGAGTTTTCGCCGGGGACCAGAGAGAAGAGCGTGTAATGGTTTAGAGTGTGTGACCTGGAGCTGAACAGTCTAGGCTGGAATCCCGGCAAGGCATAAGTGGGTAGCCTTGGGCAAGTCATTGATTGGCTTCGACCGTATTCGTTGGTAAAATAAGATTAATGACAGAAGGATTAAATGAGATACTGTATGGATAGACTGACACTATGTCTGGCATAGGGGATGCTCCAGTGACAATTTAGACATGTGATCTCATCTCCTTAACATCCTTTAATGGATTCCCACTGCAAACGTCAGAGATGTTTGAACCAGAGTGACTCCATCTTGAACAGGGGCTGGGTAAAATGAGGCTGAGACCTACTGGGCTGCATTCCCAGAAGGCAAAGACCTTGCAGATAAAATAGCATGTGGCAAAGAAGCCGGCCAAAACCCACCAAAGCCAAGAGGGCAACCAGAGTGGCCTGTGGTCAACCTCATTCCTCACTCCACGCTAATTATAATGCACTCAAAGGCTGAAAGACACCCCCACCAGTGCCACGGCAGTTTACAAATGCCATGGTAACATCAGGAAGTGACCCTATATGGTCTAAAAAGTGGAGGAACCCTCACCAGGAATTGCCTACCCCTTTCCAGGAAAACTCATGAATAATCTGCCCCTTTTCTAGCATGTAATCAAGAAGTAACCACGAGGATAAGCAGCTGAGCAGCCCAGGCCTCTGTTCTGCCTAATAGCATTTTGTTCATTCCTATATTTTCTTAATAAACTTGCTTTCATTTTACCCTATGTACTCACCCCGAGTTCTCACCTGTGTGAGGTCCAAGAACCCTCTCTTGGGGTCTGGATCAGGACCCCTTTCCAGTAACATTAATGGGACATAACGCCAAACCTCTTGATGAGCTGCTGCTATCCGACCTCAACCCTAGCTCCACCCCTCCTCCAGGGTTCCAGCCTGAGGGACTTTTCACTTCACTTCTTCAGGTTTCCAAGACCTCCCACACACTGCCTCCTGTGCTTGGAGAAGCCCCTCCCCTTCAGCCTGGTTGTCCCCCACCTGTCATTCAGCTGTGTCCTTAAATGCCATTTGCTTGAGGGGATCTCTGTGATTCACATTTATCATGCTCGTCAGTGTAACCTCCTTTGAGAGCACACACTAAAGATTGTAATTATTGATTAATTCGATCAATGCCTGTCCCCCACTAGACTCGAAGCCCCATGAAGCTAGAAACCACACCTACCTTGTTCACCCATCTGCTCCTACCACCCCGTATCAGGCTCGTAACAGAGAAATTATTCACGGACTGAATGGATGGAAAACAATGTCACAGAAAGACATGGAAACACTTAGGACATGATCACAAGCTAGGTCTTAATGAACTTTCCTGCTTTCAGTTTGAAAAGCAGAAGAGGACATTTCTGACTCTTCGAAATCTCCTCCCTTCCCCCACATTTTTCCCTTAGTGTTATTACATCCAAGAAGAAGATAACAGTTATGATGATCATGTCGATCGTGCAATGAGATCTGAGAACATTGGCTGGTTTGGTGTGGTGTTGTTGTGGTTTGAAATAAGCTCCCTATGTGAGCTATTAAATAAAGTAGGGACAAATGAGAGAAATTATACATCTGCCTTTCACTCCAGGACAAGTTGTTATGTTTGTTGGAATCTAATTTCCCTTTGTGCAGATCACTGAACCGACCCTCAGATATTGCCAGTGCCACGATGAGCGTGTTAGTCGCGAAGACTGGTTAGTAATTCGCTGGGTAACTTCAGGAAGGAAATGTAACCAGTCTGGACCATTATCTCCTTTCATTACATAGCAAGGGGCTGGCTCAGCTCAGATGGAAGCAGAGAAGGTATCATCAGCGCCTCCTTCCTTTACTCATTCCTCAGGAATCCTCCCCATCTCTGCAGGTGCCTGCTGCCATTGGCATGCCTGGGAGGTTTGATGCTACAACTAGGGACAGAGGGAGAAGATTCCGATAGGGTGAGAGAGTTTGGGACTTGGAAAGGTGATAAGGAAATTCAAAATGAAAAGGAATTGCATCCACCCCCTACTCAGTTCCTCAGATTGATTTTGAGCTGCCTGTGGAGAGAGAGGTTTAGATGCAGAAGATAAAAGAGAGACTTAATGAGATTCAGCTCAAGCAAAGCTACTTTAGGAAGCAGGTGACAGATCACAGCATAGAGCTGGGGAGGGAACCATTGGCCCTTTCTCTAAAGAAAACCTAAGAAGGCTCTGGGGTCCCCAAACTAGAGCCATTAGGGCATTCAGAGGTGACACGTAGAAACCCACAACAGAGTTCTCAAGATGGGAATTGCAACAACAAGAAGCTTCTGAAGGCAGTTACATGGATGTGGTCAACTGGAAGCTGGAAAGGGAGACGGTTGTTTCATGGAATAAGGCCATTTTGGGGACTGCCAGAAAGAACTGGAACACTATCTAGAGAACTGCAGAAGCATAAATTTT
Source organism: Sapajus apella (assembly GCF_009761245.1). Classification (NCBI taxonomy): domain Eukaryota; kingdom Metazoa; phylum Chordata; class Mammalia; order Primates; family Cebidae; genus Sapajus; species Sapajus apella. The sequence goes on along the minus strand of NW_022437039.1, from coordinate 3,900,361 downwards.
AGTGATTAGCCAATGATTCTTCCTATAATCACAATTTTGGTATACAAAGCCACTGCAGGTTAGACACAGTGGCTCATGTCTCTAATAGCAGTACTTTGGGAGGCCAAGGCTGGTGGATCATGAGGTCAAGAGATGTAAGCCATCCTGGCTAACATGATGAAATCTAGACTCTACTAAAAAGAAAAAAATTAGCTGGGCGTGTTGGTGCGTGCCTATAGCCCCAGCTACTGGGGAGGCTGAGGCAGGAGAATGTCAAGAATCCAGGAGGTGGAGGTTGTGGTGAGCCAAGATTGTGCCACTACATTCCATCCTGATGACAGAACAAGACTCTGTCCCCTTTCCCCCCAAAAAAAGTCATTGTGACCTCATATTTGGCCATACAGAGGTGAGGCCTAAAAAGGTACGTAGCATTTTTTTAATGGGAGTATAAATATGTTCATGATTTTCTTTTTATACGTCAATGAGCCATGACTACAGTCATTTTTCTGAAATAAAATGTTATTTAAAAATCTAACAGAAAAGAGAGGAGAAGTCGGGAATTTTAAATTTCTCCTTTACTTCCCTCCTCTCCCAGTCCCCAAAGAAAGACAGCAATGATCTGCAGGGACATCTTTACTCCGACATGATGAACAAATGACTCAGGTGCTTCCCACTGTTTCTACCTGCTTCATCTTCTATGGTACTACAGGATGCAAAGCCTAATGGAGTAAAACAGGAGGTCCACAAGGAAAATGCCACTTATGTGCACAGATGAGTGGCCAGCCTCCAACGGTCCAGGCTGTGCAAGGCCACCTCGTCCTAAAAGATTTAGACCACATGTAGGCTTTAAAAACTGAACCAAGGCCAAGCACAGTGGCTCACACCTGTAATCCCAGTACTTTGGGAGGCCGAGTTGGGTGGATCACTTGAGGTCGAGCGTTTGAGAACAGCCTGGCCAACACGGTGAAACCCTGCCTCTACTAAGAGTACAAAAAAAATTAGCTGGGGACGGTGGCATGGGCCTGTAATCCCAGCTACTCAGGAGGTTGTGGCTGGAGAACTGCTGGAACCTGGGACGTGGAGATTGCAGGGAGCCAAGATCAGGCTATTGCACTCCAGACTGGGTGATAAGAGCAAGACTCCATCTCAAAAAAAACAATTAATAATAAAAATAAATAAAAAATAAAACACTGAACCAGAACTTTGTAGTGCTAAACAGAACTTTGCATTCTACGTTTTCTTTCTCACCTTATTAGTAGAATATCCCAGCTTGGTCTGAAGGAAGAAACATCCATTTTGAATGAGTTTTAAACAAAAAGTAAATTTGAGGAGCTTCTTAATATTCAGAGATATTCATTGTAACAGGAGGACAAATAGTGAATCCTATGGGGCCTCTACTTGAAAATCATTAATTTAAAATAATTTTGTATTGGTACTGAGTTTCTCATAAAAGCTCCCTCATATGGAAACTGATGAAATAACTTTATGTGTTGATACATGAAATCAACCAACACTCTTGTATTGCACTATGTATCTGGAGAAACAGCATGGCCACCTCCGTTCATGCTGAGGAAAAACAACATCTGTAAGTCCAGTCTGCACCTTATGTCAGTATTTTTCCCGTGTCTTTATGTCTTCTTTTTATTTATATTTTCAGACAGAACTTCGCTCTTGTTGCCCAGGCTGGAGAGCAATGGTGTGATCTCAGCTCACGGCAACCTTTGCCTTCTGGGTTCAAGCTATTCTCCTGCCTCAGCCTGCCAAGTAGCTGGGATGGGCACCACCTCACCTAGCTAATTTTTGTAGTTTTGTAGAGACGGGGTTTCACCATGTTAGCCAGGCTGGTCTTGAACTTCTGACTTCAGGTGATCCATCCACCTTGGCCTCCCAAAATGCTGTGATTACAGGTGTGAGCCATGGTGCCCTGGCCTCCTGTGCCTTTTAAATGCTAGCATCCAGGTTGGTAATCTTTCCCATGCCAGAAAACAAAACAAAACAAAAATACCTTATTAACTTTGGTCTCACTAAAGACTAGCTACATAATTATTTAAACACCTCTGTCTCCTAAACTGAACAAGCAGGAATTTTAGAATATTCATAGAGAAAAAATATACACATATTATGTAATAGTCAATGAAAGGTTAAAATATTGAATATTATCTGGCTAAAACGTAATCACATTAAAAAGAAGTGATCTTACCCCATATTATTTTAAGACTTGTCCAGTATCACTGGGTTCAATTATATTTTACAAAGTTGAGAGATAATTCTGTTTCTTTTATTCTCTTTAACTCAATTCAGTGGCATTCTTTGTCTTTCCCTGCCTGTGTTAATTCCTGCAAAGGCACATACCTTAAATTATTTTCCAAACTCTACTATCATTTACTTTTTCCTTCAGGATTGGAAGCTTTAGAACTTACTTAGCAAAATCTGCTTTTCAATCAAGTTATCTCAGCCACAGGATTCCCAATAGAAGTACCCAGATGCTTCTCGGGTTATTTTATTACCATCACTTTTTCTGTGTGTGTTCCATAAGTATTTCCAGAAATCGTGTAAATCCATCCTGGAAGAGCATCTAGTGAACTATCTGGTAGGTGTGTGCTTGCACGCAATAGAACCTTGATACGGTTTGGCTCTGTCTCCACTTAAATCTCCTCTGGAATTGTAATCCCCACATGTGGAGGGAGGGAAGTGATTGGATCATGGGGATGGTTCCTTCCATGCTGTTCTGGTGATAGTGAGTGAGTCCTCCTGTGACCTGGTTTCGTGAGGCAGCTCTCCCTGCTCTTGCGTACTTCCCTTTCTTGCTGCCTTGTGAAGAAGGTGCTTGCTTACCCTTTGCCTTTCACCTTAACTGGAAGTTTCCTGAGGCCTTCCCAGCCATGTGGAACTGTGAGTCAATTAAACCTCTTGACTTTACAAATCACCCAGTCTCAGGGAAGTTGTTTACAGCACTGTGAAACTGACTAATACAAGCCTGTGACCAGGTAACTTAAAAGAAAAAACAGGCATTTGCAAGGTAATATCGGGACATTCACAGAATCAATTCTCATGAAGGGTGCCATAAATGCAAAATTAGATACCACTGCCTCGCCATCTTTTTACTCATCCTTCTCAAGAGTCAAAGTCCAGGAAAGAGTACCACTGTCCACACTTGGCTTACGCACCTACATTTTCACCACTTGGACAAGGACAGGAAGAATTGTACAGAATCCTCCTGTATGGTCCTCGGGTGTCTCATTTAATCTTTTAAAACACTTTCACTGCCAGACCCACTCGAATCACAAAATGTGGGAAAAAGTAATTTGCTCCAAGAAAAAGAGGGATGGACATTTTCTGGATGGCTAACAAAGACCCAAGTTGCACACATAAGCCAATGACAGTGATCTGTAATCCCTACCCCTGTCCATAATCCCTACCACTGTAGCTAACTGTTGGCGAGAAAAGATAGATACCCGTTTCCTTCCTGAAACCCCCTCAGACCACAGCATCATCTATGTATTTAAAGAAAAAAAAAAAAGGAGAGGGAATGGAGAAGACATTTTTTCGAGACACACACCCAGCAGAACAAGCTCTAGATGTCTGATCATATCAAGCTCAACTCAGGACAAGCGGGTAGGCTCATCTTGGTGGTGTTTATTCATTTGTACAAAAGCAACTGTCTCCAATTTCCTAACTTCCAGAAAAGCACTGGGCTGGTGAATTACACTTGGTACAACAGCACTCTTCCAGAGAATTGAAATGAGATTTTTGGCAGCCAAAGTGTTTTTTAAAAGCCACTGTTTTCTATGATTGCCCCCATCTCAGAAATGACTCTGTTGCTGAGAAGGACCAATTCAGAGACAATGAAAAACTCCTTTTCTGCAGCTCCACAAAACTCACCTGAACTTCTCAGACTTCAGGTTGTTCTGTGCTGTGTTCCTATGGACTTCTGATGGGGTAGCAATTCTGTACCAAGGTTATGGCCCTTTCAGTTCAAGGCCTCATATACAATAGGATGAAGTTCCAGGTACACAGTAACTTATTCCACACTGCCTCCTGGGGTGAATGACAGCTCTTCAACATAGATGAGGGAGAGTATATTTTGGTATATCATGTACCCCATAAATATATACATCTATGTATATACCCACAAAAATTTAAAAAATAATTGTTCTTTTAAAATGTACATTCAGAAGTGTCCAGCACAGTGGCTGGTGCTCAGAGGCAATCTACATTACTTTCTTTCTTCCCTTTGATAAAAGAAAAACTTGAGCTGAATGAAATTGAGCAATGAATGACTCACAGTCAGGCAGCCCCGAGAATCACAGAAGATTGACAGAGATTGTAGCAGAGTCATGTGATGGAAGATTTATAGACAAAGCAAAGGGAAATGATGTAGGGAAATCAGCAGTGAGGTACAGACACAGCTGGATTGGTTACAGGTTGGCGTTTGCCTTACTGAAACACTGAGCAGTCTATGAGTGGTTGAATAACAGCTGCCGGGATGAGCCAAGACTCTGCTGTCGTTACAGGCACACACTCCTAAGGTAGGTTTTCAATCCTGTCTGACTATTAAGCGAGGTTACTGTCCATCCACAAGGACTCAAACACAGACATACAGAGTCCTTCTCAGGCCATATTTAGTTTGCTTTAATATCTTGCTTTGAGATCATCCGATATTGTTCCCTACTAAAGGTGTTACAGTAAGTGTTCCCTTGGCATGAGATAGTCATTTTCTATAAATTAGAGATACTGCATTTTATGACTGGGAGAACACGCGGACAGAGTTAAGACCCAGACCCAGAGAGAACCAGGTATTTTTCTCTGGAGAAAGGATTAGTGTTACCTGGGAGCAGAGGTTGGAAGCAGCATTACCCTTCACTGTATACCATTTTTCTGCCAGGCAAAATAAGATTCCTATGAATCAATGAGCTATTCAAAATTTAAACTGAATTAAAATAACAGCCACCAACACCCTGAGATGATAAATCTGGCAGTTATTCCCCATCAGACAATATTTGTTGAGTAAGCAAACCTGTCCCTTTCAAGATTCTCATAGAATAATGGTGCTGTTTTATTTTCCATTTGAGAATTATTCGTTGGGGAAGCAAACGGTGAGGTCCTTGGGATGTAGTTTATTCACTGGAAGAAAAGGAACTCAACTTCCATACCATGTAAGAAAGCAATACTCTAGGCATTGAAGGGAGGGTCAAGGGTGCTCCAGTGAAGTAGGCATAATCAGATGAGAATCAGGGATGAAATGATATTAGCGAGAGGGGAGAGAAAAAAGGTAAGAGGTAATTCCAAAGTGATGGGGCATCAGTAGACTATAAAGCCTACATGCTGGTGCATGCTTCAGTAGAACTATATACACATGTATGGTACAATATATATATGGTAAAATATTATAGAGTTCTATGCATGTTATTATAACCTATATATATCTAGTTCTATTGAATATGAGATAGTATGTAAATAAATATAGTTCTATTGAATATATATGATAGTACATACACATACACACACACAGGGCATAATATGCATATTATGCATACTTCTATGGATATTATATCCTGCATATATAAACATATATTCAAAAGAACTAGATACATATCCTATTACATATTTCCAAAAGACAGATATATTTATGGTATAATATAGATTTCTTTTTTTTTTTTTTTTTTTTTTTTTTTTTTTTCAGACAGAGTCTCAGTTTGTTGCCAGGCTAGAGTTCAGTGGTGCCATCTCGGCTCACTGCAACCTCCGCCTCCCAGGTTCCAGTGATTCTCCTGCCTCAGCCTCCCAAGCAGCTGGGGATACAGGCACGCATCACCACGCCCAGCTAATTTTTGTATTTTTAGTACAGATGGGCTTTCACCATGTTGGCCACGCTGGTCTCGATCTCCTGACCTCGTGATCCGCCCGCCCCGGCCTCCCAAAGTGCTGGGATCACAGGTGTGAGCCACCATGCCTGCCGTAACATGGATCTTAATATGGTAAGACAAGCGAAATCCCATTAGTGAGTGCAGAGCTCAGGCCCCCAGCCCTGTGTGATCCTACAGCATCCCTCCAGCATTTCCCATCCCAGTGAAAGGCACCACTGTCCAGTCAAACAACCCTAAAAGCAGAAGTCATCTTGAACTGATCCTTTTCCCAAAATCCCCATTATCAATCTATTGCCAAGTTTTCTTCACTGTATGACCTAGGTCTCTTAAATCAGCCATTTACTTCCCACCACCTCCCGCAATGCCTTAGTTTAAGATGGCATCAGTTGTTATTTGAACTACTGAAACACACTCCAAACTGGTCTCCCTATCCACTCTCCAATCTACTTCTCACATTGTAACCCGTGTTTCATAGAAAGGAAGTAAAGATGCCAGGCGAGGTGGCTCACACGTGTAATGCCAGCACTTTTGGAGGCTGAGGCAGGCAGATTACTTGAGGTCAGGAGTTCGAGACCAGCCTCGCCATCATCATGAAACCCCATCTCTACTAAAAATACACAATTAAGCGGGTGTGGTAATGCATGCCTGTAATCTCAGCTACTTGGGAGGCTGAGGCAGGTGAATTGCTTGAATCCATGAGGCGGAGGGTGCAGTGAGCCAAGATCATGCCACTGCACTCCAGTCTGGGTAAGAGAGCAAGACTCTGTCTCAAAAGAAAAAAAAAAAATGGAGAGAGAAAGAAAGGAGAAAGAAAAAATAGAAAAAGTAAAAGGGAGAAAAAGAAACAAAGTTTGAAAGATGCTCCTTTAGTAATACACATAAGACAATATAATCTCATTAATACGTTGTTTTAGCACATATGATAATACAAATCTGTTACTATATGTAAGTAAAAAACACGTTTTAAAAAATAATATGATAGAATTTGCTAGGAGCTAGTTCAGGCTCCTTAAAAACCATTTTATTTTTTCCCAAAGACTATCCATGTAAGGTGGTGAACTCATTCAAATGATTTTATTTCCTGGTCAGAATAGGCCCAGCAAAGATACTTTCTGAAATTATTTAACATTTGTTACCTCCCGTTAACACAGGAATTTGAAAAAGATGCAAATGTATGACAATCTTTCTGGCTTTTCCTTATTATAGGTGAGTTTCTCATTCCATCTTTCAAATCACTGCAGTTTTGTGGATGCTGTTAAAGTAGTATTCAGCATCACTGGGCTCATACAAAGCTTTAAAATGACTTTCAGAAAGGAAACGCACCTCACAAAAATCTCTAAAACAAATACTAGCTATAGAACAACATCCAATTAATTATTTTGCTAATTATTCTCTTATATTGTGACCTGTAGCAATTCTATAGTAATTTCTATTCTACCTAATTTCACTCTAAATCATCTAAATAGTCACATTGGTTCTTGGATAAACCATCGTAGTGAATCATATACTTCTCCAAGCTGCTGGGTGATGTCTTATACAGTTGTAACAAGAAAATACTATGAGTACGTGAAAACCCCCAGTTTTTTTTCTCCTCCCTAACTCACAAAACATAACTCCTCCTTTGCCAGCTTGGCTTTTGGAATTCCACAGCTTAGAACTAAAGCAATGAATAAAGAAGGCAGAAGAGGAAAAGTGAAGACCAGGGATTTGTGTTAGAAAGAGCCAGGTTTTACCGTAAGGAGAAAGGGTAGGAGAGATGCTGAGGACATCAGGGCAGTGAACGATGTGAAAAGCTTCACATGGCTTAAGTGTTAGACTTCAGACTTCAAAGTGGAAGGAAAAATTTTCTAGAAGAATGGAGGGTACATTGTGAGGAATGCAGAGAGTGGACAAGATGGGAAAGATGGTTTAAGATGCTTTCAGCATTCACTAATAGTAGACTTCCCTCCTTGAAAATGCCTGGGAAGAGATACCAGGAACAATCTGATTTAATTGCCTGATGATCCATATTCCTTTGAATGTGATCATAACCGAAGTGAGTTTAACTTTTATTTTCTGCCAGGGGTACATGTTCAGGTTATATAGGTAAACTCATGTCATGGGGATTGTACAGATTATTTCATCCCCCAGGTACTAAGCCCTGTCTCTTCCTACCCTCCACCCTCCAGGAGGCCCCAGTGTCTCTTGTTTCCCTCTGTGTATCCATGTGTTAAAATCACTGAGCCCCCACTCATAAGTGCTAACATGCAGTATTTCGTTTTCTATTCCTGTGATAGTTTGCTGAGGAAAATGGCCTCCAGCTCCATCCACGTTTCTGCAATGGCATCTCATTCTTTTTTAATGGCTGCATAGTATTCCATGGTGTATATGTACCACATTCTCTTTATCCAGTCTGTCATTGATGGGCCTTTAGGTTGATTCCATGTCTTTGCTATTGTGAGCAGTGCTGTAATGAACATTCACATACATGTGTCTTTATGGCAGAATAATTTACAATCCTCTGGGTATATACCCATTAATGGGATTGGTGGGTTTAATGGTAATTCTGTTTTTAGCTATTTGAGGAATTGTCATACGCCTTTTCACAATGATTGAACTAATTTACACTCCCACCAACAGTGTGTATGAGAAATCACTGAGTCTGGCTTTTTGTTTTCCAGTTACTGTTAGAGACCTATGGCTTTTTTAGGAATGAAATTGACCATGGAGGACAAAACTGCAGTTCCCACACTTTACCTACAAGAAGTCAGTGTGCCAAAGCACATACTTGGCAAAAGAGGAGGGAATGACTCTCAATCCACTGCCTGCCACTCTATGGCCTTCCATCAAGAAATAGTACCATGTTCTGCCCCAGTGATCTGTGAGAATGGTGCTCTGACTCCTTAGAAAGTTAGCTGTTCTAATGAATAGTTCATTCTCATTATTGACACCCTAATGAAAGAACACATTGTGAAACCTGACATTAATCATCAATCTTCCCAACTTCCACAGTAGCCACATATAATATATAGAGTCCAATTTATAATTCTTTATTTGTAGCAGGAGGATTATTTATGTATCTAGAGCTGTGGACCCTGTTGGTTCCATTGGAGGACATGCACCATCCAGTCAAATCTTCCACCAGCAAAGAGCTATTACTGATCTGAAATACTGCACAGCTAGATGGGGCAGTAGGGATCCTATTAGAATTTAACTTCCACGAAGGAAGGGACCTGTTTCTTTTTTTTAAGTCTTATCAATTTGCAAGTCCTATACAGTTTAGCTTCATGTGTTGTAACATGCAAGTGTTAGGAAATTCTGTGCTCTGACCAATATCTCAGATCTACGACAATGATGAAAGCTTGCATTTCAGTAACGCTCTGCAGCTCACAGCATGGTTTTATATTGTAATGGGAGTTCTTCAATCACAAATTCTTAAATTACAAATGTAGCCTGTGAACCTCCTTGCACAACTACACAACGAATCCTTTTTATGAATCTTATTCTCTCAGAAATAATAGATTCTGAGAAATACTCTCTTAAGTAAGAGAAGCCTCAATTCTCTATCTGGTAAAATACCTGCATATTTGTGCAGGTGAAATTAGTAATGGTGAATGATTCTTTTGCCAAAGTCCCATTGGTTTAACAATCCCATTTCCTTGTCACTTAGCTGCTTTTACCACCACAAATAATTTAAGAAGGTAAATTTTTGTTTTCCAAATAAAAAAAATTAGAAATCTAGCTTATACATAGATTGCACTGGGGAGCTAAAATTTCAGTGCCTAGAAAAGCAGTAACAAATATTTGTTTTTCAAAGGCCAGAACACCACTCTCACTTCCTCACTTCACTGGGAAGGAAGGGTGTCCTGATTGTGGCTGCAGATTGTTTTTTTTCTGTAAGGCTGGAGGCAACACTTCTGTTACAGTTTTGTTTCCAACGACTAAAGAAACAAAGCCAGTTCTGGCACATAGGCCCTCCTGAAAACTCAAGTTTGCACTTTCAGACAGAAAGCGAACAGCAATTTAATAGGCAATGAGGATCACGTGAACATTCTCAACTAATTTCTATCCCTTGGTACACTTAAATGTCCAACTCATGACAATTTAAAAAAAATCAAGCCATGGTCTAGCTCAGAGGTTGTATGTCTGCAGAGTGGGTAGATGGGGAAATTAAACACACAAAATATCATTCTGAGTCCAACGGAAATAAGTAAGTTCCTTTTCCTAATAGCAAATCAGCTAAAACACTTTTGGATTACAAATGGAGAATATAAATCTTGTTGTAGAAGAAGCCATCTTCCCTCTTCAGTAAATATTTAACCATAAGGGAACCTAAAATAACTTTTTTGCACAATCCCACAATCTCAGTTCCCTAAAAGAAAGGCAACTTCAGTTAGTTTATAAAATTCTTCATAGCCAAGTCTCCAAAAAATCTTTTGGGTCAACTTACTTCAGTAGCTTGATACCATCTAACAATCAGATCCTTGTAACAACAGTAAGGAATGGTTTTTGCCAAAATGAATCAAGAATATAAAACCGATCAAATAACACAGACTTTTTTGAGATGGAGTCTCACTGTGTTGCCCAGGCTGGAGGGCAGTGACTCAATCTCGGCTCACTGTAACCTCCGCCACTCAAATTCAAGCGATTCTCCTGCTTCAGCCTCCCGAGTAGCTGGGATTACAGGTGTGCCACCACCCCCATTTAACTTGTTTATTTTAAGTAGAGACTGGGTTTCACCATGTTGGTCAGGCTGGTCTGGAACTCCTGACCTCAGGTGATCCGCTAGCCTCTGCCCCCCAATGTACTGGGATTACAGGTTTGAGCACCCGGCCATAACATGGACTGTTAAAAGGTAAAAGTCGAAAAACATCCAAGCAATAAAATTCCCGGAGGAGCACAACAGGACCCTGTGTGGCAAACCAGGCGTAACACAGGCCCCCCTAACAACTGTTTCAGCACTGTGTGTGGTTAAGTGAAATATTAAAAGCTGAGGAAGCCAGTACCCTTCTACAAAGGCTAGGATGTAACAAAACCCCACCCAGAGTTGTGCCCAGGCCTTTCCTGGGCCTTAAATCATGACAAGACAACGAAGAAATTCTTAACAGGACTCATTCAGGATTTAAAAAGTTTTACTAGGGGTCTGAAGAAACTCCCCAGGCTTCCACAAACAAGATTATTGGGGGTTTAAGAGAACTCCCCCAACCTCCATGACAAGAGTAATCATCCCAGCACCTAGACCCATTTAGATGAAGTGAATTTACTGAGGCTCCAGAGGAATGCCTTCAGGACTTAGATCTTAGCTGTAAATGAGAAGAAGTTCATCACTTATATCTTTAAATGAATGCACACTTACACGTAGACATAAGACGAGAAGATATATAAGCTCTGCAAACTTTGTAATTTTGAGTTGGTCTGGTGATATTTTCCAGGTATTCTCCTTGAAACTGGTTACAGAAATAAAAATTGTCTTCCTCCCGGGTTCATCTGCATCTCGTTACTGGGCCATGAGAAACAGCAGCAGGACCCTCGGTTTGGTCCATAAACATCTTTCCAGCTCAATTAGCTGGCTCCTGATCGACACCTGAGTCTCCCGGCCCTCTCTCCAACCTCCACCCCAATTATGGGTTTACTTTCGCTGAACCCTAAACTTCAAGGGTACCGACTTTTGTTTCCCGATGATAAGCGGAATTTTACTGAGTCACTATAAACTGGCTCAATAATCTTTTTATTTGCTATTAGGCTACACCTATGTCTGTTTTGCTTATTTATCTTCAGCTGAGCAGTTCCCAAGGGAAAGGAGCTAGTACAAAGGTAGATGCAATTATACCTTAAATACAGAAGCCTGACCATGACCGAAAGCCTTATATGGCTCTCTCCCACATTTGGGTCTCATTTTTGTGTTCTAAAGGTCAAAATCACACTTTCTAGCATTTTAATTGCATGGTGAAAAACATATGATATGTAACTTTACTTTTAGTTTCTAAGTTCAGTTTCAATTTTAGCCACCCAAAGTGTGTTTTGGGACATGAGCGTCACGTGGCACATATTAGAAATGCTTAATAGGCCAATCCCCAGATCTGTTGAATGGGGATCTGCACTTTTAACAAGTTCCGTGTGATTCCTATGCACGTTAAACTTTAAGAGCCATTGCGTTAAATGATTCTCACTTTTTCATTTATTCAACAACCATTTATTGATTTCCCGCACTGTTCTCAGATACCCTTGAGAGATACTGGAACAGGGGCAAGACAGATAGCAAACTATTTTCATGACTTCCACTTGAAGAAGTGAAATAACTTCCAACTTCATGGAAAAATAACCAGAAGAAAATGAAAAGTAAAATCCTTCCATTTCGTATGCTATTTATACAGAGTCACTCACATGAGATTTTCGTTTAAAAAGCTACTTTGCCATCTACTAGTTTCTGGAGACCCTTACTTTGTACTTCATCTAAAAGATAAAGGGAGTCTTTTTAGGAAAAACTGAACGTCCACAGGTCTACTCCAGCTCTTATTTAAAAGGCAAAAATTATAGGGAGAGAAAGAGAAATAATTGGGTAGACTTAGAATACTGTGGTATCCTGAATTCACTCTTTAAGCATCCGCCAGGTGATTGCCGCGCCTTCTAGAAGCTTGTTACTTAAAGCGTAGTGTGCACGGAAGGACAGCTTTTGAATCACCTGGAAGTCTATTAGAAATGCAGCCACTCTGACCCCACCCCAGACTTAATGAATCAGAATTTGCATTTAACAAGATCCCTAGGCAATGCCCATACACATTAAAGAGAAACACTAGACTAGAGTGGGAAACCGCTGCCTTAACTTATTACATAAAAACCAAAAATAGATAGCACTGACTTTTGGTACTACCAGCCCTTCTGGTTGGCCCAGGACTGAGGAGCTTCCAGGAAGCTGAGTTTTAAACGCCGGGTGCTAAAACTGGAACAATCTTATGCAAACAGAGATGGTTATGAGGCATGAAAGCACCAAGACTTGTTTTCAGTACCCTGTTAATCAAAATTGGAAGGGGCAGAAAAAGTGGCCAAAACCAGCAGGACTAGAAATTACATCTGCATAAGACACTTCCACCAGCAACATAACAGTATGGCAATGCCCAGAAGTTATCTTAGATGGTGTATTAGTCACGGTTCTCCAGAAGGACAGAACTAATACGATTCATGTATTCAATATATATGAAAGGGACTTCATAAAGGAGAATGGACTCACAGGATAACAAGGCGAGGTCCCTCTACATGCCATCCGCAAGCTGAGGAGCAAGAAAGCCAGTAGAAACTCACTCGAGGTCCAGAAGCCTCAACGGCAAGGAAGCCGACAGTGCAGGCTTCAATCTGTGGCTAAAGGGCCAAGAACCTCCAGCAAACCACTGATGTAAGTCCAAGAGTCCAAAGGCCAAAGAACCTGGAGTCCGATATTGAAGGGCAGGAAGCATCCAGTGCAGGAGAAAGACGAAGGCTGGAAGACTCGGCAAGCCAGCTGATCCCACCTTCTACGTGCTTTACCCTTGCTGTACGGGCAGCCAATTGGATAGGGTCCACCCACATTGAGGGTGGGTCTTTCTCTCCGCGTCCTCTCCCTCAGGTGTTAATCTCCTTTGGCAACACCCTCACACACATACCCAGAAACAATAAATACTTCACCACTTCTCTAGGCATCCTTCAATCAAGTTGACACCTAACATTCATCTGTGTAAATGGTTCTAGGAACTCCCTGCCTCTTTTCCAGAAAGTTGGTGAATAACTCACCCCTTATTTATTGGGTTAGTGCAAAAGCAATTGCAGTTTTTACCTTTTTCCTTTTGTTTTGCTTTTACTACAAAGACCGCCGTTACTTTTGCACCCCTATCAGTATATGAGTAGCTAGAAATACAGAGAGCCAGCAAGCCAGGAGGGCTGCTTATCTCTGGGGTGGCCTTGCTGGGTCTATGCAGCAGACATTTTTGCTGTACACTGTTTCCCTAATATACTTGCTTGCTTTCTTTCTCTGTCATCTTGCTTTTGAATTCTAACCTAAGCAAAGCCAAGAGCTCTTCCAAGCTGAGCCCCAGTTTTGGGAATCACCTGCAGCAGCTAGTCACCCTACCCCACCTTCACACTCACATCTTAGATTATAGCTTCCAAATATAGCTTAATTTTCTGCTCAGTCTCCCTCCTGGATGGCCACAGAATAATCCCATTCTTCTTTTTCCTAAAAGACTCCCCTCCTACCCCAAGATGTAACAAGTAGCCATTTGAAGAGAAACTTGAGATATTAAAAAGAAGAATTCATTTTTTTTTCTCTAAACCTCTACAGAAAAGAAGAGTCATCAGTTCAAGCTGCAGATTGAATTACAGTCCCCGAAGCGAACCAGGGAACACAATCTAATCACAGATGCTCAATAAACTCCGGTGTCACTAAATCTGCTTTACTTTTACTCCCTTTGTTCCACTTATCATGGGTTATTTTCATTATCTTGGGTATATAAATATTTTAGTTCATATATACAATTTAATTAGTTAAAAGTGCAAAATTAAAGCCAGAAAAAGCACATTTGCTCTGGCCAGAGAAACGAAAGGCACTAGTCAACAAAGAACAGATAGATGTGTCTTTGAATGGAGACAGCTGTTATCTTGGTTAGCATGGCTGCCGTTAGAATTAGGGGTGTTAACTGGGCTTCCTATTTAAGCATCAGGGGTCTGGTTCAGAATTAGGCAATGTTTCAGCTGCCTGCCACTCCAAATTAAACAACACAGCAGCTCTCTGTCTCTCCCTATCTATTAAACAGCTGGTGACAGCTTCCACTTCTTTTGTCTCAGAATGGCTTCCACATTTGCCCAAGTCTGTCAATTCTCGAAGTTTAACCTTTTCCAGAGTTTATCAAAAATGCAAGTTTCTAAGTACAACCTACACAGACTCAGGAACTGTGTAACAGGATCCAAGAACTCTTCTCTGGAACTAGCATCCTCAGTGATTCTTAGGCACCTCCAGTTTCTCTTAGCCACACCACCAGAGAACAGACTAGAAATGCGTTGCTTTGATGGATTCAGCTAATCACAGAGAAACGTATTTATTAAACGCATGCTAGGTGCTGTTTAAGGGTGTGGCATGTATTTGTAATTTTGCTAACATCCCTATGTGTTTGGTTTTGTCACTATCAGCTTGATCATTATCACCATCACCATCACCAGGATCACCATCATTATCATTTCCATTTCAAAGATAAGAAAATATAGGCACAGAAAGTTTAAGAACCTTTCCAAAGATCTACCAACTATCAGTTGATAGAAAAGGGATAGAAACTCAAGCTGAGTACTTCTAGAGCCTATGATTGCCGATATTATGTTACTTCTCACCAAATGACACTGAATTTTTAAACATCACACAACAAGGCATAATGGACCCAAGAGCCAACAGAACTTTAATGCATATAGCTGGAATGGTCCAATTTACTCATAAATCTCTAGGACCCTTCCAGAAGCAAAGACAACGGTTCCAGGACTCATTGTGCTGTTGTTAATGCTGTTGCTGTTTTATTTCTCCTTTCATGAAAATTGAAAATGCTTCTTTTACTCCCATTTTAATATAATAGGGGCAGTAACTGAACGACGTCAGAGGAACCTGAAATCACGAGCAGTAGGCTTGTGTTGGGGGAAACAGGATATACGTGTTTAACTGTTTTATCTCCATTCTATTAGGCAACAAAGCAACTCTTGCTCGCTCTCTTTTGACCACCTGTTGATAATCTCCACTCTCTGCTACATAATCATTTTTACCTTTGCCCACATTCATAGCTCTGAAACTGTAACCTTGTAGAGTTCTTTGAGATTTACCAGGATTCTAAGGATGGTGTTATGGATGAATAACAATATCCATCATAGGCATGGCCAACTTGGACAGATTACTTAGCAAATATGGGTGGCTCAGACTCATTCTTGCTACCAAATGCTGCTGCTGCTAATGATGCTGCCAATATGCACAGTAGCAATACAATGAACAGCAGAGCCTTCTACCTGAGAGGATAGATGTGTTACACTGTTTATTTGCTTCACTCGAGCAACCCAGAGAGTGGAAACCTTTTAGATCAGCAGCCCAAATCTTGACATTTAGATTGCACATGGCATCTAATGTTTCCCCACTAAGGAATGCCCTGTTTCCTCTTTCTCCTAGTACGAAATGATTTCCACCTTGAGATGTGGAAGAAAGAGGGTGGAGACATAGGTACCTTTACCAAAGAACAAGGCAAGTGGTCATGATGCAATTTATTGTCTTCTCTCTATCGTTTCCAAAATTTGTCAATGAAACAACGTTGATATTTATGGCTAAGGAACATAGAAGTTGGAAGGCAGATGTAGGCACATCTTCATGGGGAATTTAGGAAAATAAAGGTGTACTCAGGAGAGGAAGTTCATCCAAAAAGAATCCATAGCCACCTGGTAACATTTGCACATATTTAAGAATTACAAGAGATAGTTTTTAAAAAGAGAGAGAGAGAAAGCTCCTTTGTAGGCTGTCTAGGATAGATATGAATAAAGGTAGAAGTAAATAAACGAAAAATTAGGCAGTAAATTCACAGGTAACATCTATTCTGTTATCTACAGTGAATGGAAGAGTTATTTCTTGAAAGCAGAAAATGACCCAGAGGAAGAGTGACTGCTGATTTGGTAGTGGGGCAGTAGGGTGCTTTATCTGTTTTAAGCAACTGGGTTCAAATTTGCTACTTCTTGGTTTTGCTGAAAAATGACTATAGTGACTGATATGGTTTGGCTGTGTCCACTCACATGTTATCTTGAACTGTCACTCCCACAACTCCCACGAGTCATAGAAGGCACCCAGAGGGAGGTGATTGAATTACAGGGGGTCTTTCCCGCACTGTTCTCCTCATAGTGAATGAGTTTCATGAGATACCATGGTTTTAAAAATGGGAGTTTTCCTGCACAAGCTCTCTTCTCTTATCTGCCATCAGGTACAACAAGACTTTCACTTTCTGCCATTATTGTGAGGACTCCCCAGTCACGTGGCATTACAAGTCTAATAAACCTCTTTCTTCTGTAAACTGCCCAATATCAAGTATGTCTTTATTATCAGCATAAAATGGACTAATACCTGTTATGCTGCTTTGTAGTCTTTCCTCAGATTTTAAAATGCTTATTTTAAAGCAGAATTTTTTTTTTACATCTTTTGAAGGCTACATTCGCCACTTTGTGAAAAAGTAAAGAAAAATAGGACTTCTAATATGAACTATAATTTTTGAGATGTTACTGAATTTTCTTCTTCCTTAGCGGTAACTTACAATCATCAGATTCAGTAGTTTTTTTTTTTTTTTTTTTTTTTTTTTTGCGGTAGTGGGGAGACAGAGTCTTACTCTGTTGCCTAGGCTGGAATGCAGTTGTTCCATCTTGGCTCACTACAACCGCTGCTTCCCGGGTTTGAGGGATTCTCCTGCCTCAGCCTCCTGAGTAGCTGGGACTTCAGGTGCACAACACAATGCCCAGCTAGTTTTTTTGTGTTTTTGGTGGAGACAGCATTTCAGCATGTTGGCCAGGATGGTCTTGATTTCTTGACCTCATGATCCTCCCACCTCAGCCTCCCGGGGTGCTGGGATTGCAGGCGTGGGCCACGGTGCCTGGCTTAACCCCACCTTAATAAATGATGATTAGTTGTGCAAACAAACCAACCAAGAAAAACATTTTAAACTTTGGTTTCCTAGAAAATAACACTCTCTCATCCCAAGGTTTCTCAATGTTTGGATTCACTGATGGGCAAACACAATAAAAACACGAGAACATAAAAGGAATTAAGGGGAAGGTGGGGGGTAATTTTGTGTAAAACTGACATACATGTGTCATTTCTTGTTTTCTCATGAAAATAAAAGAAGGCAGCAATGACTATTCTCAAGGATCATAATTTCATAAAGACTTCAGTAAAAAAAAAAGGGAATTAATTTAACTTGAGGCCAAAACTCCCCATGCTGACTTTTTCTTATTTTGTTGTAGACTTGGATGAAATGGAACAGCACATCAGCAGCCAAGAAACCAGTGTTGGAAAAATCACGGAATGAGATGAGCTCTCTAGGCCCCTTCCATCAAGGGGACTGCATACATTTAACAAATTTAGGTGGTTTGTGGACACAAGTGAGTAACCTAGAAGTCACAAATTATACCCGGCTTGGAATTAGCACTGTGAAATATCTGGTCCTTACTATGAATCAACACAACTTGGCTTTCAGAGAAGGAAAGTAGATAAAATATAACCAGAAATGGAAACTCATTTTTTTATAAGTGACATATATCACATCAACTCTCAAGAGAAAATGTGCAGTATGAAGAAAAGAGAATTGAGCTGACTGTCAGGAGATGTGAGTTTTAGCCCGCATTCTGTCTAAAACCTGGTGATTTAGGGAAAATCCCTCAATAATGGAGGTCTCAGTTTGCTCATCTGTAAAATGAATGGGTTGATCCAGAAGCCTTCCCTCCATTTTTTTCATGGGGGAAAAAAGTCCTTGACAATTACCTTGGAAAGTAGTGCCTGCATCAAATAAAAATCCGTGTACCATCTGCTACTGAAAGAAAAAATGAAACGTTTCCCTATATCAACCACACATTCCTATGAAGCACGCTAAATCCAGGTTGCTATTATGATTTACATTAAACATTCTGAGATGCATCCATTGGAACCTAAGTGATGGGGGGGGATTTGGTTTCTCTCATCTGCTTTACATGCCTAGAGACTATTCGATGATTTATATGTAGGTCACTGAATGAAATGAGTGTTCCACTAAACAGCCTATGCAAATGACCATGCACCAATCACTTAAAATAATTAGAAACTTATAAAATGACCATATGTAGTCATTATGAATAATTATATTAAATCGCAAAGGAAATTTCTCTCCCATCCCTCCCCCTGTATCCTGAAGGGAATCTGAGCAACAGAGAAGCAGCAGGTAATTAAACACCATTTTTTCAAAAGTGTGTAGTTAAGGAAAACAATTTCCTGTACTTTGAGAATGCCTCAGTTTATATTAGCCTGGTTTGAGTGCCTTCATGCTTAAAAAAAAAAAAAAAATCACAAACAAGGAACAACACACAACATGGGGCAATGTGAAAAGCTTTGAGAGGACCTAAAAGTCCCATGTCTTTCCCAAACAATCCCGGGTCAACTTCTCCAGGTAGTGGTGGGAAGAACCTAGGAATACTTTCCAGTCCAGGAGCAATTTAACGGCACACCTCATCCCATGCTTCCTAAGCTTGTAGTTCAGTCATTTCAAATGTTTTTGGGCAGTGCGCTGACTCATGTTTGGTTGAAATTCCCTAGCATGTTTCATTACCTAACCAATAAAGCAATCTGGGGGAGTTACTGAATCATACACCGCTTGCTGTTTACCAGCCTCTTGATTTTATCTCGATATATGATCACTCCCCTGGACTATTCCTCAAGACAGAGTGTGTTTCATAACCTTTTTAAAAAAAAAAAACTCATTCCCATCAGCTATACAAGACCTCCGCTTTCATATACCACCTCCTCCTAACCAAAGCAAACAACCAACCAAAATCCACACACCAATGTAAATCTAAAATAAATCATGGAAACTAATGTTTCTTGCTGTGTTATTTTAATTTAATGTACCCTAACAACCAGGTAAAAAAGATAACCAGTGCACTGCTGTCATTTCCTACAGGGCAAGTTATAATACTTTGGCTCAAGATTTCTTTTTTGCTTGAGAGTAAAGCTTTCAGTTTGCTCTTGTGAAAGAACAAACAATTTCAAAACAGAGGGGAGGGCCAAGGGTTGAAATGTAGGCAGGTCAGTAACAAAGACCTAGAAATGTTTGGAAATGGCCAAAATGTCAACACACTCAGGAATACCAGCAATGCCCACTGAGACACTAAGATAAAGGAACATTTCTCTCAGAGAATTCTGCATTAAGAACAAGTAAGAAAGTCCTACCCTCCTGCAGGGAACCTATAGAGTCGAATCAATCTCAATGGAAGAAAATTGCATTTTGGAAAAAAAAAAATTAACTTCTCTAATCAAATTTCAGTTTTAAAATTATATGTAAAATCTATGCCTAAGTGGGGGACCCCATTTCTACTCCCATTGATCCATTGAAGTGTTCTTAAAATTGATAGTACCTTTTTAAAAATTATACTTTGATCAATAGGATCATGCTATCTGTTTTAAATTTTGGGATTCCTAAAAAATAACACACAAATCTGGTGACAGCAGCTGTATCATGAACTTTTTAAGATGTGGAGGATAACATCCAAGTGGCTAACAGATGTGTAGCATCCTCAGAGTCCAAAAAGTCCCCAGTGTCTATGGATAAAGAAAATGGCACCTACTGAGTGCAGTAATTTGTTTAAAGTCGTACAACCAGCATAGGTAATAACTGGGAATGAAATAATTGCCTCTCTCTAAAATACCAGCTCGACACCATTAGTGTTTCTCTTGCCCTCAACACGCTTCAGTTTCTTTGTCTTAAAAATTATAGAATTGATATTAACAACCCCTAGGGCCCCTTAACATTGTAACATTCTGGAACATATCTCAAAGCTGAACCTCACCATCCTGAAGACAGGGTATTTTACCAAGGGCTATCTGCTGCGTTTGAGTTCTGGTGAACCATGGTGATCTTGGCTTTGGAAATTAGGCAATGACATTCATCTTGTCATGTCCATTTCATGACTTGGCAATCTTTACACCCTGAGTTTTTTCTCAAGAACACTCTACCCACAAGCAGTGGCTATGCAGTAAGTTTTCACTAAAATCCTAACCTACTAAATTCAGCGAGGTTGTTTAAAAGCTTCCCATAGGAAGTTTCGTGACATCCATATTTCTGTAAAGCAGTAGAACCATCTTCAGACTGGGTCCATCCAGGAGTGACTTTTCAGGGAATAAAACCACAGGCCCCACTGTGCAACAGAAAGAATAGAAAATGCCAGGAGCAACTCAGGAAGTTGGCCTGGGGACTCTGAGTTCTTGGAGCAGAGAGTCAGCTACAGAGTGACAACGTCTCTCAAAAGTGGAGTAATGCCCTTTTAAGACTATAAGGTCTGACCGCGTTGTGGAAGGCATGGTGACCCCAGTGACCCGCACGTACACCTCTGGAGGGCCTTCCAGAATTAGAAAACGTGAAGTAGCTGGAAGATTATGAAAAGCAGAAGAACTGTCAACCCCTTCGCTGCCTAAGTAACCCGAGACATTCTTCTATTGTTTCTTATTCCGGCCTCAAATGACAAGGCCATGGGACTTTGTAACTGACCTTGGTCAACCTCCTGATGCCACACCCTATGACCCCCTCCCAGCTTGTAAACCTAACCCCCTCTCAGCTTGCAAAAATCTTCCCTTAACTGTAACTTTTGTAACTTTTCACTGCCCACCCCAAACCTACAATAACAACTCTTATCCCACCGCCCTTCACTGACTCTCTTTTCGGAGTCAACCCACTCACACCCGGATGAATAAACAACCTTGTTGCTCACACAAAGCCTGTTTTGGGGGAGTCTCTTCATTCAGAGCGTGCATTTTAACAAAGACATAAGATGAAAATTGGCACACTGTATGACATCACAGAGGCATCCTTAGAAATCAGTGGAGCACCTGTGTCCAAAGCAGGCTATTTTCAGAAAAATAATAATTATTATGAAATTAGTCACAAGGCAATTAGATGCATCACTAGCTTGTGTTGAACCTGAATGAAATACTCTGCAGATGGTGGGAAATTTAGAAAAATGGTCATCCTATTCAAATCAGAACACATACGATGCAGCAGACCTCATTGGCTTATTTATTCATTTATTTTATTTTATTATTGTTATTTTTTGAGACAGGGTTTCATTCTTGTTCTTCAGGGTGGAGTGCACTGGTGCAATCTCTCCTGCCTCAGCCTTCTGAGTAGCTAGGATTACATGCATGTGCCACCACTCCTGGCTAATTATGTATTTTTAGTAGAGATGGGGTTTCACTGTGTTGGTCAGGCAGGTCTCGAACTCCTGGCTTCAGGTGATCCTCCCACCTCGGACTCCCAAAGTGCAGGGACTACAGACATGAGCCACTGCGCCTGGCTCACTGGTTTATTTTTCACCAGTTGATTAGTAATGACAGATTGGCTATTAATATTAAAACTTCTCTCTATAATATCCAATTATGATCATGTTAAGTTTTCAGTAGAATATATAGTTCTATTTCAGTAGACTTGGATTAAGTTGTATTATGGAGCAAGACTAAGTCCTATACAACTCCAGGTCTTGGGGATTAAGCCAGCAGAAGCTCCATGCTCACTGACAGCTTGGTTTAGAGCAATCAATGGAAGGCTATGATCATCAATCACTCAGGGATGCAATCTCTTTCATCTTGTTATAAAACATCTTCAAAACCTAGCCTCCAAGGTCACAGTGGATGGATAAGAGAGACTGTGAAGGGTCATACAGGTGGTTTATTGCTAAATCTGGAAGTGGCATATATTAATATAATTTACACCCACTTTCTATTGCCCAGAATACAATTAGATAACTTCAACTTAACCATAGGGAGACTCCAATTCACAGTCTACCTGGAGAAAAATAGTTCTGGAAAACACATGTCATTGTTACCACTTCAGATGTTAATCTTTTTGCCGTTTGTGCATAAAATTCTAAGTTGAAAGAACTTCTTTATGTGCCGTTATTGATGAATACCCAAAGATGGTAGGGCCAACCTGGCTTTTGCTCTTAAGGCTATGCTGCCTAGAATGAGCAGATCAGTTAGGGAACTGCATAGAGCGTGGTGACTCCTTTATCCAGCTTATTTCTGTCTACGTATGCTACCTATGACCTTGACTACACAAGTCTGATAAATGTTTCATCAACGTCTCTTGGAGAGCACTCAATTAGGGCAGAAAATCATTGCATCTTGGTGAAGGTACATTCTAGGAGGGATGCTTTCTTTTCATGTATTCAAAATTCAAAGCAACTAATACATTTCTGACATCCCAACCTGAGCACCAAAGCAGGACGTTTTTAGTGCGATAGGTGACCTGTGCGGGGGAGCAAATGGTCATCTCACTTTCAGATAAGGTCCCTAAGAGTCAATAAGCCTTTTTTAAAAGAAAGAAACCTGCTGCCTAAGCAATTCTCTTCCTTCGTGTCTGAAATAAGCTATCCTGAAATCAATTCCCTACCCTTTTAGTCAACTGTGACCATGACCCTCGATGTGACCTCACATCCACTTCCATTGGGTGGAGTTTCTTTAAGTATCTCATTTCCAACTGTTTAAGGAAAGAACTAGATGTGAGTACCACAGTGCAAGCGTCCCCACTCAGGGAAAACAGAATTTTGCTGGCCTGCTTGACCTCTAAATGGGCACAGGGCACCACCCATTCTCCTTATCCCCTTCGTAAGGATCAGGGGAACCAGCTTTGTCCTTATTACTATTTTTTTGGAGAGGCTTTTTGGCTTACCATTTCCTTTTGAGGATCTCTGAGCTCTTTCTGAAATGTTCATGGCTACAGTCTTTTAAGAGGCTACAGAGTTCTTCATTGTTATTTTCTTGCTTTTAACCTATAAAAATGTTTCTTCCACTTGACCTACGCCCTGAAAAATGATGTGCCTGCCCAAAGGTAGGAGGAGAATAATGCTGTCTAGGACAACAGGGAATCTTGTCATTGTGGGGGCACACTGTGGGCCTTTGTAATGTGGGAGGAATTATAACTAGTGGTTAAGAGACATCAGAGCCAAAAAACTCTGACACCTGGCCAGGCTCATACTTGTGAGGGTCCAGTTCTGACCATCTTCTGACACACTCCTCCCCAAGGAATTAGGAGTCCATAGGATCATGGGAATGCTCATCTGGCCCCCGAACTCCACTCATTTAGGGGTACCCAAAGACACAGAGACTTTTGCCAAAGTGACTAAGCCCCTTCCAGACCCTGCATGGGCTTCTGCCCCAGGTACATCCTCCCCAGTGCAGACACCACCAATTGTGTGTGTCCCTACATTTGAGATGGGGTGTTTAAAATAGAGCTACTTGAAAGTGTAGCTACTTGGGAAGTGCTAGCTGGGGAGTCACTGTTGTGCACACAAGGTTCCTCACTCACAGTGCCATTTTTTGCAAACGCTAAGGGGAGCCTGAGCAGCAGCATCAGTTTTAGAGCATAATGGACTGAGTCTAATTCTAGCTTTCTCACTTACTAGCTGTGTATTCTAAAGTAAGGTGTCATTGTCTCATCATTGTTTCCTGAATTTGCTTTGGTATCCTCATCTGGAAAATGATGAAAACAGTAGTGGGAACGGTATTTCATATTCATATGATATTAAACTGGACAGTGGCTATAATGTGCTTGCGTGGAACATGGTACATGGAACATGGAAATACACATTAGATAAGTGTTTCTGATGGTTATTCCGCAGTTGGAAACAAATGAAAAACAGCATATTTAATAGAAAACTTGTCCACATATGTTAATGTTTTTAATTTAAGTGGTAAGAGGAAATACTGCTGAGCTTTGGTGAACTTAGGGTGGAAAGGTGCTACCCGGATGCAAATGGCTTTCATTGCAAATTGTCTAGTCTAGATTCTTGCTAAGGATCACTGCAGTTTCGCCCAGTCTAGAAACACTGACCTCTCCTTGGCAAGAATCACTCCATTCCCTCAAAACTCTGTATCCAGAACAACTGGAAAATTTGCTGAACCACAGAGATGACAGGAGAAATGAGATGGTTATGGCCCACTGTCCATGGTGTTGAGAATAACTGTCATTCTGCATCAACTCTTATGGGAGTTAGTAAGGGACAGGGAGGTTTCCTCAAATTCTCTCCTTTGTCATTTTTTTCTCCAGAGCAGACCAGATATGGTAGATCTCTTTGTTCAGGAATGAAACATAATACCATATTTAATAATGAATATTTTTGGAAGGAACCATGACCACTTTCTAAAGTCACATCATGTATTTCCTAAGAATAATCTATTTTATGTGAAATGCCTATGTTTATTTCACTCAGAAGCGTAACAAATCAATGTCAATATCAACAATGAGTTTGTCCAAGGAAGAAAGATTCCCTATCTGAACACTTAAAACATATTGCTTGTGCTATTTTTCAAGCAACTTAGAAGAGTGCTTCATGACAATAACTCCAGCCCACCTTCACTTAGCTCTTGGGCAATTCTTTCAACTTCTACCTACTTTTCTTAAAAAAATAAAATATATGAGGTGGCACGTGATGGTTAAATAGAAAATTCCAGGGATTTACTTCCTTACCACCCCCAATTGCAGGAAGACCAAACTGAGTAACACACAATAAAGCACCTTTATCAGAAAAAAAAAAATTGGACATTAACAAATGCCCTCATGCAAGAAGAACATCCAGGAAAACATGACCTCACCAAATGGACTAAATAAAGTATCAGTGACAAATCCTAGAGATACAGAGATAAGTGACCTCTCAAATAGGGAATTCAAAATAGTTATCATGAGGAAGCTGAATGAACCTCAAGATAACATAGAGGAGGAATTTACAAGTCTATCAGATAAATTTAGCAAAGAAGTTATAGTAATAATAAAAAAACAAATAGAAATTATTGAGCTGAAAAATGCAATCAATAACTTAAAAAATGCATCAGAGTGTCTCTACAGGAAAACTGGTCAAGTAGAAGAAAGAACCAGTGAGCTTAAAGAGAGCCTATTTGAAAATACAGTCAGTACACAATAAAAGAGTTTAAAAAGAACAAAATATGCCTGTGATATCTAGAAAGTAGCCTCAAAATAACAAATCTAAGTAAGAGTCATTGGCCTTGAAGTGGAAGTAGAGAAAGAAACTGAGATAGAAAGCTCATTCAAAAAAATAACAGATAACTTTTCAAACCTAGTGACAGATGTGAATATTGACATACAAGAAAGTCAAACAACACCAAGCAGATTCAACCAAGAGATATATAATAATCAAAGTCTCAAAGGTTAAGGACAAAAAGAGGATCTTTAAAGTAGCAGGAGAAAATAAGCAAAGAACATATAAAGGAGTCTAAATGTTTGGCATCAGACTTCTCAGCAGAAACCTTATAGGCCATGAGGGAATGGGATTACATATTTAAAGCACTGAAGGAAAAGCTTTCAAAGCTAGAATATTGTGTTCAGCATGGTTACCCTTCAAACATACAGAAGTAAAGACTTTCTCAAACAAAAGCTGACATAATTTATCAACACCAGATCTGTCTTATAAGAAATGCTGAAGGGAGTTCTTCAACCTGAAAGACAGGGGTACGAATGTACAGCAAGAAATTACCTGAAGATCTAAAGCTTAATTTTACTCACTAAAGGTAAAAGTAAGCACACAAATAAATACAGAATACTCTAATACTGTAATTGTGTGTAAACCCCTCATATCTTTAGTATGAAAACTAAAAGACAAGCCTATCAAATATAATAATAACTACAAATATTTGTTGAAAGCTAGACAACAAAAAAGACATAAATAGAGATAACAAAAAGTCAAAGATTAGAGGAGATAAAGTATCGAGATTTTTAGTTTTCTCCTTTTTAATTTTTTTCTTTGTGATCAGATTTAAGCTTTAATCAATCTAAAACAATTGGTTATAAATTTTTTTTTTTGCAAGCCTCATGGCAACTACAAAGCAAAAACCTTTCACAGAGACAAAAAGGAATTAAAAGACAGAAATTAAAACACTACCAGAAAATCACTTATATATAAAGGAAGACAAGAAGGAAAAAGAAGGAAGAGAAAACTAACAAAACAACAGAAAAACCAAGTAACTGAATAGTGGTAGTAAGTCCTTATCTACCAATAATAATAATGAGTGTAAATGGACTTCATTCTCCAAATAAAAGACAGAGTGGCTGAATAAATTTTTTAAAAAGCAAGACCCAACTATATGCTGCCTATAAGAAATTCACTTTTACCTACGAAAACACAGAATGAAAATGAAAGAACAGAAAAAGCTATGCCATGCAAATGAAAACCAAAAAAGAGCACAAATAGCTGTACTTATACCAGATAAAATATATTTCAAGACAAAATCTGTAAAAAGAGACAAAGGAGATCACTACATAATGATGAAGTCAATTCAGCAAGAGGATATAATAATTGTAAATATATATACACCCAATGCTGAATCACCCAGATATATACAGCAAATATTATTAGCGCTAAAGAGAGAACTAGGCTCCAGTACAATGATAGTTGGGCATAATAACTTAACATACTACTTTCACCATTGGACAGAAAATCTAGATAGAAAATTAACAAAGACACATCTGACTTAATCTACACTACAGACCAAATGGATCAATACAAATTTATAAAACATTTCATCCAACTTCTGAATAATATACAATCTTCTCATTGGCACATAGAATATTTTCCAGGGTAGACCATATGTTAGGCCATAAAACAAGTCTCAAAAATTCAGAAAAGTCCAAATCATAGCAAGTATCTTTTCAGGCCATACTCAAATGAAACTAGAAATCAATAAGCATTTATTGGATATATAGATTCCAGGACATAAAAAAGCCTACCAGGATTAAACCATGGAAAAATAGAAAAGATGAAGAGATCAGTAAGATGAACTTTGTAAACTATATAAATGCATGGTAATTAAATAACATGCTCCTGAACAACTACTGGATGAATTAAGTAATTTAAGAAGAAAATTTAAAAACTCTTAAAGCAAACAAAAGTGGAAACACAACATACTGAAACATAAGGGATGCAGTAAAAGCAGTACTAAGAAGGTAGTTTAGAGCAATAAATGCTTACATTAAAAAAGTAAAAAGACCACTTTGGGAGGCCAAGGTGAGAAGATCACAATATCAAGAAATCAAGATCATCCTGGCCAAGATGGTGAAACACCATCTCTACTAAAAATACAAAAATTAGTTGGGCATGGTGGCATGCACCTGTAGTCCCAGCTACCCAGGAGAATGAGGCAAGAGAATCACTTGAACCCAGGAGGTAGAGATTGCAGTGATCCAAAATCATGCCACTGTACTCCAGCCTGGTGACAGAGCGAGACTCCGTCTCAAAGGGGGAAAAAAGTAAAGACTTCAAATAACCTAAAAATGCATCTTAAAGAACTAGGAAAGAGCAAGCCAAACCCCAAATTAATCCAAGAAAAGAAACACTAAAGATCCGAGCAGAAATAAATTAAATTGTGACAATAAAATACAAAACAAAAGCTTGTTTTGGAAAATATAAAGAAAATCGACAAACCTTTAGCCAGACAAAGAAAAAAGAGAGAATGCACAAATAAATGAAATCAGAGATAAGAAAATATTAAAACTGATACCACAGAAATTCAAAGGTAAATTTGAGAGTATTTTTAGCAACTATATGCCAACAAATTAGAAAACCTGGAAGAAATGGATAAGTTCCTGGATATAAAAAACCTACCAAGATTGACCCATGAAAAACCAGAAAACATGAGTAGATCAATAATAAACAATGCTATAGAAGAAGTAATAAAATGACTCCCACTAGAGAAAAATCCCAGGACTTTATGACTTCACTGTTGAATTCTACCAAATATTTAAGGAAGAATTAATACCAATTCTATTCAAACTATTTTCAAAAATCAAGGAGTAGACAATACTTCTGAACTCATTTTATGGGATCAGAACTGCCCTAATACCAAAACTAGAGAGATACACAAGAAAAAAAGAAAACTGCAGACTAGTATCTGATGAACATGAATGCAAACACCCTCAACAAAATACCACTGAATCAAATTGAACATATTAAAAAGGTCATTTATCATGATCAAATGGGAATCATCCCTGGTATAAAAGGATGGTTCAACACATACAGATCAAGAATTGTGATATATCACATCAACATAATGAAAACAAAAACCATATAATCATTTCAGTCAATGTCAAAAAATGCATTTGATAAAATTCAATATCCTTTTGTGATAAAAACTCTCAACCAAGTATAGAAGAAACATACCTCAACATGATAAGGGCCATATATAACAAGGTCACAGCCACTATTATATTGAATGGGGGAAAAACTGAAAACTTTTCGTCTAAAATGTGAAACAAGACAAGGATATCCACTTTCATCACTGTTATTCAACAGAGTACTGAAAGTCCTAGCCAGAGCAATTAGACAAAAGAAAGAGCATCCAAATTAAAAAGGAATAAGTCAAATGATCCTTATTTGCATATAATATAATATTATATTTAGAAAACCTAAAGAAATCAAAACATTATTAGACTGATAAACAAATCTAGTAAAATTGCATGATATACAATCAACATACAAAAAGCAGTAGCATTTCTATATGACAACAGCAAATGATGTGAAAAAGAAAGCAAGAGAGCAATCCCACTTACAACAGCTACAAAAAAAAATTACTGAGGAATAAATTTAGCCAAAAAATAAAAAAATCTCTACAATGAAAACTATAAAACCTGATTAAAGAAATTGAAAAGTACAGAAAAAGTGGAAAGACACCCTATGTTCACGGATTGGAAGAATCAATATTCTGAAAACACCCATATTATCCAAAGCTATCTACAGATTCTGGGCAATCCCTTTGAAAATACCAGAGATGTTCTTCAAAGAAAAAGAGAAAAATCCTAAAATTTGTGTGGACCCACAGAAGACCCGGAATGGCCAAGGAAATTCTGAGCAAAAAGTACAAAGCTGGAGGCATTACCTTATCTGACTCCAAATTATACTACAAAGCTAAAGTAACCAAAACAGCAAGGTACTAGCATAAAAACAGACGTATAGAACAATGGAACAGAACGGAGAGCCCAGAAATAAATACATGCATTTGCAGTCAACTTATTTTCAACAAAGGAACCATGAACTTACATTGCAAAAAGGATAGTCTCTTCATAAACAGTGCTGAAAAAACTAGATATTCACATGCACAAGAATGAAACTAGGTCTCTATCTCTCACCATCTATAAAAATCAAATCAAAGTGGATTAAACAATTCAATATAAGACCTGGACTAGTGAAGCTACTAGAAGAAAACACCTGAGAAATGCTTTTAGACATGGGTGTGGGTAAATGTGTTTTGAATAAGCCATCAAATGCAGGTAACCAAAGCAAAAATGATAAATCGGATCACATCAAGCTAAAAAGTGTCTGCACAGCAAAGGAAACCAGAAGCAAGTGAAGAGACAACCTACAGAATGGAAGAAAATATTTGCAAACTACCCAACCGACAAGGGAATAACTGTCAGAACACGTAAGAAGCTCAAACAGCTTGTTACAAAAAATAAAAACTCATATAATCCAAATAAAAATGAACAAACATCTGAATAGACATTTTTCAAGAAGACATAAAAGTGACCAAGAGGTATGTGAAAAAAAAAATGCTTAACATCACTAATCATTAGAAAAATGCAAATAAAAATTGTAATGAAATTTCTCACCCCAGTTATAATGGCTCTCTCAAAAAGACAGGCGCTATATATATGCATATATATATGAAATATATATGGAATATATATTAAATAAAACAACAACAACTAAAAAACAAATAAATAAAAAACAAAAAGACAAAAATATATATAGAAATTAATAAACACAGGCAATAATGAATGGTGGTAAGGATATGGAGCATGGGGAATGCTTGTATACTGTTGGTGGGAATCTGAGTTAGTACAGCCACTCTGGAGAATAGTATGGAGGTTCTTTAAAAATCTAAAACTAACATATGATTTAGCAATCTCATTGTTGGGTATATATTCAAATGAAAGAAAGTTAGCATATAGAATAAATATCTGCATTGCCATGTTTACTGTAGCCAAGCTATGGAATTGACCTAAGTGACATCAATGTGTGAAATGAATGAAAAAATGTGGTACACACATACAACGAAATATTATTCAACCACATAAAAGCATGAATTTTGTCATTCAACACAGATGGATGGAACTGGAGGACATGATGTCAGTTTAAATAAGCAAGGCATAGAAAGACAAACATTGCAAGTTCTCATTCACATGCCAGAGCTAAAAAAAAGTGACCTCATAGAGATAGAAAGCAGAATAATGGTTACCAAATGCTAGGAAGGGTAACTGAGAGCAAGGGGGAGTTAAAAGTCGGTGAATTTATGGGTACAAAAATACAGTTAGATAAAAGAAATAAGATCTAGTCTTCAGTAGCACAACAGGGCAACTATAGTTAACAATAATGTATTGTATATTTCAAAATAACTAGAGTAACAGATTTACAGTGTTTGCAACACAACAAAACCATAAATGTTTAAAGTTATGGCTAGTCCAATTACCTTGATTTGATCATTACACATTATACGCTTTTGTAAACATTTCCCCATAAACATGTACAACTCGGACATAACCATAAAAATTAAAAATAAATAAAAAACTAGAGTGGGGTGTGTGTGTGTATTCAATTAATATTCAATTGTTTTGATAGATTTTTTTGGTTCAATCAATAATTTTTAAGGCAAATTTATTATGTGCGGTAAACAAGAAAAAGAATTCACAATTATATTTTTCAAAAAGGTCTCAGAAAGACAATCCAGTTTCTCTAATATAAAAAGCCTAAGAAAAAAGAGAGTAAAATATGAATGTGGAAAGTTCTCTACTCTTTATAGACTAAAGAACTCTAGCCATATTAACTAAATGCATTCTACAGTTCTCGTTTGGATTTCAGTTCAAGTTAACTTTATAAATACGTAAGATAATTGGGAAAACACTGATCAGATATTAATCATCTTAGGGAATCAAAGTTAATGTTGAAGGATTGGGTGTAATTATATTTAGAGATACACACTGAAACATTTATGAATAAGATGTGTGATGTCTGGCGTTGGCTTTACAACAATTCAGGAATGTGGATAAAATAAGTGGGGATATAGATTAAACATGAATGGCTATGAATTGTTAATCATTGAATCTGGGGATGGGTACATGAGGATTCATTTTACTATGCTCTACTTTTGCATATGTTTGTTATTTTGTATAATGAAAACATTGAAAAACATTCTTCAGATAAAAGTAACGTTTTAATTTACTGACGAAAATGACCAAAGAGACTGAATTGTTTTAATCCATTGTGGGATCTTTGGAATTCAATTCTCATGAAACCATCACTGTGTAATCACACTGTGAATCCAGAATATGTTTTCTCAATAGTGCATCCTACGTTCAATCTATTTGTTATTCCACTTACGTTGAAATGACAAGATTTATCCCATACCTTATGAGTTCACACATGGAGCATAAATGTATATTTATATGAGTTTTAAACTGATATTTATTCTGCTGCTCACATTCAGATATTACCACCTGCACTGAAATTGGAATTTTGGAAAGCTCAGAAAAAGTCATTTCAATATGGATGGAAGTCAGCTTTGGGCAGCTCTGACACCTCCAAGGAATACTCTTAGTGCAAAAAGTGAAAATGAAACTGGAAAGCTTGACGACAAGGTGCAAAATACAAACCTCCCCTTGTGTTTTCTCATCATATTCAACTTCCTGGTTAAAAATTTATCAAACCCACCAGTTATGAATATCAAGCTCCATCAGAACGCATGAGATTAAAACATCAAGGTCTACAGATTTAAGAAACTGTCAGGCCAAGAAACTGGATTTTTAAAACACTGAATAACCTGTGAAATTTCCAATATTCTGTTCTCTTTTTTCCCCCCTAATCTGATAGGAATTGCAAACAGACCTGCTAGGTTTAAAGTTCCCTCAGGGAAATGCATTACAAAATAGAATATAGAAGACTTCCTAATAAAATCATTAAAAAATAAGCTGAGATTACATGCAGCTGAAAACTGATACCTAGTGGTTTTTTGTTGCTTTCTTTGTTCCTATTCCATCCCCCAAGCTCCTGCCTCAGTTCTCTTTCTCAGGGACAAACAAATATAGTTAATTTAAACACCATCCACTAGATATAGAAGGAAAATACTTTCCCAATGCACAGTAGTGCTAATCAATTTCTCTATTACAAAACGAAAAAAGCAATGCCAGATAATGTGATAGAATCTTCCTTTCTTGCACATAATTACCTGCAGTACTAGCTGATATCATTTTTCTACAGGAAAGAAAATATCCTGGAAATATCTGGAAAATATCTAGCACATCACCTAGAAGACCACTATTTCCAAGTCTGGCATTTTACTAAATTGAGTATACAACATTCTTAACACAGAATCCCTGCCCTCAGGTAGCTTTCAGATTAATGTGCATTCAATTACAGAAGGCTATTGGTTTCTTCACTTTAATTACAACTGCATCAAATTCACATAAATAACTTTCAACCTCTCAGATAATTTATGAACAATACAAAGCCAGGTGTACATTTCCCATTAAAAATTAATATTTGCTGTAATTAAAATGTGCCTTATGCCATGCTCATTTCACAATGCTAGAAAGAAAAAATAAAACACAAGGCATTTCTGCTCCCAGGTGGTAACTTGTTACAGTATCAGATTTAACCTCTAATTTGATTGCATCAGTGTAGAAAGGTTTAGTACCTAGTGTGGCTCAGTCACACCAAAGCACTGCATCCTGGCAGGCACTGGGGAGTTTATAATGATGTTGCCTGTATAACAATACAGGTATGCAGAGATGGCATACTGATTTGACAGGGATAGAAAAATACCACCCAGAGAGGCTCTGAATGTCCAAATCACTCGGTGAACAGTGTCAACTCTGGATGAGATCTGATCAAGCACTGTAATTCTAATGGAGATTCCTCTTCTATGTGTTTTAATTGTATGCATTTTTAAAAACTGCACCATATTGCTTCTCCTTTGTGTATTCTTTCTTGTACTTCTTTTTTCTTCCTCTCTCCCTTTATGTCAACGGTACAAATGTTTAAAAACATGATCCGAGAAAGTGAAGTGTTGATTTCTTCTTAATAACCTGGGAAAGCAATCTGTGGCTGTGATCAGACTTGGAATCGGTATGCCTGTGAACACCATCTCTGGTTAGTCATTTCTCCGTCACCCACCACTTGGAAAGAGGCACTCACAACCGTGCACCAGCCAAGAGAGGATCGTGGGAGCTTTGCAAATGGCTTTCAACAATAACGGATTTTCGTAAGACACATGGATTTAGATTCAGAGATTGACTGTGGTTCATGCATTTGTTCACATGCTTGCTCCTTCCTCTTACTGTCACCTGTGTGCTGGTTCACAGCTTTGAGAGCCACCAAAATGATTACATTAAGCACCAACTGCACAAACTACAAGGGATGTTTGACTGAGGCTCCCGAATTCACTTCCTCTGTAATGGGACAGAGAGAGGGAGAAAGCTGTCTGGATTATAGAGATAATCGTCACAACCCTTCATCTTTTTCCTTTTAATTTTAATTCAAGGAGATGGCCTGACATAACTGGCTCCATGATATAATTAGTCTCATCTGATTGATTTGATTAGTTTTTAATTGCCACTTTTTTTTATTTTTAGAATTAGGCAAGATAAGATGTTAAAATCTGTTATTGATACCTTATTAATCCCAACCTGAGAGGTCTTAACAGTTGGGTGTGTATCTTTTTAGGCGTTTTGTCTACATGTTTAAGTATGTTATATAAGATATGAACACAGATTATTAATAAAGATATATATTCATTCTTTTTAAAGAAGAAATGAGATAAGGGCTTACACAGATATACTGACCAATATGGTAGCCACTACTCAATGAGGCTATTTAAGTTTATATAAACTAAAATTATTTTAAAAGCCCCTTGACTGCACTAATCACATTTCAAATGCTCAATAGCCCCATGTGGCTCATGGCTACTATATTGGAAACTCCAGTTGTAAAACACTTCCATGACTGTAGAAAGTTCAGCTGAACAGGTCAATTAATTAACTAATACTTATCATACTATAATACTAATAGTTATAATGCTAATGCCAATTTACTGTTAAGAATACTCTATCTATTCCTGACATACATAGCTCATAGATGCAATTCCTATACATGACTCCATAGATCAGACATGCAGAGTATTCCTAACCATCAGTAAATCATGATTACCTGCTTCTCCCCTTAAATATAATTCTCTGAACATAGAGAAGATAGTGGCTATCAGAATACATGCTCGGTAGCAGAGACAAAAGGCAATTGGGTTGTTTATATTTAATTTGGTTCTGGAAACTATTACTGAGGGTCCCAGTTTTAGGCATTGCGATCTCCACCATGGGATGCAATTGCTCAATTTGTTATGCCTGTGTAGACTTGGCTAGGTTGGAAATGTGCAGCCCTAATGACCACATTCTGATATTTTCCTAGAGGGGCACCATTTCACCTGGGAAGGAATACAGTAGACATGCCCCATGAATTCCTCAAAAGCTTCCTTTCAAATGCAGGCAAAACCAGACAGACAGGCAAACCTACTAATAACAGGCAATCCCAGTTACAGAGACTCTGAAATTTTTCACCTGTCTTCCTAGATTGCCAGTCTTTGTTCTGGTAACTTGGTATTTTGCAAAAAGTCCAGTTCTTGGTGATTTAAAGCTAGGAAATTAAGAGAAAATCAGAAAGCCAAATGAGCATTTATAGGTAGAAAAAGCTAAATGTGATTATCTGGTCTCTGAGGAGCTAACTACAAGTTCAGATGAAAATGGGAAGATCACGAGAGTCATGTGCATGTGCACAAACACAAATACACCCCATGCCCAAACATAAACACACACACACACACACACACACAAATGCAACCCATACCCCTGTAACACAAATGCACCCCATGCCCCCCAACACAAAGGCACCCCACTCCCACACAGACATACACACACACAAATGCACCCCACGCCCACACACAAACACACACACAAATGCACCCCACGCCCACATATAAACACACACACACACACACACACACATAAATGTACCCCACGCCCACACAAACACACACAGAAAATGCACCCCACACCCGCACATAAACACGTATGCACACAAATATACCACGCACCCACCAAACACAAATGCACCCAACTCCCACACATACACATACATATACACAAATGCACCCCACAGCTCCCCAGCAAAAATGTACCCCTACACCTACACATGCACATACACACACAAATGTACCCCAGGCCCACACATACACACACACAAATGCACACCAGGCCCACACATACACACACACACAAATGCATCCTACCTCCACACATACACATATACACAAATGCACCACATGCCCCACATATACACACACACAAATGAACCCCACACTCCACACACACATGCACACACAAATGCACCCTACACCCACATACACATGCACACAAATACAAATGCATCCCACACCCACACAAACGCACACATACAAATGCACACCCCACACAGATACACATACACACACACAAATGCACCCACACCCCCAACTTAAATGTGCCCCACACCCACACATATACTCACGTATACACATGCAAATACACCTCACACCCAAACATACATACACACACACAAATGCACTCTAAACCCCCCCACACACAAATGCAACCCACATCCACAAATACACACACATACACTCCAAGCACCTACACACACACACACACACATGCACACACTCCAAGCCCCCCACACACAAATGCACTCCAAGCCCACATATACACACACACAAATGCACTCCAAACCTACTTACACACACACACACACACACAAATGCACTCCAAGCCCACTTACACACACACACACACAAATGCACTTCAAGCCCACACACACACACACATACACACAAATGCACTCCAAGCCCTCTTACACACACACACACACACACAAATGCACTTCAAGCCCACACATACACACACAAACAAATGCACCCCACACCCATACAAAAACACACAGAAACGTACCCCACGCCCACACATACACACAAATGCATCCCATGCCCACACATACACACACACATACACACACACACACACACATACACACACAAGCACAAAACCCTTCCAGTCTGTGCCCACCTCCAAAGAAACATTGCTGCATAAATAAATCATTTGGATAGCTCACTGTTTGAGCACAATCGATTGTTCCTCTGTACTAGGGTCAGGCACTGTATATCCACAGCCTGGCCTGACCTGCAGTTGTATATAAAATATGATATTAAAAAAACTCCCTAGCAGCCCACTTCTACTTGGGAGGCTCACAGTCCATCAATCATTCATTTCTCTTTGCTCACACTAGCACCACCAATAGGCCACAAACTTGGGGAACTGAACAGCTGTGAAAGGAAGACTGTTGCTCAGGAAACCCAGAGTTCCCGTCGTAGAAATCATACAGCACCTCACAGTTTTCCTGGAGCATACTTAGCAGGAACTTACTGGAATGGCGGAAGGAGCCCAAGGGAGTCTTTTCAATTATTTTGAGGATCTTATATGGACACTATATACATTGCTCAGAGTAGGAGATAACGTCTTCCAGCCCCTTCAAAGAACACCAAAGGTCTAAGGGGAGAGAGAAGAGAAGGCAGAGAGCCTAACAGTGATGTGTCTTCTGCTCCATCGGGAATTCTCAATGTTGGTATCACTGCCAGTTTAGGCTGGGTAACTCATGTCACAGGGGCTGTCCTGTGCATTGTGAGATGTTAGGCAGCGTCCCTGGCCTCCACCCGCTAGATGCCAGTTGCATTACAGTGATGTTGCTCCACTAATTATGACAACTGAAAATGTCTCCAGACGTTGCCAGATGTCTCCTGGGGGCAAAATTGTCCACAGTTGAGAACTGCTGATGTAGGCATCGGAAAGATCTCTATACTATCTGCATCATATCTAAGATGACACCAAGGTAGACAGGGGCAGAGTGTGTTAGTTTGCCAGGGCTGCTGACTTACGCATCAGAAAGTCTCCGTACTATGCATATCACATCTAAAAAGACACCAGGGCAGACGGTAGCAGAAGTGTATTAGCTTCTTAGGGCTGCTGACACTTAGGCATCAGAGAGATCTGTACTATCTGCATCACATCTAAGACACAGAGGTAGACGGGAGCGGAAGTGTGTCAGCTTGCCAGGGCTGCTATCAAAAAGCACCACAGCCTTAAACAACAGAAATTTATTTTCTCACAATTCTGGGAGGTAGAGGTTCAAGACTAAGGGGTTTGCAGAGTTGGTTTCTTCTGAGGCGTCTTTCCTTGGCTTGCAGACGACCATCTTCCGGCTGTGTGTTCATGTGGTATTCTCTCTGTGTGTCTGTGTTCTAATTTCTTCTTCTTATGAGAACACCAAATATACTGGATTCTGGCCCAACCATAACTTCACGGAACCCAGATTAACTCCCTAAGGACCCTGTCTCCAAACACATGCACTCTTGACGTCCTGGGAGTGAGAACTTTAGCATCTGAATTGCAGGTAGTGGAGATACTACTCGGCCTCCATATAAGAGGCAATCCTCAGACCCAGATACATGATTCTGTGTCACTCATAACCTCGCTGCTTTATCCATGGTAGGCTTCAGCCCTAGTATTTAGGATGGGGCTCTCTCTACTGCTCATTTCCTCTCTGTCATGTGAAGAGTAACTTCTTTAACTTCTCTAACTGGGGAAACAAGAGGAATGAAC
Source organism: Sapajus apella (assembly GCF_009761245.1). NCBI lineage: Eukaryota > Metazoa > Chordata > Mammalia > Primates > Cebidae > Sapajus > Sapajus apella. Next base: position 3,862,038 of record NW_022437039.1, on the reverse strand, counting down.
CCAGCAGGTGCTGCTCAGCCTCTCCCACTTCCTCTCATCTGCATCTCCCTCCCAGGCAGAGAACTTTGTAGTCTCTCCTCTCCTCCCAGGAAGCCTCTGCAGCGTCTGAGTAGACTTTGATTTCTTTTCTCATGTTAAAAAAAAAATTCAACAAGGAACACCTTGAAATTGTGAGATTCCCTAGGTTGACAAACATTTTCTGTAACGGGGCGGATAATAAATACTTCCGACATGCAGTCCCCAAATCAGCCTCAGAAATACATGCTGTGTAGGTGCAGCTGGGTATAAATAATAAAACTTTATTAAAAAATAATAATCCAAATGGACTAAACTGAGCCCACGGGCTATAGTTTTCCAACTTCTGCCCTGTGGCATTAAATACACTATTTGATTTGTGCAATTGCAGTTGCTACTGGACATGGTCAAGTTTAAGTAAAATGAGGAGTCTGCGGAGACGTGACAACTACTTTCCTGTGATAATAACCACCAAAATTCTGTTGTTCTCACCCATGACTGCTAGTGGATATATACAAGAATATTTACAATCACAGACACTTGAAAGGGCATATTAAGCTGCCTTTCTGTTCCTTTTCTTTCCTTTCTGCTGACCACGTTGCCACCAGCTCTGGTTTCTAATTTCTTTCCTCATTAAAAGTCCTGTCAACCATCCCGAGAACAGAGTTGTTCCTTTAAAAATATCCATCTCATAAAGGACCTGTAGGAACAGTGCATAAGACAGATAGGAACAGTGCATGAAACCCCCTCCAAACAAAAGACTTATGAGAAATAAATCTGAACTTTGATTTCAAATCACTCCAAACAAATCATCTTCAAACACGAAATGAGCTGTCCTCAGAATGTGTTTTGCAACATCATTGCTGCAGAAAACCCTCAACTTTTCTAGAGGTGAGTTTAGAATGCATCTCATCCCTTTGTTACATGTGCGCCCAAATTATCAGCCAAGATCAAGCCATGTAAGCTTATTCCACGTCAGCAGGGAACAATAGCAGAAAAGGATACAGATGATCCACTGGTATTACGTATTAGAGCTAACAATCATCATGTGGAGATCCCAGAGAGAAGTCTTGCTTACGTGCAAGGAAGCTGTTTCAGCACTGCCATCAATAGCCAAAAGTGGGAAGCAGTCCAATGTTTATTAAAAGGGGGGTGATAAACCATTAAGGATATACATACAAAGTACAGAATCCTAAGATGTTGCTAAAAAGAATGTCATAGTGCATATGGACCTCATGCAACATATTCATGAGGTTTGGTTGTATTAGTCTGTTTTCATGCTGCTGATAAAGATATACTCAAGACTGGACAATTCACAGAAGAAAGAGGTTTAATGGACTTACAGTTCCACATGGTAGGGGAGGCTACACAATCATGGTGGAAGGCGAGGGGGAGCAAGTCTCGTCTTACGTGGATGGCAGAAGGCAAAGAGAGAGCCTATGCAGGGAAATTCCCTCTTATAACATCATCAGTTCTTGTGAGACTTACTCACTATCATGAGAACAGTATGGGAAACAGTATGGGAAAGACATGCCCCCATGATTCAATTCCCTCCCACCTGTTCCCTCCCACAACTCATTCAAGATGAATTTGGGTGGGGATTTAAGATAAGATTTGGGTGGGAAGATAGCCAAACCATATCAACTGTTAAACAGAAAAAAGTAGTATCATATATACATATACAGGTACATATATATTGTACCTATGTCTGTACATATGCATACTAATAGGTATATACATATATACAGGTAGGTGATATTTAAACAATATTATATATACGTTTGTAGATGTGTATTTATTGATCCATCTTTTTTTATACCCATGATCTCTAAATATTTTTGTCAATATATAGAAAATAGATACTATCCATAGCAGTTTTTCCTAGGAAGGGAAGTACATTTAGAAGGCTAGTGTGGGTTGGGAGGGGAATTTTACCTCTCTCTGTACTTTTGTATGTTTGATCTTCTTGGAGCAATTATATCTGTATTTTCAAAGAATAAAATAACTACACCATCTACACTAGAAGCAAAAAATTTTTGAAATACTTTTTAATAAGATTCTTGTCACATAAATCACAAAAATTTATTGTTTAAAAAAGCAAAAACTGAAAACAAAAAGTATATGGAGTAAAAAAAAAAAAAAACTGTTCTTTTGTTTTTTGTTGTGTTTTTTTAGACAGAATCCAGCTCTATTGCCCAGGCTGGAATGCAATGGCGCAACCTCAACTCATGGCAGCCTCTGCCTTCAAACACCCTTTGTCTGCAGATTCGTGTTTCCAGCTAAATAACTAAAGAAGAAAATCCACTAGCTTCCTCACAATGTGATTTTCCACTTCTGTACTCCCAATTTTGTCCAGTTTTCTCCCATAATTTCTTAGGCATGAGTCCTATGGGATTTGAGAAATTTATATTTTCACGAATGCTATATCTCTTGACATTATTGTATTCATGAGAACTTTTTTTTGCGGTGAGGTTTTAAATTAAAACGCTGGCTCAAATTGGCTTAAGCAAAAAAAGGAAATGTATTCATTCACATAAGTGAAACAAAATCTCAGAATAACTCTAGATTGCAGCAGGGATACATTCGTAGACTTGGGACTCAATCTTAGCTCTATGGTCTTTTTATGAGGTTAGCCATGTTCTTAGGGAGGGAGAGAAATGGCTAGCAATTTCAGGCTCAATATGTTCAGTTTCTAACAGCTTTATCAAGAGTTCTGAGACTGAATCTCCCTGGAGAGACTTGAGCCACTTGTTCATCTATGAGCCAATCCCTTTGGCTGGGAGATGGCATTATGCCAACTAGCGAGGTTTAGGTTCCATACTCAACTCTAGAGCTAGGTAAGGAGCCAGCTCTCTGGAAGGATGGAGGGAAAATGCAAGAGAGGTAGTCCCCCAAGAAAAATGCAATTATGGGAATAGAGGATGAGGAAACGGACACTGGACAGATGAAAACAATGGTTGTTTTGTGAAAAAGATCTCGCCATGAACAGAAGTGATCTGGGACTGACCCAGAAAGTTGTACATCTAGCCTTCAGCCTCCCCCAACTTACCAAGTGGCAGCACCACCGGCTGCATTCAGAGATTGGTGCAAATTCAAGTGTTCTCAGATTGAGTTTCTTTTTAATTGCTGTTTCATCAGCTTAGAACGTGCTTCCCCAGATCCCCCTCATCCTTTAGGTCTTGGCTGAAACTTCATCAAAGTCATTAACTAAAGGCCATGTGAAGACCATCACTGGTGTAAATTCCAGTAGTGAATTTCAGTGAATTCACCGGCATCACATTCAGAAGAGGCTCTAGAGCTGTGTTGTCCCAGATGACAGCTGCTGGCCACATGTGGCTATTCAGATAAAATTTAAAATTCAGCTCCTTGGTAGCACTACCTTTAATGTGAGAGATCAGTAGTCACATGGAATTAGCGGGTACCTTATTAGACACTGATGATGTAGAACATGAGTGTCACTGCACAAAGGTCTATTGGAAAGTGCGATTCTGGAATCTCTTCTCATTCTCCTCTCCCTCTCAAAGACTGAAAAATGAAGAACGGCATGTAACTGAACTAGGAAAGGCCAAGTGACCGCTGAAGGCCTCCCAGGCTCCAGAGACTATGATCGTATTTACAATGAAAAAAACAGATGAATGCTCAAGCAGGAAAAGTTGTGTTTCTTCCCCCTCAAAACTACAAAGGAAAAATTCTTTATTTTTTCTGTTGGAAAGAGACAAAGGGCTACATGAAAACAATGACAAGGAGAGGAAAACGAAATCAAATGCCATTTGTTCTGAAGGGTTGTTACTAAAGTTTCCATATCTAAAATTGTGCTTTTTAAAAAAGTTTAAAAAAAATTTCAATCGCTTTAGGGGTCCAAGTCAGTTCTGATTACATGGATGAACTGCATAGTGTTGAAATCTAGGATTTTAGTGCACCCGCCACCTGAGTAGTATACATCTTACCAAATAGGTAGTTTCTGCTTCCTCATCCCCCTCTCTGAATGCCAAAAGGGGCATACTAATAGCTTAGCTCCCACTCACAGGTGACAACATGAAGTATTTTTTGATTTCAGAGTTAATTTACTTAGAAGAAACCTCTACCTTCACCCAATTTGCTGCAAAAGACATTATTTCATTCTTTTTTATGGCTGAGCAGTATTCCATGTTATATATGCCATATTTTCTCTATCTACTCACTGGCTGATGTGCACTGAGACTGCTTCCATATCTTTGCAATTATGAACTGTGCTATGATAAATGTATGAATGCAGGTATCTTTCTGATACAGTGACTTCTTTTCCTCTGGGCAGAGACCCAGTAGTGGGTAGTGGGATTGGCTGGATTAAATGGCAGGCAAACTTTTAGTTCTTTGACAAATCTCCATTCTGTTTTCCATAGAGGTTGTCCTCATTTATATTCCCACCAGCGTTCCCTTTCTTCTTAAACTTTTGTTCTAATTTCAGGGGCACATGTGCAGGTTTGTTACACAGGTAAACTTGAGTCATGGAGATGGGTATGTCACACAGATTATTTTATCACTCAGGTATTAAGCCTAATACCCAACAGTTGTTTTTCCTGATCCTCTCCACAATAATAAAAGATAGTTACACATAGGCTTACCAACAAACTATATTCGCTATTTCTGGTGGTCGACAAAATGGATTTTGTTGAGTGCAAAGTAGAGTTGAGACATATACTGTGTTTGGATCAAACCCAGCTCTTGGCCTGCAGAACTGAGTGTGTTCTGGAATCATTTTGTTCCTGCAGCCTTTAGTCCATTCCCTCCCTTACCATGTGCCAGCACCATGTGCTGCATTCAGAGCCTTGTGAAAGCTAAAATGTTCTCAGGTTCCATGTGTTTTACTTGCTATTCCATCAGCCTAGGGCACGCTTCCCCAGATCCCCTCACACTCTTTAGGTCTGCTTAAACTTCATGTCATCATGATTTTTTTTTTCTGGAAGCCTTAGCCAACACACACATTATGATTCTCCATTACAACACCCCATGCATTTACTCTTTTCTTTCTTTTTTTTGAGACAAAGTCTCACTCTGTTGCCCAGGCTAGAGTGCAGTGGTACAGTCTCGGCTCACTGCAACCTCCACCTTCTCAGTTCAAGAGATTCTCCTGCCTTAGCCTCCCTAGTAGCTGGGATTACAGAATCCAGTCACCCTCCCTGGTTATTTTTGTATTTTTGGTAGAGACAGGGTTTCATTATGTTGGCCAGACTGGTCTCGACCTCCTGACCTCAACTGATCTGCTCACCTCAGCCTCCCAAAGTGTTGGGATTACAGGAGTGAGCCACCACACCCAGCTCATGCATTTACTCTTAATAATTATCAACTCTAATTGTTTGGTTTACTCTTTATTTCCCCTACTATATCTAAGTAGAATGTAACTCCCATGGGGTCCGAAACCATGCCTGTATTTCCTGTTGTTGCTCCTATGTTAAGTGGACGTTCAATAAGCATCTGTGGGTTGAATGAAAGAATGGACAGAGAAAGACAGGTGGAGAGGGGGCTAGGAGTTTTGCTCATCAAGCCAGCCTGCATTACCTGCTGGTAACGTAACTAAGAATGGACTACCAGCCACTGCTTGGCCCTACGACCTTTAGGACTTAAAGTATTTTAGGTTTTCCCTTTAAAGGGGTGGGCCATTTTGAAAAATGCTGGGCTTGATCATTTGTACATAGATTGAGCAAAGTGAGACAAACTTGACTGCTTTTAAGTTCAGCCAATTTGCATGCCAGTTGCTGTCATTAAAGTGAGATGAAGTGAGGGAGAAGACATTTAGGGCATCTAGAGCTTAAGGTGACTAGGGATTACCACCTTTCTCTCTACATAGGCAAAGGATGGGAGACACAGAAAAATGCACATACATTTGAGATCATGTTATGAGTGATTAATAAGGTCACCCAATTACAGTTTATCACCCTTCACAGCGTGCAGACAGCATTAACATCCTGCTACCTGATTCCCTGATGGCCACTGTAAAGAAACTTACAGATTCAACTTTCTCTAGACTTCATTAATATTGGGAACCATAGGATATATACAAATAGTAAGCACAGGTTTCTGAACATAAACAGGGACTTCAATATGCAAATGAAATAGAGGAATTTCAGAAGATCTTTAGAAGTTATAACAAAAGACCATGTGCTATTCCCACATTTACTGTTTGTGTGTAATCGGTCCAGTGGTTTTGGAATGAGAAAGGTGGTATTCACCTAAAAGAGGCAAAAATTCTAATAAAGAGGTAGAGTCTAAAACATACTTGATACTTTGATGAGAGGTAGAAGAGAGAATGAAATAGGTAACTGGTGAGACATTGGAAAGGCAAGTGGTTGTTGATGAATAATGGTGAATGATAGTTGACTAAGAAATTACTCCAAGCTAAACTCATTTTCTCTGTTGCTACAACCCAAGTTAATCAGGTTGGAGGAGAGGTCAGAAATCACATATCTAACATTACGCTTATGGAATCTTCATTAATAAGACAGGTATACAGGCCTAATGAAGATACAGTTTGCTGGTTAAATAACTGTGCCAAAGAACACTGAGGAAATGGTTTGTTTTTCACCAGGAAGGTGATCACAAGTGATAGGCTACAAGTCTCAAGCCCTGACCCCATCCTGGTCAGTGGTTTTTCCAATGACTTTGCTTCTCACTAACAGGAAGCAATTATGATAAACCATTTATTGATTAATTCACTTCTTCACTTAATAATTATTTAATATTTTCCATTTGATAAACATTGAACTGAAGGCATTAGGTGAGCAAAGATAAACTGGACATTTTCTGCCATAAAAAAAAATCAGTTTAGAGGTGGAGGAAACAGTAGTCTGACATTTAACTAAATTCTCATAACGCAGTCCTGCTATATTGTAGGATCTCAATAAATACCCACTCAATGAATGTGGCATCCTCTATCTTACATGTTTCTATTTGCACTGGGTAAATTTCTTTGCTCTATTCCTCTACCTACATCTGGAGAACTCCTACTTGTTCTTCAGGTTTCAGCTCCGACACTATCCTTCTCAGAAATTCTTTCTGGACTCACTTACTCCCACCCAAGGCAAAGAGAGGCATCCCCTTCTGTGTGTTTTCAGAGCCACTATGACTCTGGTGGCACCTGGTGTTTATTTTGCAATTGCCTGTTGATTGCCTGTCTCCTTGACTGTCCTTATCCCCCTGAGGTCAGGCTCTTTGCCTTACTATTTGAATCTCTAGAACTCAACCTATTCTGTCGTACATTGCTGGGGCCCAAAGCAAATAATCAAATGCCAAGTTTAATGGAGTTCTAATACCAGGACTAAATATTGATGAAATGACCTTTGCTGTTCCTTTCACCTCTAAGAGTCTTGAGGGGAATTAAAATATGGTAGCCTAGGGTTTCAATCCTTGAATATAATGTTTGTGGGAGTATACGTTCTAAAGGGGTCACACTGGTGAGCCATAAACTAATCCAAAAATCTAAACCTTTTCTTTTGTCCTTACAGGTATGTAACCTGTAATTTCAGTCAGTGGTGGTATGTTCAATCAAGTAGTGTTTGCTAATATTTCACTTCTAAGTGCACTAGTAAGGCTTGCTAAAAATTACTAAGAAAAAGCCAACATTGACATATTACTAGTTTACTTAAGACCAAAGGTCAGTATTTTCACAGAAGTCTGGATTCTATACAACACTGAAAGTACAACCTATCGCTTTCTATGTAATAGGTCATTTGCAACTTTTTAAGTATTATTTTGTCTAATTCTAATTAGAGCCCCATGGAATTTTTATATATTGTTACTACATTTTACAGAGGGGAAGACAGAGGTAGCAGAAAAACTAAGTTAATTTCCTAAGGTAACTCAGCTAGCAGGAGATAGAACCAGACTTGGACATCAGGCTCCAGAGCAATCCTTTGAACGTCTACACTATATTTCATCTTGGCATATGTAGAGTTGTCGAGCTTGAGGGGCCCATGAGAAGGCTGGCATTAAGTGGGCTGTGGCTGAACAAAAAATGTCAGAAATGAATGACCTTCAGTCTAGAGGTAAAGACAACGTGGGATCAGAGTGAGGAAGAAGGTACCTACTTGTAATGAGATTTGTAACTGCTTTGAGTGATTGTTATATAGATGGTACAGTAGCAAGAAGGAGAGAGAAAGAGAGAGAGAGAGAGAGAGAGAGAGAAAACTTTAAGCAGATATTTAAAAACTAAAAACTAACAGTATAAGAGATGCAAAGACTAAATGTAAGCCTGCTATAGAATATTTTCCTAAACATATACAAGTGATGTTTTCAGACAAAAGGCTTTAACCAAATACCCAACCGTCAGTTCTCTGAATCATTTAGCTCTTGTGACTGATGAAATTGATTACTCTTCCCCGCAATTACCTGGGCTCCAAATTTATTGCTCATTTGCCTCCTTTACTTCTAAAGTACAGGTCCCCATTTACAGTTTGATCAAAGTCATCACGATGAATATTTTCAAGGCACTGTCAGTTGTGGTTGTGCTGATTTTTAATGATAGCCCCCTACTAATCAATAGATAATTTAATTAGAAAATGTGAAGCTGTAAACTTTAAGGTTCTGTTTGGTATGTTCTTATTAATTGGAAAGATGGCTCAGTCAATTTTTAGGGAGAGAGCTGGAAGGATCTATCCATTAAAATCCAATCCCTACAGGTGGCAGTGACCAGAGGCAGCACTACTTGCTGGGAACATACACTGTTGGCATTGGTTCCAGTTGGACCCTCTGACCCTACTCCTTGTGAAATAAGTGACTGCTTATCTCTGTGTCTTGCATCAAGGCTATGCTTTGCCCTAACCTCTCCGACAGCTATTTTTTGTAACCTAAATACAAACGTTGCAGAGAAAGGGAAGGATGGGATCTCTACTCCAGTTCATGATTTTATTTTGTCTTACCTAAGTCAAACTACTTCTTCAAGTCAGTCTACCAATGCAGAACCAGGCTGAACGCTAAACCATGGAGAAGGCTAACAATTCCTTCTAAAACCATCTACTGCTTACCTTTTCACCTACCACCCAGTCCATGGTGATTGCTGGTATCCTTGGTGTTTTATCTCATTTTTTCCTTAAGGATACATGCAATTCCCAAACATTAAAATATCACTTGTGGTAACAGGAAGAGTTAAAAGATAGCTAAGATGTTGAAGAACTCCATTTGCTTTAAAAACAAAAGATTGAAACCATCTGGATTGCCCTTCCACCTTAATAGCTAACAGAAACAGAGGTGTCAATGCTCTCCTCTACCCTTTAAAACAATTGCCTTTTAAAGCCGTTTACAGTTTGTTTTCTGCTTTAAAAAAAACCGAGGAATTTATTACAAACTATCTAGAGAATAAATACCCAATGAGCCAAACAAAGCAATGCTTATCCTGGTGCATATATTTTTTTTTCTTAAGAAAACAGATTTCTACTGTCCTTTATCTTTTAATGAAAATAAGATCACACTGGGTTTGGACTCCCTGAGCCACATGCTGGCCTTTTTCTGTGTCATTGACGATTCTTCCACCATATTACTATTAATACTCTTGAAGGCTACACATTCAGAAACTCCACAAGGACTGATACAAAATATCCTCTCAACTAATATTTGTTAGATGATGAATAAATAAACTAATGAGAATTCCACTGTAGCCTTACACCATACTTGATTTCATCAATTCCCTGCTCTAGCCCATTTGGGTAATTTCCACTGTCTTGCTATTATAAATAATTTAGCAATGAACATCCTGATAGCCACATCTTGGCACATATCCCTTATTATTCCTTTAGCATAAATTCCTCAGCATAAATTTAGTCAATGAAAAGTAATGCACTGTTATTCTATTAAAGGGTATTATTAAAATGGAAATTTAAGAAAAGGCAGAGAGAAATTGAAAACGGGTAATGGATCTAAATAAATCTCTACCCATAAAAGAACAAAGGATCTGTCAAAGAAATACTGAAACTGGAACTCATATCCTAACAATTAAAACCACAGCAACTGTCAGATGGACAAAAACTGAAAACACACACAGACACACACACACACACACACACACACACACACACACGGGACTGACATATCAAGAAATAAAGTTGGTTGAATAAAAAATTAATTGGGGCTGGGCATGGTGGCTCACACCTGTAATCCCAGCACTTTGGGAGGCTGAGGCAGGCAGATCACCTGAGGTCAGGAGTTCGAGACCAGTCTGGCCAACATGGTGAAACGCTGCCTCTACTAAAAATACAAAAATTAGCCAGACTTGGTGGCATGTGCCTATATTCCCAGCTGCTTGGGAGGCTGAAGGAGGAGAATCACTTGAACCTGGGAGGTGGAGGTTGCAGTGAGCCGAGATTGTGCCACTGTACTCCAGCCTGGGTGACAGAACAAGACTCCATCTCAAAAAAAAAGAATTGATAGTAACATGAAACACCACTGATTCTACTTCATTTCAATTTTCTTTTCAGTAGAACATAATCATGTTCCCTGTTTCATAACAGGACCTTTAAATTCAAGAAAGAAGTGACCCATTCTTGTGACAATATGACCAGCTCATTATTGTCTAAAGAGATATAAGTTCAACACCCATTCTCCTAGCATAATATAATCAGTAGAATATAATTATGTTCCCTATTTCATAACAGAAACCTTAAATACAAGAAAGAGGTGACCTATTCTTGTGACAATATGATCAGCTCATCTTTGTCTGAAGAGATTTAAGTTCAATATCTATTTTTCTAGCCCCAAAAGCAAAGGGTTTTCCTCCTTCTGAACTCTTTCCCCCTACTCCCTGAACACAGGTCACCTTCAGTCCATCAATTTTATGAGGACAAGTTTTCTTAGGGTAAACACATTACCCAGAATAAAAATATCTTTTAAAAAATTTCTAAGGGATGACGGTCCCTGTTAACCCCACGCCGCAAGTTATAAAGGGCCCGCAGTCAGACTCCTAGGCAATTAACATAAGGATTTAGTGTACAATGTATTTTCTTTTCAATTAAAAATGACTAAATTGGTGGTACGTCTTGCTGCTGACCCAATCTGTGCTTTTAAAGTCTTAGGCATAAAATATGTGCGTTATAGAATCAAGAAAATTTAGTTGCTTGGTACAGTTTGAGATGTTTTAGAGAGCATGGTTATATTCTGTATTGAATGATATTTAAATTCCTCTAAGATATTCTAGAGCTGGACTCTCACGTCAATTAATCAGTGCCAAGGCTCTGTCTAACATTTTGCTACAAACTGGGTTCAATTGTAATTTGTCAACTCTAGCACCCGTTGCTATGACAAATAGCTTCGGTCTGGTTAATCTTTTGAACATAATAGCATTCTGCTACTTTGATAAATCTATTACGTTGTGGTTTACATATGCTTGGAGGAAAATTTTTACTGGGACATTTTACACTAAATTATCTCTAGTTTATACTAACAAAGCAAGCAGAGGACTGATTCTGATGGTGGCTTCCCAATATCTCAACAACGCCAAGTTATCTTGCATCTCAAATCTCACAGCAAGACAGTAAGAGGATAATACCTGAAGTCCAACCACACTGTTTCAAAATCATGAAGCCGCATTTACTTACTTGGATCATTTACTTAACTTTCTATGTCCTGATTCTTCTTACTGGTATAAAGACCGTAGTTTGAACCGACTGCTTAAGGTTGTGATAGTTCAGTGTAATTAAGGACAGTGTCTGGTGCATTAAAGACAACCAGTAAGTCCTGGATATTGTTGTAATTGTTTATCATCATTTTGTTCCTGATATATAATAATTGTATACGTTTACAGGATACATATGATATTCTTATACATGCACACAATGTATTATGATCAGGGTAATTGGGGATATCTATCACCTCAAACATTTTGTCATGTCTATGTGTTGGAAACATTTCAAAAATCTTTTCTTCTAGATAATTTGAAATGTATAATAAATTGTTGTTAACCATAGTCGCCATACTATGCTGTGGAACACTAAAACTCACTCCTATCTAATGGTATGTTCGTATTTATTAATGAGCCTCCCCTCATCCTACCTTCTCCACCCTTCCCAGCCTCTGGTAATCACCATTCTACTCTCTATCCTCCAGAGATCAACTTTTTTAGCTCCCACATATAAGTGAGAACATGTGGTACTAGACTTTCTGTGCTTGGATTACTTCAGTTAACATAATGGCCTCCTTCCAGCTCCATCCATGTAGTTGTAATGGACAGCATTTCATCCTTTCTTATGGCTGAATAGTATTCCATTGAGCATACATACCACATTTTAATCTAATCATCTCTTAAAGGATATGAGGCTGATTTTATATCTTTGCTACTGTAAATAGTGCTGCAGTACCTAGGGGTATGCAGGTCCTTTGAGATAGTGATTTTCTTTCCTTTGAGTAAATATCCATAGCAGGATTTTGCTGGATTTTATGGTAGTTCCACGTTTAGTTTCTTGAGAAATCTCTGTATTGTTTTCCATATTAACTGTGCCAGTTTTCATTCCAATCAACATGCATGAAAGTTCCCTTTTCTCCACATCCTTGCCAGAACTTATTTTTTATCTTTTTGATAATAGCCATTCTAACTGGGAAGAGATGATACTGTATTGAGGTTCTGATCTGCATTTATCTGATAATTAGTGGTGTTAAGCATTTTTTTATACCTGTTGGCCATTTGTTTGCTTGTTTGTTTTATGACAGAGTTCCGCTCTTGTCACCCAGGCTGGAGTGCAATGGCACCATCTCGGCTCACTGCAACCTCTGCCTCCTGGGTTCAAGTGATTCTCCTGCCTCAGCCTCCCGAGTAGTTGGGATTACAGGCACCCACCACAACAACTGGCTAAAACTTTTTTTGTATTTTTAGTGGAGACAGAGTTTCACTATGTTGGCTAGGCTGGTCTCAAACTCCTGACCTCAGGAGATCCACCCGCCTTGACCTCCCAGTGTTGGGATTATGGCATGAGCCACTGTGCCTTGCCTGTAAGTCTTCTTTTGAGAAGTGTTTATTTAGATCCTTTTCCCATTATTTTAATGGGATTATTATTATTATTATTGTTATGGAGTTGACTGTGTTCCCTGTCTTCTATTCCAGATATGACTTGACTGAAGAGCTTACAGATATTTGCTCCCATTCTACAGATCCTCTCCTCCTTTCATTCATTGTTTCCTTTGCTGTGTCAAAGTTTTTTAGTCTAAGATTGCCTATTTGTATATTTTTGCTTCTGTTACCTGTGGCTTTGAAGTCTTAGCCATAAAATCTTTTCCCAGGCCAGTGTCTTAATGCATTTTACCTATGTTTACTTCTAGTCATTTTAAAGTATCGGGTTGCAATCTTTAATGCATTCATTTTGAGTTCATTTCTGTATATGGTGAGAGAGAGGGTCTTGTTTCATTCTTTGGCATATGGATATCCATTTTTCCCAGCACTATTTATTAAAGCATGAGTCCTTTCCCCAATCTATATAATTATTACATAAAATCAATTATATGTAAATGGTAGTAAAGTATATATTTTTTTAATGGTAGAAAATGTTTAGATTTTTAAAGTTTTCTACAATGAATGACCAAATAAAACTTGCAAAAAGGGTTTTGCTGCCAACAGAGGTGGTCAGTTCCCAGGTGGTCACTCCCCAGGAGGTACCTCATTGAGTATTGTCATCCAAACAGGGCTGATGTGATTGCAGAAGTAGGCACTTATTGACCTCAGCTAGCAATTTGAAACTGGCTGTAAATTGTCCCTTTCGGTCTTAACACACAGGATGTTTCTACATGGGAAAAGTGCTTCGGCTGCAGTTTTTGGCAATACATTCTCAAAAAGTCAATTTCACCTTTTGGCAGCTCTGAGACAATCCATATTACTTCAAGTATAATCGTTCCGAATAGGGGCAACAGTTAAAAGGAGGGGAAGAAAAAAAAAGAAACCCAAAAGTACAGGGGGTGACAAGTAGTTCTTTCTGAATAACAGGGAAGTAATACTAGAAGAAAACAACTCTGTCGTATTATATTTACAGAAAAGTGATTAAAATTGTTTTTATTAAAGTTCTAATTCCTTACAGTTCAAAGAACCCCAGTACTCCACGATAAAAAATTGAAACAACAGAATATCCTGCTGACTAAGAGATAAATGAAACATCAAAACTGTAGTAAATATTTAAGGTGTTCTGACAGGTTATCTTGGCATTAAAACATTCCATTTCCTGCATCTCTCTCTCTCTCTCATTCTCCCACCTCCAAAACAATATCCCCATATATAAAAGTGTGCTCCTGAAAAATTCAACAATACACAATCAATGCAAAAAATTAGTGAAGACCCATTTGTAGAGAGAAATTTTATGTGGCAATCAGTGCTGAGGAGGGATCAGTGGGAACTTGAAGAATGCTTTAATTTCCTCATGAAGAAGAGGAGCTGAAACTGTGGAAGAAGCACCAGGAAAGAGCTTTATTCACTGAACCTTCAACCACAGGTTTTGAAATATAATTCCCAAGATGACTTTTCTTTTACAAATAAATTTGATTCCAATTTAGGTGAAATTTTTCAGGGAGATAATTATATCCAACACCATTTATGCAATTTGGACTGTGGATATTGAGTTAGAGGAGAGTCAGCAATGCATTTCTGGAAATTGATCTGAATAAACCAGGTGTACATTCTCATCTGATTCCCAGAGCACAGACCCTTTCAGAGCTGTGGCTGTCTGAGTGTTGAGTTCTGTAATCAATTTCTACTCAAAAGAAAAATGCCATCATAATATGAAGTGAAATGCTATGTCTTTGCACTGTATACTTAGGTAAAATCACAGGTGTCTTAATTTTTTTATTCTGAAGGGTGGTGTGTAAATTTTATAAACTACTCAACAAGAGTTGGGTACCAGTAAAAAGCGTCCAAGTAAACACTCAGCTCCAAAAGGAGTGACTCTCTTCTCCTTCAGTAATTAAGCATTCAAACCAGTAAACAGCTTGGTTGGAATGATTTTATGACAAATGACCGAGAGCATATCAACCATAAAACTCAGCTCTGCAAAAATCCCTCAAGCCCAGGAAACTCAATCAATGTAGAGCAGGCAACAGCCTCAGCTGTGGCATCATTCTCTCACTCTGAGTCACATAAATCCAAGGAGGCCAGGGTTGCTCCGCTGACTCTGACAAGACACAAGTGAGGAGGAGCGCACTAGGCTTTGCATGGGGAGACAGAAAAGGCAGGAAGACATTTCTCTTTCTCCTGGTTCTACTTACAGGAGGTGGTGAAGACTCAAAATTGTCTAGTTTCTATTAAGACAGACATAACAAATATTCAAAGAGAAGAAGAAAACATGCAGAGAGACATGATATAGGAGACCAGGTGTGGTGGCTCATACCTGAAATCCCAGCACTTTGTGAGTCCAAAGCGGGTGGATCATGAGGTCAGGAGTTCAAAACTAGCCTGACAAACATGGTGAAACCCCATCTCTACTAAAAATACAAAAATTTAGCTGGGTGTAGGGGTGGGCACCTGTAATCCTAGCTACTCCGGAGGCTGAGGCAAGAGAATCACTTGAACCTGGGAGGCGGAGGTTACAGTGAGCTGAGATAGAGTCACTGAACTCCAGCCTGGGGAACAGAGTGAGACTCCACCTCAAAAAAAGAAAAAGAGAGATCTGGTACAGTGGAGATAAAAGGGGGACACTGGGTTATGATAAAACGATCTTGCTGCAACTATGGTCCTTAAAGCATCCTAGAATAAAAGAATGGATATTAATGTAAGCACATAATTTTTATCTCAGTCTATGAGTTATCCATGTGACTATTCACTTTTACATCACATTTTTCCAATGTTGCAGGATGCAAGTTTCCAAACAGCAAATCTGAAAAAAATTTTGCAGCAAACATCCATATATCTACCACGTATATTCTACTATTGGCATTTCACTATACTTGCTTTATCTCAGATATTTCCATCTGTCCATCCCTCTCTCTGTCCAACAACCTATCGTATTTTTGGTGCATTTCAAAGTAAATTTCAGCCATGATTAAAATACTTCCTACAACTTTCAGCATGCACATTTGCTCAAGTTTAATATTTGTATTTTTGGTGCCATTACTTCCTAATACTACTATATGATCACAATGAAACTGTTGAAATCGATTTTGAAATCTGCACATTTGTATATTTTCCCTTCTCCATAGCAAACAAATAAATTACACGTTCACACCTTATAAACACACTGCCAATAGGAAGATAAAAATTATCTGGGAGAACAGAGAAACCAAAATATGTGAACAGAGAGGCTGACAGAGAACATAGAGCCCTGCTTCAAAAAAAATGAGAAAAAAAAATTAGTCTAGGAATAAAGTTTGATAGATTCATTACCACCATGAAAAGATGGAAGTCAAAAAGCAGTAAGGTAAAGGGGGTAGGAAAGTCTGAAATCAAGATAGGTACTCATGTTTCATGAAAGTGCAGAAAGGTGTGTGTTAGAGTTACTATTGATATTCCAGAGCAGGGGAATGGAAGAACCTTATGGCAAGATGCCATAGTAAGAAGCCTAAAAAAGTTTACAAAGTTCAGTGAAGAATATCACTTAACTCTTCAGGAATGTGCTAACTTGCTTTCAAAGATGAGCAGACATGGAAAGAACACAGCTTCCACCAGGCAGCAAGGTCCAGCAATAGAGAATGTCGTCTTGGATCTCTAAATTCCACAACTTTTTGAAACATGGAGCCATCATTCCTTGTGGCCAATTTCTTGCTTCATTCTCTCTATGTTTAGAGAGAGCATAGCATATTAATTAGACTGAGATCATTCTATTTCATCCAATAATGTCAAAGTTATTGGAGGTTTGGAGTGCCTCCAAATTGCATTTCAATCTATCACTTCAATGTTATAAATGACAAATCAATATTTTTAATACTTTTCCATCTTAATGTTGCCTGATGGCACAAAGCCAACACATCCTATAAGAAATATGCAGATTATTAAGGCTATACTTTGAACATAATGGAATGCAAAACACTCATTTTATGGTACATGCAGGCAGTGGGTCACCGAGTAGATGGACGCCCAGCAGGAGTTAGAGAAATGAACACCTTTCTGAAGTTGAAAGCAGTGGTAACTTGTTACTGAGTCACCTATTCCAGCTGGGATCCTATTAAAGTACTTGATTTGAGGGCCAGGACATAAAATCTCAATTAAAAATATTGTTTGTTAAAGCCTGGACTCATGCTGGCACCAGTGGAAAATTCATATAAACCAGCAGCGCATCTCCGTCTAAAATTCCATTATGTAAGTCCAAGATTGTAGCTGGTCAGAGACAGCTTTGTTATAAAAATAATAACAAGTGGGTTACGATAATCACCCATTCTTCATAAGACCACAGGGGCAGTAACCGATGCCAGTTCAGTGCCCGGAATTGCTGTTTCTGTCTTTATCCGCTTGCACATTGTAAGGAGCCAACTGATGAGAACCAATGGACTCAAGAAATAAAGCAATATTATTGGCTTTCTCTGACATTCCATGTAGTCTAAGACAAGTAAAGTCCAAAACTCCCAAATTGGATATGTGGAGGAAGTACTGTATGTTCTGTGTAGTTTTCTTTTTTTTTTTCTTTTTGGCATTTGTCCCACTCTGTCACCCAGGATGCAGTACAGTGGCGTGATCTTGGCTCACTGCAACCTCCGCCTCTCGGGTTCTAGAAATTCTCCTGCCTCAGCCTCCTGAGTACCTGGGACTACAAGCACACGCTGCTATGCCTGGCTAATTTTTTGTATTTTAGTAGAGACAGGGTTTCACTGTGTTGCCCAGGCTGGACTCAAACTTCTGAGCTCAGGCAGTCCACACACCTCAGCCTCCCAAAGTGCTGGCATTACAAGCATGAGCCACCGCACCCGGACTACCTTTGCAGCTCTTTATCCACTGAGTGACCCCAAAATCATTTTGCCTACAAGTGAGGCAAGGAATTGTTGCAGATGGATTTAGACATAGGAAATTAGGATGTTCAGTCATCAGGGTGCAAATGCCCCAATTATAGGGACCATCCTCCTTTAGGGAACTTCCTAGCTACGTCCTCTTTGTCTCATGTATCTTCTTAGTGCATTTTCAGTCCATTCATTTTTCTGGTAGAGGCCACTGTGATTTCTCTCCTGCACCGCTGCCAACTCCCTCCTTGGCCACCTACTCCCCATCCATTCTATAGTCAATAAAAGTGACCTCCTAATAAACTCAGAGCTCAATACCCTGGTCCTTAAAACTCCTAGTTGTTTCCCATTGTAGTTCAAATAAAATGTAAACTAATCTTCAAAGGCCTCATAGGACCGGACCTTTGTCTTTCTATTCAAGCTCAGGTCCTACCCCTCCACTGACTTCTTTGTTAAGCTTGGCCTCCCTGGTCTCCTTTTCCTTCTTTCCCACTTCAAGGCCTTTGAACATGCTGTTTCTATTTATTTCTAATGATCCTTCCTCTTTTTTTTTTTTTTTTTTTTTTTTTGTTGAGATGGAGTCTCACTCTGTTGCCCAGGCTAGAGTGCAGAGGTGCGATCTCAGCTCACTGTAACCTCCGCCTCCCAGGTTCAAAGGATTCTCCTGCCTCAGCCTCCCAAGTAGCTGGGATTACAGGCACACGCCACCATGCCTGGCTAATTTTTTGTATCTTTAGTAGAGACGGGATTTCGCCATGTTGGGAAGGCTGGTCTCGAACTCTTGACCTCATTATCCACCTGCCTTGGCCGCCCAAAGTGTTGGGATTACAGGCGCGAGCCACTGCACCCAGCCATGATCCTTCCTCTTTTTGGCCAGTTGGCACCTTCATATCACTCCCACTTTTGCTTAAATGGGTTATTCTCCAAGTACCGTTCCCTGGCTCACTGATCTGAAGCAAACACTACTGTATCTTCTACCATCATTCACTATTTCAGCTTCCTGGTTTCTTCATCACACACATCCCCTTTGGTATTTATTGTTATTATTATATATTTTTTATTATTTTATTTTATTATATTTATTTATATAATATATTTATATATTTTATATTTTTAATTTTATTATATTTATATATTTTATTATATATTTATTTATATTTATTATTTTATTTTTTTTATTTAATTATATTTTTAATTATTTTTATTATTATATATTATTATATATTTTTCTCACTTCCACCACTGAAATAATAATTAGTCCATGAAGGCAAGGATCTGTCTCATAGACTGCCTTATTCCCTTCACAATAGCAATAAATGACGACTTAATGAATGAATGAATGAATGAGCACCCCGTCCTAACATCACTGCAGGTGTTTTTAACTTGGGTTTAAGTATCTCTTACGGTGACGGACAAGGAATATCTTTAAACACCATACTCCGGTCACCAGTTTAACATTCTTCTATCTCTGATAAACTGCTGGTAACAGCATATCAAGAAACATATGTCAAGAAATATTAAATTTGAATTTTAAAAAGGGTGTTTTGGTAGTTTGAAAACATAATTCACTCCCAAGCCACCCTGTTTTCAGTCCCTGCTGCTATTTTAAGCCCAGTTGCAATTAAGTGCCTAAATACCATAATAACACATCCATCACCAACCTCCTCTCTCTGACCCATTATTAAAACTAAGAAATGATGTGAGGCTATGAGAATGATCCAGTACAAATGACTTAACAGCTACTGATAAATTTACCTTTAACAAATGCCCTCCGGTAGAGCCCACAATTCAGTAGGTTTTGCTATTTCTTTTTCCTTCTCCTGCATCCCATTTTGCTCTCTCCAGCTCACCACTCAATGCAAATGCAACAGCTGCAGTTCTGAGAGTAACAGAAAGATCATAACCCTATACACCTCGACTGAAATCTTAATGCTAGCCCCTGGTTGATAGCTACATCAATTTCAAAGATGTCCTTCCAACCCAAGTCTGTTAAGAGAGAAAAATTCATAACACTCTGAGAGCACCATCTTTTCCTTTGTGTGTCTACTAACTCTGAACACCCTGATACAGTCAGCTTGGCCCTTATTATATTCTGAGGATGTGGAGATGGAGAAGCCTTTCAGAAATGTGTTTCCTGCTGACTATTACTCCAAGGGAGACAGAAAGCAAGAGAAAATAAAAACATTTTACATCGCATTCTTCATGAGGCTGCTCTGTTGACACTGAGAAACTTTCCAAGTCACTGTTATTCTTAAGCAAGAATCTGTGCACCGCAATTCTTTGGGCTTCTTATTCACTGAGGTCACTAAGATTTGTTACTCCTGATGTACTGGTTAGGAGAGAGTCTCCAGGAGATGAAGAATGTGTATGTGGTCAATAAACGATGCAATGAATGAAAAGAGGAGCTCTGAAATCAGCATGGCTGCCTGCTGGGTATGTACTCAAAGGCACGTTAGTTCTAATCCCCTGAACCTCAGTATCCTTATCTGTAAATCAGGGAAAATATAAGCCCTACCTTCCAGGACCATTGTGAGTATAAAGTGCCTGAGTGACCATAACAGCAAGAACCAGGACCCATCGCATGCCTCCTTGAGGGAAGGATGGTAGCACTCACATACTGAGCGCTTACTTTGAATGAGGCACCGTGCAGAATGTGTCCTATGCACATCTGTTCTCTCATTTAATTGGGTTGATGCCATTTCTGACTTCCTGTACCAATGAGGAACCCAGGCTCAGATGGGACAGACAACTTGCCAACCCACGATCTTGCCTGGAATGCATAGCAGAGCAAGGTTCAGACCCAGATCTGTCTGAGACCACAACTTTTTCTCTCGAATGTCTCTGGCCTTCCTAGTAGTTGCTCAGTCAATGTTGGTTTCCAATACTTTTCACTCAGCTGCCGACAGGAATATCGGTCATTTTATGAACACCCATACTGGCTCCTCCTGTCATTTAATCCCATGATTTCTAACTCTTCCCTTTCAAAAACATTTTTATTTTATAAATTATTAGAGTGCTTTATAGCAGAAACCAGAAAGCCAGCTAGACAAATTCTAAAAGAACTGTAACGCTAATTTTCTGAGGTCTATGTTCTTCCTTGGACAAAGACCTTGTTAGTCTTGCTCGTTGCTAAAATTCTAGCATCTAGAAGGTATTCAATAAAATCTTATTGAATGAAAGGTAAAAGATAAGTAATCATAACCTTTGAGAATTCAGCATACACCTAAGTCAAGTTCAAATTTATACTCCAGATAACTTCTGTTCATACATACATAGCAAGTTCAAATTCTATATACCCCAAATAATTTGATGTTTAGTTTGTTTGAGAGATGGTCTTGTTTTGTCACTCAGTCTGGAGTGCAGTGGTGTAATTAACTACAGCCTCAAACTTCTGGGTTCAAGTGATTCTCCCACTTCAGCCTCCCAAGTGGCTGGAACTACAAGTGCATACCATCATGGCAAGCTAACTTTTTATTTTATTTTTTGGAGAGACAAGGTCTTCTTTTGTTACTCAGGCTGGTCTTGAACTCCTGGGCTTAAGCAGTCTTCCTACATTGGCCTCCCAAAGTGCTGGGATTATAGGTGTGAGCCACAGTGCTCAGCCCAAATAATTTGAGCCTCATACATACATATGTATATAGTAATACGTGTGTGTGTGTGTGTGTGTGTGTGTGTATGTGTGTGTGTATGTCTGTGAGTGTAGAGACAAAGAGGGAGAAAAGAAAGCTGGGTCTATAGATCACTGGTATTTATGCACAGCATGGTACTGAACCCATAATGGTATCCAATTAAATATGCATTTATTGCCTAATTGAGATGCTAGTAAATCATGCCATAAACAATATTGGGAAAAAATGATACTACCAGATAATAACTGCATATACAAGTTAACACAAAAAAGTATCCGTAAAATGGTACAACAAATAGCTGTGTTGCTACTGGTGAAAAACCCATCAAATCACACAACCTAAGTCTTGTGTAACATGTGTATTGTAAAAGATAAAAAATTTAGAAAACGCAGCCCAATCCTCATGATGCTGAAGTTGACAGTGTATTGTGCTTTCCCCCGATTTTACAATTTTGAAGCCATAAGGTATGGAATGCCTATGAAAGTTTTATGTCAGAAAAATGACTCTGGATGGTGGCTAGAGACTGAGAGTAAGTCACGATTCAGACATCTACGAGCAGGTAAATTCACAACTCCCAGGAATCTCTTTGCATGAGTTGCTATCCATGAAGCAGATGGTGCCCAGAAGACGCACTTCTGCTTAGGCAAAAAAGACAGCAATCAGAAGGGCATAGTAGGGGTGTGTGGGACAGCAGCATTATTTTTTTTAAACAAGAGACAGTATCTGAGACGTTTAAAGACAGGAGCCACAGAAGGAACTAAAAAATACCACTTTTAATAGAGATTCTGTGAATACTGCCCCAATAGGCTTCTTACATATCCCAGGAGACAATGAGTAGACCACTAAGATAATTTAACATTCTCCCCATTTGGCATGGTATAGGGACCTGCTCTGGAACCATGAGGCATTCTGCGGAGGTCTGGAAGAACTTTAGGCTAACACTTCAGCAATCTACGGCAAGAGGTAAGATTTCAGTTTGGGCCCAAGTGAGACACCTGCTCTCTACCAAAATACTGGGAAGACTGCTAGGAGAAGGGAGCTTCTATGAACTGGACATCAAGATTTAAGTTGTTATGCTTAATAAAATCTTGCATTCCTATAGCAGACTTGGGATCACTAGGAACATTTGAATTACAAATATATATATATAGACTACATTTATCAATATTTCACTTTTCTACCCTGTGTAAACTTTCAATTAATTGATAATAGTTAAGGATTAATAAGACAACACCACTTTTTTTTTTTTTTCCTGACATCTGTGTCTCATTCTGTCACCCAGGCTAGAGCATAGTGGCACAATCACAGCTCACTGCTATCTCAACTTCCCAGGTTCCAATGATCCTCCCACCTCAGACTCCCAAGTAGCTGGGGACTACAGACATGTGTCACCATGCCCAGCAAAATTTTTGTATTTTTTGTAGAGATGAGGCTTTGCCATGTTGTGTAGGCAGGTCTTGAGCTCCTGAGCTCAAGAGATCTACCCATCTTTTCTTCCCATAGTGCTGAGATTACAGGTGTGAGCCAACATGCCCAGCACACCACTTTCTTGATTATTGTGGCTTCCCATTAAGTCTGGAAATCACACAGTATTCATCTTATCAAATTTTTCTTCTTTTCAAAGATCTTTTGGCCACTCTAGTTCATTTCTATTTCCATATGAATTTTAGAATAAGTTTGACAGTTTTCATAAACAAAGGACTGCTGGAGTTTGTCATTACGTTCAATCTAAATATCAATTAGGGGACACTAAGAGAAGTTTCTCAACCTACACACATGAAATTGGCATATATGCTCACATATTTAAGTCTCCTTTAACTCCCCTCAGCTCTTTTGTAGTTTTAAGAGTACAGGACTAGCCTATCTTCCATCAGATTTGTTCCTCTAAGTATTTCACTTTTTAAAATGCCACTGCAAATGATATTTTTTAAGATACAATTTCCAATTTGTGTAACTAATATATAAAGATATAATTAAATTGTGTATACTGATACTGCATCCTGCAACCTGATAAATTTATTTCTAACTTCCAGTACCTTTCTTTTGTAGAAAACATAAAATGTTATGCACAGATGATCACACTGCCTATGAATAAAGACAATTTTACCTCTTTCTTTTCTAAATAGATGCCTTTTACCTCCTTTTCTTGCTTATTACCACAGGCTGAAAACAATGTAAAATGGAAGTGATGAAAGCATAAAACCTTGCTTTGTTCCTGATCTTGGGGATAATACCAGTTATTTTTTCATTAAGCATGATATTAGCTATACATTTTCCATAAATGCCTTTAGCATATTGACCAATTTCTCTTCTATTCTTGCTGAGCTTTTTAAAAACAAAGAATCCACGTTGATTTTTATCAAATGCCTTTTTTGCACCTATTAAAATAGTTGTGCTCTGAACGACATTTTTGTCAATATGGTATATTTTATAAACTGATTTTCAAATGTTAAGGCATCTTTGCAATCCTGGAATAAAATCCGCTTATTCTTGATTATGTATCTTTCTCATTTACCAATGGATTTGATTTGCTTGTTCTTTCAGACTTTTCACATAGCTATTCATGAAGAAGACGTCTGTAGTTTTGAGTTTATTTTCTTCTGAATTGTTTTCCTGGTTTTGGTATTACAGTAACGCTTGCCGCATAGAATGAACTGGGAAATATAACTTCCTTTTCCATTTTCTGCAGAGAGGTTTTGTAAAGTTCATTAGCAAAGCCATCTGGTCTGGAATTTTCTTTGTGGAAAGATTTTAAACTGCAGATTTCATTTGTTTGATATATATCAGGAAATTCAGATGATCTATTTCTTCCTGAGTGAGCTTTCTTAGATCTCTTTCAAGGAATTAACCTATTTTACCTTTAAATCTTAATATCATGAAATAAGATTATTCATAATATTACCTTATTATTCTTTTAATATCTATACAATCTGTAGTGATGTCTCCTATTTCTATACGGATACTGGAAATTTGTATCACCTCCCTTACTTTACTAACTCTGGCTAAATATGTATTAATTTTATTAATTTTATCAAAGAACCAGCTTTTGGTTTCAAAGATTTCCTCCATTTTTTGGCCTGCTACTTATTTTATTGATTTCAGCTTTGATCTTTATTATTTCCTATCTGCTACTTAACTTGACTTTAATTCAACTTCTTTTCTATTCTATAAAGTAAGTGATTTAAGACCATTTATTCCTATCCTAATATGGGCATTCAATGCTATGAAATTTTTTTCAAGCACTGTTTAGTGGCATTATACAAAATCTGATATGCCACATGTAAATTTTTGTTCAGATCACTGTTTATTTTGATTTCCCTTTAGATTTTCTCTTTGATCCATAGGTTGTTTACTAAAGTATGACTTCTTTTCTAAGTGTTTGGAAATTTTTATTTTATATTTCTGTCATTGTTTTCTAGTTTGACTCCATTGTGGTTGGAGAAATAACTTCAATTCTCTTAAAATTCTTGATTAAAAAAAAAATCCGGTCCATAATAGCTCTTTTCTTACCAATGTTTCCTTATGTACTTGAAAATAATATGCATCTTGGTATGTTAGGATAAAGAGCTCTATAGCCACTAATTAAGACAAGTCAGTTGATAGTGCTATTCAAATATTCTATGTATTTACTACTTTTCTAGCTATTTATTCTGTCAATTATTCAGAGACTAGCACTGAAATCTTTGGCTATTTCTCCTTGCAATCCCATCTATTTTTGTTTCATGTATTTAAAAGTTGAGGTGCATAAGTATTTAATGTCCTCTTAAGTGACCTTTTCCATTATGAAATTACCTTCTTTATCCCTGATATATTTTTTCTAGAATCTATTTGTGTGATATTAATATAGTTACTTCAGTATTCTTTAGATTAGCGTTAGCATTCTGTGTCTTTATCTTTTTTTAAAGGAAAAAAATTGCACTTTATTTAAACATTCAAAGACACCACTTGCTTTATATGTGGAAAAGAGAATATTGACAAAATTAAAACTCAAATGAAAAACCAGGAAATCATTTGCTGCATATATCATAGACAAACTCTTAATATCCTTAATTACTATATAAGGAAATGTGTTATAAATAATCAAAAACAAATGAACTTGAATTTTTAAATACTGAAAAGACATGGAAAAAAATAACAATGAACATTTATTTATTTATTTTCTCTCTCTCTCTCTCTTTTTTTTTTTTTTTTCTTTTGACAGGGGCCTGCTTTGTCCTGAGTGCAGTGGAGTGGATGCTGGAGTGCAGTGGTGTGATCACAGCTTACTGCAGCCTCAGCCTCCCAGGCTCAAGTGATCCTCCCACCTCAGCCTCCCAAGTAGCTGGGACTACAGACATGTACCACCATGCTCAGTTAAATTTTAAAATTTTCTGTAGTGATGGGGCCTTGCCATGTTGCCCAGGTTGGTTTCAACTCCTGGCCTCAAGGGATCCTCTACCTCGGCCTCCCAAACTGCTGGGATTACAGGTGTGCACCATCATTCATTCCTACTGTTAACGTATTTGTGTCTTTATATTTCAAGTGTGTTTGTTATAACACAGCTTATAATTTGATCTTATTTTTATTAACTCTGACAATCTCTGCCTCTGAACTGAGTGTATGTAAAACATTCATATTTAATGTGATTACTGACAGAATTAGGTTTAAATCTATAATCTATTTTTTTTAGTTCTCCCAACGTTCCCTTTTCCTCTTTTTCTGTCTTCTTTTAGAGTAATTGAAAATTTTTATTATTCTCTCTCCTTTGCTGGCTTATTAGCTATAATTCTGCATTTCAACTTTTTGGTGGAAACTTTAGGGGTTCTAGAATACACTATAAAAGAAATATGTTTATAAATTTTTATTTTGAAAATATTGTAGATTCACAGACAGTTGTAAAGATACTACAGAGAGGTTCTGTTTCCCTATCCTGCTGGTGACATTGGTAACCCATTTGTTACATCTTATGAAACTATAGTATAATATCATATTGTGTTATATGATATTGACTTTGATACAGTGTGTTTGTATAATTTTATGCCCCTTTTCACATATATAGATTTCTGTAACCACCACCACCACAATCCAGATATGGAACTAATTCACCACAGATTTCTCCTTCATGCTGTCCTTCACAGTTCTACTCATCTTTCTGCCACCACACTGGCGACTACGAACATATCTTTATACTGTTGTCATGGTGAAAGTGTTATGTAAATGAAATCGTATAATCTATGACCTTTTGAGATTGTTTTATTCTTCATTAAACATTATGTCCCTGAGATTCATCGAAGGTGTTGTGTGTATCAATTGTTCATTCAGTTTTTATTGCTGAATAGTAGTTCACAGTATGGGTATCTCACAGTTTCTTTAGCCAATCACCTATGTAGATATTTTGGTTGTCTCTAGTTTTTGACTCATAAATAAAACTGCTGAGAATAATTGTGTATAGGTTTTTGGGGTTTGTGTGTGTGTGTGCGTGTGTTTGGACGTTAGCTTTCATTTCTCTGGGATAAATGCCCAGAAATGTGATTGTTGACTTACTGGTAAATGTCTATTTATTTTCTTTAAGAAACTGCAAAAGTATTTGCCAGAAGAGTTGTGTCACTTTACATTCCCATATCTGTATGACAGATATGCTTTCTATGCATCCTTGTAAGGATTTTGTATTGTCTCTACCTTAAATTTTATCTAACAGCTGTGTAATGATATCTTATTACATTCTTAACCTGCATTTCCCTAATAGCTAGTAAGGCTGAACATCTTTCCATGTCAACTGCCTCCATATATCTTCTTTGATAAAATGTCTCTTCAAGTCACTTTTAAAAACATTTTCTAAATGGATTGGTTTTCACTTTTTAACATTTTTAAATTGACAATACTTATATAGATTATCATGTACAAAATGATGTTTTGAAAAATGTATACATTGTAGAATGACTAGCTCAATTTAATTAATATATGCAGAACCACACACACTTAAAATTTTTGTGATAAAAAACATTTAAAATTTACTCTCGGTGATTTTCAACAATATAATACAGAATTATTAACTACAGTCACCACATTATACAATTCATCTATTGAACTTATTCCTCCTATCTGACTAAAAAACTTCTTATTCTATGACAAACATTTCTCTAACCCTGCACCCTTCTAGTTTCTGGTAACCACCATTTTACTTCTTTATATATTTGTAGATGTTAGTTCTTTATTAGATATAAAATTTGCAAAATATTTTCTTCTACTTTATAGCTTTCCTTTCCAACATCTTAATAGGACTGTTCAGAGACGAGGTTATTTATTTATTTATTTATGAAACCGAGTCTCAGTCTTTCATCCAGGCTGGAGTGAAGTGGCAGGATCTTGGCTCACTGCAACGTTTACCTCCCTGGTTCAAGCAGTTCTCTTGCCTCAGCCTCACAAGTAGCTGGGATTACAGGTGCCCACCACCATGCCTGGCTAATTTTCTTACTTTTAGTAAAGATGGGGTTTTGCCATATTGGCCGGGCTGGTCTCAAACTCCTGACCTCAGGTGATCCATCTGCCTTGGCCTCCCAAAGTGCTGGGATTACAGGAGGGAGCCACCACTCCCAGCCAAATTTTGAAGTCCAATTTACCATTATTATTTTTTCTTTTATAGGCCCTTGGTGGCATGTCACCAAGTTCTAGGTTTGAAAGATTATTTTCCTGTAAGAATTTCTTGTATCGTGAATTTAAAAGTTGAGGTGCGTAAATATTTAGCGCACCATACAGTCATTTAAGGAAAGTTTTATATTTTTATGTTTTCAACTTAATCTATGATCCATTCTGAGTTAATTTTTATGAGATATAAAGATTAGGTCAAGACGTATTTATTATTATTACTTTGCCTATGGATAGCCAATCATTCCAGCACCATACTTGTAAAGACTGTCCTTCTCCCATTAAATTGCTTTTGCATTGTTGGCAAAAATCAGTTGGTCATAGTTGCCTGGGGCTATTTTTATGTCTTCTCCTCCCTTCCATAAATTTAGGTGTCTACATCTTAGCACGTACCATATAGTGATGATGACTGGAGTTACATCATGTCTTGAAATTAGGTTGACTGATTTGTTTCACTTGATTCTTATTTTTCAAAACCGTGTTAACTCTTCTAGTTTCTTCGCTTTTCTATTCAAATTTTGGGATAATCTTGGATAATTTATTTTTAAAAGCTCTGCTGATATTTTGAAATGATTGCATTAAATCTGTGTATCAATGTGAGTAGAAATGGCACCTTTGCCAAATCGAATGTTTCAATCCATGAATACACTATGCTTTTCCATCTATTTACATCTTGGCCTTCGTTCCTTGGCATTTGATAATTTTCAGCATACAAGTCCTATTAGATACACACCTAAATATTTTTTGAATATTTTGATATATTACATTCCCATCATCAATGGATGAGAGATACACTTTCTATGTATCCTTGTAAGCATTGGGTATTTTCTCTATCTTAAATTTTATGTGTTCTAAACATGTGTGCAATGATATCTCATTATATTTTTAATCTGAATTTCCCTAATAGCTAGTAATGCTGAACATCTTTCCTAGTTTCCATGTCTTGAAACTAGGTAGACTGATTTTTGCGAGTTACTAAAATGGTATTGCATTTTAAAGTTGTTTTTACGTATTTGCTGCAAGAAATTTAGAAGCTGTTTTTCGCAACGTGATTTCATATCCTGTGACTTTGGTGAGCTAACTTGTTAGTCCACAAAATGTGTGTGGGTTTTAATTTTTTGGTGTTTTCTATATAATCACGCAATCCACAAGTAAGGATAGCTTTATTTCTTTACTTTTAATATGTATGCCTTTTATTTGTATTTCTTGTCTTGTTGCACTGTTAGAAATTTCTTACTATGTTGAACAGCAGCGGTGCCTTCTTCCCATATTTA
Organism: Sapajus apella; assembly: GCF_009761245.1. Lineage (NCBI taxonomy): Eukaryota > Metazoa > Chordata > Mammalia > Primates > Cebidae > Sapajus > Sapajus apella. The sequence continues at coordinate 3,832,637 of NW_022437039.1, read as the reverse complement.
AGGGGAAATCATTCATTTGTACCGTTACACACAATATTAGCTGTAGGTTTTTGCACATGTCCTTTATCAAGTTAAGAAAACTGCCATCTGTTCTTATTTTTTTCTGAGAGTTCTGGTTGTGTATCAATTTTGTCAAATTTTTTCCTGCATCAGCTAAGATGAGCCTGTGATTTTTCTTCTTTAACCTATCAGTATACTGAATAACCTCAATTGATTTTCAAATATTGAATTAGTACCGCATTACTGGACTATTCCTCATTATGCTGGGGTGCATAAGTCTTTTTATACGTTGCTAGATTCGATTTAAAAATATTTATTTTTTATTTTTATCTTGAGTATTTCATTTCTTTGTCCCAGAAAATATTTTAAATATTGTTATTTCTGTGTTTACGAGGGATACTGATTTGCAGTTTTCTTGTTTCTTTTGGTACTTTCCTTGGCTTTGTGATCAGAGTGTAATGGCTTCATAAAATAAATTGGAATATGCACCACCATCTTCTATTTTCTAAAAAATATTTTGTAGAATTGGTGTTAAATGTTTTAAAAATATGGGTAGAATTCTCCAGTGAAACCACTTAGACCTGGAGATTATCTTTGGGGGAGTTTTTAAATTATGAATTCAATTTCCTTAATAGTTATAGGGCTATTCAAATTATCTATTGCACATTGGGTGAATTGTAGTTTGTGCTTTTCAAGGGAGTTGGTTTAGTTTGTCAAATGTTTAAGTGCAGAGCGAAGTAGTCTCTTATTATTCTTTTAATGTCCGCAGGGTCTACAGTAATATTCTCTGCTTCTTTCCTGATACTGGCAATAACTGCCTTCTCTTTTTTTTTCCTATCATCCTTACTAGAAGGATGCCATTTTCCTCTATAGTTTTAAAGAACTAACATTTCTCTACTGTTCTTCTGTTTTTGATTTCACTGACTTTTGCTGCAATCTCTATTATTTCCCGCCTGCTGCTTGCTTTGGGTTTATTTAACTCTTCTTTGCCTAGTTTTTTTTTTTTTTTTTTTGAAGGAAGAGCTTATATTATTGATTTTAGAATACAGGTATTGATCGACTTACAACCTATGAAACTTACGACCATTCGACTTTACGACCACAATTGTTAGCCACGACTGCTCTGCATCTGGCAGCGCAAACGTTGCCCAGCTGGGCATACGACAGTGCGGACCAGCTTCTGGCAGCACTGCCATCTCCATGTGCACCATTTCAACTGCACATATAGCCTACTCAGCTTATGACCAAATCGTGTTACAACCGGTCTGCCGGTCCCAACCGTGGTCGTAAGTCGAGCACTGGCTGTAGTCATTTTTAAATTGAAAGCATATATATATTTCCCTCTAAGCTATATATTTCCCTCTAAGGACTGCTTTAGCTGTGTCATGCAAATTTTGATACACTGTATGTTTAAATTCAATGTTATTTTAAAAATTTATTATGAGACTTCATTTTCAGCTCACAAATTACCAAGAAGTTTACTGTTTAGCTTCCAAGTGTTTGGATTTTTTTCCTGTTCTCTTTATGTTATTATTTCTGGTTTGGTTCTACTGTTATCAGAGAGCACACTCCAATATTTCAAAGACTTCACCTTTGCTGAAGTTTGTTTTATGGCCTAGGACACGATCTCTCAAGGTATACGTTTTATGGGCTCCTTAAAAGAATGTGTATTCTGCTGCTTGAGGGTAAAGTGTTCCATAATTGTTGATTACATCCTGTTGGTTGACGGTGTTGACTTCTTCTCTATCCTTTCTTATATCCTCTATAGTCACTCCGTAAATTGTTTACAGATGGATGTTCAGGTTTACAACTGTAATTGTGGGTTCGTATATTTGTTTTTTTCCCCCATATCTACATGCTTTTGCTTCACAGACTTTACAGCTCTTTTACTTGATACATAAACAGTTAGAATTCCTGTAAATACTCTCCTGCATTCTCCCTGTCCTCTCTAGCGCTCTGTCCTCAGAACGACAGGTGCCTTGGTCCTAAAACGCTCAGTTCCACTTCTTCAATATAGAGAGTATTCCAGGCTTCACCTGAGTTCCCCTTCTCTCTTCACAGGAACTCTTAAGGCAGTAACCTGGGGCAATCGACGTACTTACCTTCTTTGCTCCTGTCAAGGATCGCTGTCCATCAGTGATGTACAGTGTTATGCAAACCATTTGTTTCATGTGTTTTGATCATCATACAGTCATTTAAGATGGGAGGTTAAATCTGGTCCACCATCTTGGTTAGAAGCAGGTGTCTGACTTTTTTTTTTTTTTAAAGCATTACTGAATTAAAAATACAAGTCCTTTGTGTTTTTGTTTACTGTTGTAGAGACACATTATTATTTCCAGTGACAATAGTTAGTTAGAATTTATTTAGCACTTTACTCTGGGTCAAGTATTGTGCTAAGGAATGTTTACTCAATATTTTATTCAACATTTAAATATAACTCAGGCTTCATAGCTTATCCCATCTCTAAAAAATTATAGTACATTTTGTTTAGGACAAGTCTGCAATGTCCTAAATAAAAGGAGTTAGCTAAATGAAACATAAACAATCATCTTGATATAAGACACCTTTCCTCCTATTCATAAATAGACTATTATTTAAATCCCATACATCATTTGTGTACCTAGACATTCAACCAATCTAAGGGTCTGGGACATTTTGAGGAAAAAAAGCTAGCCTATATTGAACCTGATTAACATTCTTCACTCTTTCCAACTGTATTTGTTTGCTAAGTCCTCATATCAACTGAGCCTCAGGCGAGAAAACACATCCTAGAACCAGAGACCAGATTTTAAACTGACATTTAGCAGAAATGACTTCCAGAAAGTTGACAGGCATCAGGTAGTTACTGTTCTGGCTAGCTCAACTGGACAAGGAGGAGCATGTCTGTTCTTTTTAACTTTCAAATATTTGAATTCCTCTTGAATAATGTGATGCATGCTTACATGCAGGCCCAAGATTTCTTCTAGGCTTTACCTGGTAGTTTAAGCAACAGATAAACCTGAGTGATTTTTATACTTCTAAACAAGAAATCTATAACATATAAGGGCAGTGATAATCACAAGTGAACTTTTGTAGGAAGAAATGTGGGGAGATGCCAAAATATCGTAACCTTTTATCTATTCAACTTACATTGTGTTATTTTTTGCTTGGCCTAGTCAAATATCCCTGATTCTTGTCAATATTCTTCACAGCTTTGCCTCCGTTGTTTCCTCTATTGTAAACCCTATGAAGGCAGGGACTGTCTGTCTCATTCACTATTGATTTTTCAGTGCCTAATGGAGTATCTGACACATGGTAGGTGTTCGTTAAATATTGCTTAAATGAGACTCTTTTTTTCAGACACTTTCCACGTCAGGGATAAGTGGCAAATACAGGGCAGATAGGCTGTCACTTCCCAATGCCACATTCACAGCAGACATCACTAATCCATCATGGCACACCTCTTTGCTAAGTCTATACCTAGGCTCCAAATCAGTTGCTGCAGACTCCAGGTATCCCACTTTCCAGGGTATCCACATCTGGAATTCACATATATGAATATAGGGTTCCATACTTAGTCTGAACTGCAACCTGCTGCAAATCACAAAACCTCTCCTTCTAAACTGGTTTTCCCAGTGTGGAAATTCCTTAAAGACCTAGAACTGCCATTTGATCCAGCAATCCCATGCTGGGCATCTACTCAGACGAAAAGACGTCATTATTCAAAACAGAGACTTGCAAATGCATGTTTATATAGCAGCACAATTCACAGCTGCAAAATTGTAGAACCAACGCCAAATGCCCATCACTCAATCAGTGGATAAACTGTTATATACATATATATATACACACACACATATACATATATACATATATATATACACACGCATATCTGTGTACATATGTGTGTGTGTGTATGTGTGTGTGTATATATGATGCAGTACTACTTAGTTATTAAAAATGAATGAATTAACAGCATTCACAGTGACCTGGGTAAGACTAGAGACTATTATTCTAAGTGAAGCATCTCAGGGATGGAAAACCAAACATAACATCCCACATAACTGATTTGTGGGAGCTAAGCTATGAGAATGCAAAGGCATAAGAATGATACAATGGACCGTGGGGACTTAGGGGGAAGAGTGGAAGGGGGTGAGGGATAAAAGACAACAAATATGGTGCAGTGTATACTGCCTGGGTAATGGGTGCACCAAAATCTCACAAATCACCACTAAACAACTTATTCATGTATCCAAATGCCAACTATACCCCAATAACTTATGAAAAAATTAGATATAAAAATTAATAAAATAAACCGGTTTTCCATGGAAACAACATGAACGTAAGCTGAATTTGCTTAAGTGTCCTTGCATGGCTAAATAATTTGAAGTAGAAGTTGTGTAATATTGGATAGATCAGAAGGTGTTTGGGTAACCATGCTGAGCCTCCCAAATCCCTTTCAAAAAAACAAGTTAATCCACCTGAGCAACCCACTAGGGAAATAAACATAATTATTCCAAAAATTAAAGCAAAAGGCAAAAAAAAAAAAATACAACAAAAACGACCTCATTCTTCAACCATCTGCTTATTTGCAGAGGTCTCAGGAGGAGGGCTGTGAATTATGTAACCAACGTTCCAGCTGGAGAATTCATTTCCTCATGTCTGTGTTCTCCACAGTGGGAGAGGAACCACAGATCACCACCCCTGATCTTTTTCCTACCACTCAGGGACCATTATGGTAGACTACAGCATTGGGGCTTCTCATAACCAAGTTTCAGCTTCTAGGGGAGACATGCAACCCCTAGGGATTTGGGGGAGTCTCCAAACAAATGTTTGGGTTACCCAAACATTTTCTGATCTGTCCAATATTATACAACTTCTGCTTCAATTTATTTTATTTTAGTTTTTTTTTTTTTTTTTTTTTTTAATAGAGATGGGGTCTTGCTATGTTGCCCAGGCTGGACTGCAGTGGCTATTCACAGGTGCGATCCCACTATCAGCACGGGAGTTTTGACCTGCTCTGTTTCCGACCTGGGCCGGTTCACCCCTCCTTAGGCAACCTGGTGGTCCCCCGCTCCCGGGAGGTCACCATATTGATGCCGAACTTGTTGTGGACACCCAATCGGCATAGCACACTACAGCCCAGAACTCCTGGACTCAAGAGATCCTCCAACCTCAGCCTCCCGAATAGCTGGGACTACAGGCACGTGCCACCGCGCTGGGTCAAATAATTTTAGTTATGCAAGGAGGCATAAGCAAATACAAGTCATGTCCATGGGACAAGAAATAGTTAAACAGCAAACACTAGCTGCCACTCAAAGTCTCCGAATAAATAACTGTTGAATATGTATTCTCTGAAGATTTAGTCTCTGACAGGCACTGCCGAGACTAAGATAGACAAATATCTATCCATTTACCTATGGACAACTTTCCAATCCTTAAAAGGAAAGCCCTAAATAGCAGGAACAAGTTCCCTAGCTGATAGCACTAAGTAACCAGGTTTAGAGTTAAACTAACTCCACCAAGATGACCCTGCTGGTGAGTGGCTGGGTTGGGTAGGAGCCAAGTGTACTTAGCTCTCAAACTAAACTATGTGCATCTAGCAACAAACCACCAGTTTGGTTTTTGTTATTGATGTCGGTGGTGGTGGTGGTATTGCTGAGCCAGGATTTCACTCTGCCACCCAGGCTGGACTACACACAGTTGTGTAATCGTGGGTCACTGCCTTGACTTTCCTGGTTCAAGCGATTCCTCCACCTCAAGTATCCAAAGTAGCTGAGGACACAGGCATACACCATGCTACCATACCAGGCTAATTTAAAAAAAAAAAATCGTTTTTTATAGAAATGGAGCCTCATTATGTTGCTCATGCTGGTTTTAAGCTCCTGGGCTCAAGTAAGGAAACACATCCTAATAACACATTCTGATACCATGTACCAGGCGTCAAAAAGCACTGAAAGGGACCCATCTTTTCATTGTTGCGCCTGTTTTACTTTACGCATCTAGATTTTGTAGGAGATATTTTTCACAGATCATAAGTACAACTTACATTGTCCAAATTGGATAGGAGTAAAGAGAGGAGGAGAAAGGAAAGAGGAACTGAAGTCTAGTGTGACTTTCTGACCCTTCCCTTGCAAATAAGATAAAATGATTGTAGAGTGAGAGGAAAAACTACGACAAAGAAAAGAATGCCTGAGTAATAGACACCTGGCCCCAGACAGTTTGGGAGAGGAGTGAAGAGCACAGTCCTAATTACACGGATTGAACTCCGAGTTGCACCACTTGTACTTCGGGAGAAATCAAATAAGTGATTTAACTTCCTGGATCCATGTCCTCCTCTATAATGAGGAGATATTATGACCTTTATCATGAGGATTAAATGAGATAATCCATGTAAAGGAAATGACTACAGAATTGTGAGTGTTCAGTAAATTAGAGCTGTTATGATCAATGATTAGCAACCTTGTGAATTCAAAATTCAGCCCAGAGGATAGTCTTTCTTCCTTCTGAACAAAGTAAATATGTCTATACCAGCCCTCCCATGCACAGTGCTTAACAAAGGGCAAAGGCATTCAATGGGAGTTGGAAAAGAGGGGTCAGATATCACACAGTTGCAGAGCTGCATGAATGTTGGCTGGAATCAAAGGCAGAAAAGAAGTCAAAATAAACCAGTTGAACCCTGCATAATTCTAGGAGACCCTTGCGCAATTCTGGTAATAAGACTGGAACTTCACATCAGGCGGCTGGTGAGAAGTTCTCTAAAACGACCACAGCAAGAAACACAAGCGCATGTTGAACTCTGTTGATGTGCCAGGGACTGAACACTGTGTCCTACACATTTTGTCTTTATGGCAGTCCTTAAGGATAGACAAGGATGCTTTTCAGACTATTTAAGAACTGGAACTCTGCACAACAATCAGAATCAACACAGTCAATGAGTTCTGGGTGAACATCAGCTCTGAAGTGAGCTCTTGCTTTCCATTAGCAAGTCAGAGATGGGAATAGAACGCAGCTTTGTCAGATTTCAGAGCTCAGATTTTTTTTTTTTTTTTCCTGAGGCAGGTTTCACTCTGTCACCTGGTCTGGAGTACAGTGGTGTGATCTCAGTTCACTCCAGCCTCAGCCTTCTGGGTTCAAGTTGTCTGCCCATCTCAGCCTCCTGAGTAGCTGGCACTACAGGCGTGTGTCACCACACCTGGCCACTTCTGTAAGGAGCTCAGGCTTTTAACTACTGAAGGCTACAACCATTATTTATAGTCACTACATATTAATTATTAAATGGTTCATTACAAAAATATTGACTAGCTTGACCTAGCAAATTCTCCTATTTCCCTTATAAAGCTCACCATGAAACCTTTTTAATGTAATTTTCAGGAAGGCTACAGGACTGAGTGGGTTCAGCTAACAGACACAGGATTTGCTCTGATACATGGGTGTACAGGTCAACTCAGCATACCTGGATGATGGAAGGATGGAAAGACTACATGTATGTCTAAGTCATATTTCTGTTGCTGTCACACTGAAGACAAAATTTCGAAAGCGAGTTAGCCAAGTCTTTGGTAGCTGCTAATAAGTAAACAATGAAGAAGTACTTTCTAATGACATATTCCAGAGACAAGGGGTTGGCTTTGCTCATTATTCACATTTTGATATTTGCATTCAACATTGCTTATATTCACATATTTTTAGTTTCAGCATATTTTTATGTAAGAGGGAGGCCTGGATGCTGACATCTCTTAATAAGTTAATTTTTAAAAAGACTATGTAACCGTTCTTTAAAAAATGCCAATAAAGAAATTATAATTCCTTCTGCCAATAAATATGTAAAATTAGATTTTACTTTATTCAGAAATTAGTATTTTTATCATTTGTCCTGAAATATAACACAGGGATCAACAAACTTTCAGATGCAAATTTGTGAAAAGTTTACATAACGGCTGTCCGAGGTAAAACAGAAACGTGAACAAAACAAAACAAAAAAAACTCCACCTCATTATTTACTCTTTAAAAATGTAGATGTGCAGCATGTACAGAGGCACTGGCAGAATGTGCTAGTTCTCCAGTGGCATACATCAGGCTTACGTGCTTTAGGCAACACAGGATGTCAACGTTCTATATAAATGCTAAGTATTCACCTTTCTCTTCTCTCCAATGTCACTGCCCTTGCGTTAACACAGAAAGTCCCTGCCTTGCAGACCTGCTATGTGCACTAATCATGTCTATTCAGGATGAAGCGCAATCACCTGCCACACTTAATCTGCTTTCTAGATTACAACCCTAAGCCCATCCCCCTGGAAGAGATACTCAATGAACGAGGCGACCTCACTGTCCTCAATAAACTCCTTAATGCAGGTGCAGTGCAGATGCCTGGGCCTGGAAGGTCATCTGCTTCAGGGAAGCTGATTCCTAGGAAGAATGCTCCATCTGTCAGAGGCTCACTCTCTCTCTCTCTCTTGAGAATCTGAACTAAAGCCTGGGGCTGAGATGGTGAATTCTGGAGCTGGAATTTCATTGTGGATTCTTAGCCAAATCTAACACCACTGTAATCCAGTTACATGCCAGCTGAGGTTGCAGAGAAGCAGAAACTGTGAGTAAGCAGGGGAAGCCAGTCTTTGGAAAGGAGGGATCAGATGTGTAGGCGGTAGATACCAGAAACCATGCAGAAGAATCAGACGCAAAGGGAAGACTGAAAGAGAAATGAAAGAAGGGTGAAAAGAGAGGCAGATCTCAAGCCCTAGCTTGAGTCATTCCGATACAGCTCCTTGAATTTACCCAGATCCTTTAAAGAAAAAAACTTCCCTTTTGATTCAAATTTGCTTTTAGTAGGCTCAGCTAATTTCATCCACTACTCCTAGATGTCAGATTTTAACTGGCTGTGCAAGAAAACAGGAACACACAGGTAACTTTGGATTCCCCTAGAGGCAGACAATGAGCCCAGGATTTTAGAACAAGTTGTTCATTTTGGAGGGTAGGAAACGGCAATGGAGAAGGGAGAAATGGAGAAATTGGCACAGGGAAGAAAAAGGCATCCTTTAATAAAGGATGGACTAAGAAGACAGACACACAATGGTCTTAATCATGTGGAAAAACGTGCAAAACATGTGCCTCAGCACTATCCTACCCATGGGGTGAGGGAGCTGGGGTTTTCACATTCCAGCTCGCAAGAGCCATTGCTCGAGAGCTGTTCCCTGGAGTATTAATTCCCTCACAATTCTGGTCTCCTATGGTGCATGGGCAAAGCAACTCCCCATAATTCTGGGAAATACTCTCAAGCACAGAGACACAGATATTTGCAGCTAGAAGTCTGAAAGCGCACAAAAAGACGGCCAGCCCAGAGGATGAAGGACAGCGAGTAGCAGTGTGCTACAACACATGAGATTTGGGATGACTGATCCCGTTCTAAAGTACAGTCGTGCCCTAGACGTCAATGATCCACAGTGATATACAATCAGTATCTGCCTGTGCTTGTGGCGGTATTTTTGTGTCCTTTTTAGTTGTGCAGAACTCCACTTCCCACCTCATCTGACCACTTCCCATCAGCCTTCAGCATTTGGATTTAGTTCCTCTTGAATCCTGTCTGTATCTTCCCTGTATTTTTGCCCCTTGGGTAATTTTAGCTGTTCTCAACAGTCCCTCTGTATTTCTCTTCCAATTCACACTTTCCAAGGAAAGAACATAAACCAGTTGTTCAAAGGTAAACGGTATTCCTGAGGTAGGAATTTATAACCTGGCATCTGATCTGGACTGTAAGACATGACTTTGCTTTCCTGATCTCCAACACCATTGATACCAGCAGTAGTGGTTCCTCATTGCTGGTTCTTGGATCATTGTGGAGCTGGCTGGAGAGCCTGTCAAAGACAGAAACCTCCACATCCCGTATGTGGGAATTCTAACTCAAGAAGGCAGGGTGGGGTCTGGGCATCTTCAGTAAAGTCTGGCTCTTCTTCTCAGCCAGCTAGGAGAAACTTCTAGTAAATGAAATCTAAACCATCTTCCAACTCTAGAATTCATTCTAGTAAATAATCAGTTTGCCTGTTTGTCTCTCATAATAACCTTGAAGATGGTTTGGGACAGTGGCATTTCATCTTAGAGTTATTACTTCATTATGATTAAAGGTTTTCCACAAAATGACCAGTGTTCACACTAACCAATGATATCACTATCATCTCAGAACAAATCTCATCTTCAGGACTGTAGATAGACAGTTGATATAGATAGATAGATAGATAACAGATAAACAGATGAATAGAGAAATGGAGAGATTAGATAGGTAATTATGATAGATTAGACAATTAGATTAGATATAGATGAGACAGACAGATGGTAGATTGATACATAGATGATATAGACAGAGAGAGAGAGAGATTCCACATGCTTACTGCTTACTATATAATGTATTTCTTATTCTGAATTGAGTACAAATGAGATTCAAGGGATTCTCACCATTGCTACCCCCATCCATAGGGCTTTACACTGGTGTACAATTCCAACATCTTCCTAATGATTTATATTTGTTCAGGCTTTTTCCCCATGTCCTCTCCTCTTCTCCAGATGAATAAAGAGTTATAATTATTTAGGACTTGTTTTAGGGAAGGGAATAGTTAAGTCAAAGGAAGCAAGAATTGCAGAGGTGGAGAGATGTCTTTGTAACAGGCAACCCAGGAATATCTAAAGAGCATCAAGATTGTCTCCATGATTATTTTCAAGCTCTCCAAATTACTTCCTAGACAAAAATGCTCAATATGTAGAGTCATTTTTTGGCACCAGGATCTGAATTTTTGATAAGCCTTTCTCTCTTTTCAGAGTCAGGCATCCTGTACAAGTTTTACATATAGTACATCCTGGGCCATTCTGTTTTCTAAATGGCTTTCTTCCAAACTCCATTTGTCCCAAGATACTTCAGCATTTACCACGGGAAGTATCTCTGCCTCGTAGACGCTGGAAACAAACTCGTCCTAAGTTAACACAGAATGTGACTTTAAAACCCAACTCCCAAGTAGAGGAGAATTCTTTTTTCGCAGGTCACTCTACCTTCCAACAAACTCATCTGAGATCATATATTAAGATTTTCAAGTCCAAAGTTGGAAGAGAATGAGATACTTTCTAGAGACAGCCAAGAACCCTTTAGAAGCCCATTTCCCTCGAGGGTTTTGATAATATTCCTAGAGGCGGAAGTATGAGGCTTTCCAGGCAGCTGTATATAACATTTTCTTTGTTTTCATGTCTACATTGGCACTTTAAACCTTTTTAATGGGTATGTGTGAAGGCTCCTGCAACACTATCTTCTTACCTTCTAGCTGTCAGAACACCTGTGAGACTGTAGAAGATAACAGGTACTTGATAAACAATTTTATCAACAAATGAGTAGAAGACTGAATTAGATTTACCTTGGTTCTCACTCTGTGTTATACTTTAGAACAACTGGGGAACTTTAAAAAAAAAATCTTGATCCTCAGGCCCCAATTTCAAATAAATTAAATCAGAATCTCTGGGGTCTACTGACCCCTAATTTATACATATAATCATATACATCTCCCAGTTAAGTCTATTTTGGAAAGAGAGATGAGAACTAAAAAGAAAAGATCAGCAAAATCATATAAAAAACTAAACTCCTTAGTATAGTATTTCCGTTTCAACAGAAGCTATTCACATCTGAGGTCACTGGGAATATCTGAGAAACAGGATCAAACGAATTATTTAAAGTTATCCCCATATGATTTGTTGGCTGTATTAACAGAGTGAATGCTGGTAAAGTGACACTACTTGAGTGACTAAATGTGTGTGCATGTATACATATATACGCATGTGTAAGTCTGGATATGTATACATGCACTCTCTATATATCCTTACCTATACATTTATCAGTTCTTCTCTCTCCACTGTTTTGAATGCTACATGAATTAGATTAACTATTCCGATTATGCAGATAAATTTAGCTTAATGAGCTACAATTACTTTAATGGCTTTGAAATTCAGAAGGTAAGAAGACACCATGTGTCTTCTATTGAACATTAAATATAAAATGCCTCTGATTGACTGTCATGAAAACCCAATTTTATTGCTATTTGAATTATTCAGAATCAATATCCAACATTAGCCAGCGTGGGGCAGCTCAAATATAAGGCAGCTTCTGAAAGCAATGCTTCCCTATATTGAGTAATTGTGCTTTGTGTGAGGGATAATGAGCTGTTTGCTACATGTCACCACTTCAGATGCACTGAGAATTAACAACTTTATCTTCCCTTTATATTATGTAATAAAAGGGATTACTTCATTGAGATGAACAATTTCCAAGGTTATGAAACATTCAAAATACAGTTGAGCTCAAGGAATAGCCTCTTCTACAAGAAACAAAGAACAAGACATTGGGTTTTAACTGGTGACACAGGAGAGAAATTTGCTCAAGTTACATTTTTCACCATTTGATAAGTAAACTGCAACCTTGTATTTTCTCAAGCTAAAAGTTGCTTAAAGGCATCAATACCACACCATAGCAATACTGCAGAAGCTTCACTTAAGGTGATACAGTGACTATGAGAAGTGGCACTGCTTGAAGTAATTTTCCAAGAAGCATATTAAATGGATATGAAAACAAAAGTCAAAGCTAATGATAAAATATTAGCCATTTATTGCTGCTCACTATGTGGCTGGCTCTATGCTAAGATTCTGACTGCATTATGTCATTTAGATCTCAAAAGAAACCTGTGAGGACGGGAATATGACAATTTCTTCCACTTACAGATGAGGAACTTAAAGAGACCACATGAATTTTCTTCCCTTCATCTCTGTGCGTACGTGATAGAACCAGGATGCCAAAACAGGCTGTATGATTTCAAAATGGAATCATGTAAATACTATACCATAAGTTAATCCCACTAACATGCCAGAGAAGGAGGAACAGAGAGAAGTTAAACGCCCAGGAAAATGTTAAATACCTTGAACGCCTGGTACTGGAGGGATTCCACTGAACTCAGCGAGGTACTTCATAGGGAGACTCACACATGTCACCCCATTAGATAGGTGTACCAGCGACTTCTGTAAATAGACACATCCCTCATTCTGACCTTAAGGAGGGAGGAGGTAGAAGACCCTATCCCAAATTCATCTGAAACTTAGTATGGCGGCAGAACTGCACTTAAGCGTCTGCCCCAAGAGCTATTTGTACAGTTACCTCTCCCCTCATTAAAGTCCTGGCTCAGGCTAATAAATCAGTGTACAAATTGTGTATAATCTAGTTTTTGCCTTGTGCTTCATCTGGTGTAGGTGGAAGCAGTGGGGAGATATGAAGAAAAAAACAAAAAACAAAAAACCTCAACCAGCAGCAATTATAAAATGAAGACTAATGAGAACTTGGATACTTAAGAAAATATTCTTCAGACAGCTTCTATTAGGTTGATGCTAACGTAATTGCATTTTTTGCCATTGCATTAACCTAACATTACCTTTTAGAAATGTCCAGAAATGTCTAGTCTGCAGGTTGGGGGATTGTCAAACTGTAGGAGAGTGGGTCTCACTTCTTCTTTCTGTGGAATTGGGACTTTTGAAGGCAAATATATACATATGTGTGTGTTTTCTCTCTCACTGTGTGTGTGTGTGTGTGTGTGTGTGTGTGTGCACGCACATGTGTATTTCAGTCCTAACACCTGAAGGTCACGAGGAGTTCTCATTGTGGGTATTTCTCTGGGTCTGCACTGCCTCCCAGTCTCTGGGTAGCACGCAGGCTGTGCCATTAGAAAGTGTTAATTGTGTCCTGAAAGTGTCCTTTATTTCCCTCCTCAGACATTTATAGCACAGCCAGTAATAATTCCCAAGCCACCCCCAAATCATCCCACAGAGAGAACTTGGTGTTCCTTAAAACTAGCCAGATATATTAGGTACCCTGGTAGGGAACACGGCAATTATGTAAGTTAATGATATTCAAAGATATAAGTTTTAGGAAGCAGCAGCCACAGCAGAAGGAAGGGAAAACGCACAGGCAAGCCCAGGGGTCCAGTCCAGACGCTGATCAGCAAGCTTGTTCTCCGGGCAGGCACACCTGTTTGAAATCACAGTGTGTGCTGAAGCGGTGGAATATTACCAGGAAAGTGGCTGTGTACATTAAAGGCATCCTTCCCTTCTCTCGTTTTACACAAAAACCAGAACACATCCGGCATTGTACTTTGATTTCAGTTTATCTAGTGATGGTGCCACCTCCACCTGCTTAGGAATGGGAAGAGCTAATACAGACCTTAAGCCAAGTCATGGTTTTATCTCCTTTGCAAAGTTAAAAAAATAAAAAATAAAAAACCAGTCCCTTTTTCTGGTAAATGCAAAAATTTGCCTTTGCCTCTTTACGGGTAGTAATTTGAAAGCCCACTACTTAAAATCTAATGGGGGGGTTACATAAAACCAGAGTCACAATGAATTCCAAAATTTCCCTTGCTGGGGTAGGGGGTGGGAATTGGTGGTATTCTAAAGCAAATGGGTGAGATCTTGCTATGCATGAAATGCAGGATCCATTTTTAATAACAGTAAAAAAGGAAATTTACTGCCCCCTCCTGGCTCTGTGTAACAAAGTTCTCCCATATTTAACACTGAATAACATAATTACGTAGGAGTCAACACTGAACAAATCTTAGTTCCTCTCTCTTTGCCGAGAGAGCAAGGTTGATTTGCAATGCTGAAAGGATAATGAAAGGGCCAGTGTTATTATTTAACATAAAAAATAGATTTCCTGGTTTCCCTCAAGTGTTTATCATCAGATACAGGGAACAATATCAAACTGAATTACCAAGTATCATCTCTGATAAATCAAATGAGGAACACTGCTGGAAAAAGGCAAACAGTATAGTAAACCCAATACTTGAAGACCATATGTGGGCCCAGAAAACGGCTTAAAATGATAGACTTTTTAGACATTTTTGGTTGATTCACAGAAAGGGAAAACTACCCTGACTACAGAGTTTTAGAAGAACTAATCTGAACTCTTTTATTAAGTGAAAGGAAATTTATTAAGAAAGTAAAGGAATAAAGAATGCCTACTGGGTAGGCAGAGATCCCCAAGAGCTGATGGTTAGCTATTTTTATGGTTATTTCTTGATATGCTAAACAATGGGTGGATCATTACTGAGTTTTCCAGGAAAGGGACGAACAATTCCCACAACTGAGGGTTCTTCCCCTAAGACTGAGACCTACTGGGTGACATTCCCAGTAGGTCAGGCATTCTTAGTCACAGGATGAGACAGGAGGTCAGCACCAGGTACAGGTCACACAAAGCTTGTGGATAAAAAGATACCTTAAAAAGCCAGCCAACACCCACCAAAACCAAGAGGGTAACAAAAGCGACCTCTGCTTGTCCTCAATACTCATTATACGCTAATTATAATATATTCACATGCCAAAAGACACTCCCACCAGTAACATGATAGTTTACAAATGATACGGCGATATCAGAAAGTTACCCTACAAGGGGCGGGCAGAGGGAGAACATTGGGAAAAATAGCTAATGCATGCTGGGCTTAATACCTAGGTGATGGGTTGGCAGTTGAAGTAAATCACCATGGCACACGTTTACCTGTGTAACAAACCTGCACATCCTGCACAGGTACCTCAGAACTTAAAATAAAAATATAGAAACAATTTTAAAAGGACATTTACCCTGTATGGTATAATCTGAACTCTTAAACATTGACCTTGAGTCTGTCTTAGTCCATTCAGGCTGATATAACGAAATTCCACATACTGAGTGGCTTCTAAATAACAGAAATTTGTTTTCTTACAGGTCTGGAGGATTGGAAGTCCAACATCAAGGTGCTGGTAGAGTTGATGTCTCGTGAGGGCCTGTTTCCTAGTCTATAGACGATGCCGGCTGGACACAGCAGCTCACACCTGTAATCCTAGCGCTTTGGGAGGCCGAGGCAGGTAGCTCACCTGGGGTCAGGAGATTGAGACCAGCCTGGCCAACATGAAACCCTGTCTACACTGAAAATACAAAAATTGGCTGGGCGTGGTGGTGTGCACCTGTAATCCCAGCTACTTGGGAGGCTGAGGCAAGAGAACTCTTGAATCTGGGAGGTAGAGGCTGTAGTGAGCCAAGATCAGGCCACTGCCTTCCAACCTGGGTGATGTTATATGTAAATTTTCGGTGTCGCAAAAGAAGTAGCACTTGAATATAAATTTCCTCAGCAAGGCAATTTACTTCTACAGAAGGGTGCGTCTCACAGATGGAAAAATGGCAAGCACACACCTGGACCAGAGAGGGGAAGGGGCTCTTATTCCTGATGGAGGTCGCCCCTACTGCTGTGTCATTCCCCGATGGGCTAGCATTTGACTGCGCCGTCTAAGCTAATTCCGATCGGCTAAAGAGTGCAGGGGTACTAGGCAGGGTGGCGGGATGGGTAGTTTGGAAGGAAGAATTGTTATGCAACAGGTCAGAGCAGGCGATTAGGGAAACGGAGGTAAACTACTGATTATAACTGGTGGAAAGGTTGTTTACAAAAACTAGAGACAAGGAGGTACACAGAAGCAGGAACTTAAACTTTAAAATAGAGAATTAAAGAATAAGAGAGCTGAGCATACTGACACACTGATTCTTTGAAGAGAAACTTGGAGTTCACTATACCTAATACTGACAAGAGTGAAATTGTCTTAAACAAACAAAAAAAACCAGAAGATGCCTTCTCGAAGGCCTCTTTAATAAGGGCACTATTCCCATTCATGACATCCCTGCCACCATGACCTCATCAGCTCCCAATACTATCACGTGGGGTGTAAATTCATATTTCTATTTCAACATACACATTTATATTTATATGATGAAATTTTCAAAATGTATATTTCAGCATATAAATTTTGATGGTACACAAATATTCAGACCGTGGTAGAAGCAAACATCCACTTCTCCCAAATGCCAAATGGTTAAGTAAACATCATACTTGCCCTCAGCAATGGGCCAAGGTGGAGCCCAGTTTCAGCTTCTCATTTTCCTGATGGATCATGAGTGGGTGAGCGTTCTGTACCTGGCCAGGGGGTGGAGTTGGAAACAATGGTGAGAACCTAGCACAGGATATACAGATCAGCAAGCTAATATGTACAGATCAGTACATAGCTGGAAGACCCTCTAGAAGTCTAGGTGAGCCTCATCACCAGGTACTAAAATGGTTCCTATCTAACTGCAAAAAAAAAATCTTCACATGAGACAGATGTAGCTTTCCATAAGTCATTCCTTGTTTTCAAAATGAAACTTTTTGCTCCTCAAAAACACTAGTATATGTGTGTAGTAAGATTAAAATAAAGACCATAATATAAAACAGTGCCCATTCATGACACCCTCCCTTCTGCCATCCACTTCTCCAGAGGAAACCAATGATTTGTGTTAGAACCTTCCAGAAATGTAACTCACGTACAAATGTGATCTATAATTGTACTTCTTCTACCCAAATCAAAATGTATAATATATAACATTTGGTCCTTTTGTGTGTTCACCAATAATGTATCTTTGAGATAACTCCATAGTGACATCTCTAAGTCTTTATCTTTTTAATCCACAGTTTGATGGTATACTCAATTTTATAAACTGCCTATGCTCAACTAATTCTCACAACCACTTGGACACGGTAGGTACCTGTATTACATCATTGTTCAGGTAATAAATATGAGGAAACTGCTTGCCCAAAGCCACAGAAAATTAGTGGGAGAGCCACAGTCTAAACCACAATGCACACACTTTTACCCTCTACATGACACTGCTTTCCTAAATATTAGCTACTACTGAGTTTTCCAGAGCATTAGCAACCAAGACAAACGGGTTATGAAAACTCTGGTGTCCACATCACCACTCACGGGACATTGCTCGCTCTTCCCCAAAGCCTTAGCAATGCTCAGATCCATTCCACTTAGCTCTGATGGGAGCTACTTAGGGGGTGACTAATAAAGTGTCAAATACCAGAACTTACAGAACTCCTCACTTGCCTAGAAGCAGAGGGCCCCCTCGTCCCCAACCACAAATATTCACTCTACTACACAGGGGGCCAGACCAGGCACAGATGTCAGTGTGCCAAAGCTACATGTGGATTTCTTACTGATGAATATTGCAGCCAATGTACCCATCTGGCTGCTGAGATAAATAATGTAAAAATGAAGATATGCCTACATAATTCATGTAGTATTGATGAACGGGGTCCTTAATGCAGACTGCTCCTACAAATCATTTAATTATGGGTTGTGCAATTGCAAGAGAGACAGAATTTTAGCCATATTTAAATGGTTACCAGTTGGATGTTTTCAAGTACACAAGACAGAAACTTGAGGACCTCTTGATTATTCTAAAGAAGTCTGTAAATATTCATTAATATCACACAAACATGGTACTGAGGACACAAAACTACTTTTTAGGGCAAAATGCCATGTACTTATCTGCACGGTAAATAGTCTATCAGTGGAATATTTGATCAGAAAGGAGTGGATGGAAGAGAATGAGATGTTTCCAGCTGCTCTGCAAGTAACACGCCTCCTAAGGACATAGCCAGGATGACCGAGAGCGACCTCCTCACACCTGTTAGAGAGGCTACTGCCAAAACAAACAGGCACACAAAAACAGAAAATAACCACAGCTGGCGAGGCTGTGGAGGAACAGAAACCCTTACGCATTGTGGTTGGAAATGCAAAATGGTTTTGCCTCTGTGGAAAACAGTACAGTGGTTCTTCCAAAACTTAAAACTAGAAATACCACATGATCTGGTGATTCCACTTTTGGGTGTCAACCCACAGCAATGGAAAGCAGGGTCCCGGAGAGGTGACTGTTCAACCAGGCTCACAGTAGGACTCATCATAGCCAAAAGGTGAAAGCAATCCAAGTGTCCATCAACAGATAAATACAAGGAAAGAGTATTCGATCTTAAATAGGAAGGAAATTTTGACACATGCTGTAATACAGATGAACCTTAGGACAGAGCGAGGGAGGAGGAGTGGATTTGGCTTTCAGCATGAATGTGGAAACGTGGAGGCCAGGTGAGGTCTCATTATTTTGGGGGGAAAACTGTGGGTTGGTGGGGATGCTTATTAAAACCCCCGCAAGAGGCGTGTGAACATGGTTCCTGAAATGAGTGGGAATTTGCATGCCTCAAAGGAAGCAGCTACAGGGCCAGTGGCCGGGTCAATAAGTAAATTAATTAATTAAACTAATTAAATAAATAAATAAAACAGTCACAAAGACAGATACTGTGTGAATCTACTTAAACATGAGGTACCTAGAATAGGAAAACTCAGAGACAGAACGTGGGATGGTGGCTGGCAGGAGCTGCTGTTTAACAAAGTTTCCATCTTGCAAGATGAAAAGGTTCTGGAGATTGGTTATACAAAACCACGTATGTATTTAACACTACAGAGCTGCATGCTTAAAAATGGTTAACATGGTACTGTTTGTTGTTGTTGTTTTAGACAGAGTTTTGCTCTGTCGCCCAGGCTGGAGCACAGTGGCATGATCTCGGCTCACTGCAACCTCCGTCTCCTGGGCTCAAGCGATTCTCCTGCCTCGGCCTCCTGAATAGCTGGGATTACAGGCACCCGCCACCATGCCCAGCTAAGTTTTGCATTTTTAGTAGAGATGGGGTTTCACCATGGTGGCCAGGCTGGTCTCAAACTCCTGACTTCAGGTGATCCACTTGCCTCGGCCTTCCAAAGTGCTGGATTACACGCGTGAGCCACCATGCCCAGTCTCTACTGTGTCTTTTAATATGCACAATAACCAGAAGAATTTGACACTTTAACAAAATCTCTTTTTAAAGATGAGAAACTATGCTTTAAAACTTTTAAACTATTAGTCATAGTTATTTTTAAGTTTATTCCCTGGTAATGGTAACATTGAGGTCTTTTCTGAGCCTAATTGATGTGATTGCTTTGTCTAAGTGGGTTATTTTTTCTTTATTTTTTCTCTTTTAATATTGAATCCTAGACATGAAACAAAGTAATTAAGACTGAAGTAAGTACCACTTTTGCATAGAAATATGTATATCTCAAGTGGGCCCAGTGGCTCAATGCCTATAATCCCAGCACTTTGGGAGGGCAAGGTGGGCAGATAATGAAGCCAGGGGTTTGAGACCAGCCTGACCAACATGGTGAAACCCCATCTCCACTAAAAATACAAAAAAATTAGCCAGGCATGGTGGTGCATGCCTGTAATCCCAACTACTTAGGATGCTGAGGCAGGAGAATCACTTAAACTGGGAGGAGGAGGTTGCAGTGAGCCGAGATCGCACCACTCCACTCTGGCCTGGGCAACAGAGCAAGACTCTGTATCAAAAAAGAAAAAAAAAATGTACATCTTAGCCAAGCACTATGGCTCATGTCTATAATCCCACCACTCTGGAAGGTCAAAGCAAGAGCCCAGGAGTTCAAGACTGGCCTGGACAACATGGCAAAGTCTCATCTCTATTAAAAAAAATACAAAAATTAGCAAGCCACGCTGATGTGCATCCGTAGTCCCAGCTACTTGGGAAGCTGTGGTGGGAGGATTGTTTGAGCCCAGGAGATTGAGGCTGCAGTGAGTTCATGCCACCGCACTCCAGCCTAGGCAACAGAACAAGATCCTGTCTCAAAAAAATAAAAATCAAAAAATAAAAGAAAAAAAGAAAGAAACATGTACATCTCTTCTGCCAGTGTGTTCATGTGGAGACTGGAGTCAACCTAGCTGTGAGTTTAGCCAATTTGGGATTTTGCTGTTGCTATGGTTACCTTCTGTGAGTAGTACACACTTTTAAACAACCAGATCTTGTGAGACCTTGCTCACTAGGACGAGAACAGCAAGGGGGAAGTCCGCCTCCAAGATCCAGTCACCTCCCACCAGGCTGCTCCTCCAACACTGAGGACTATAATCCAACCTGAGATTTGGGTGGGGACACAAATCCAAACCACATCAGGTCTCCACTCAACTACTGCCTTGTCAGAGGTGGTTTCGCTTCGGAATTAATTGTTCTCAAGACTCTGCCCAACCATGAATACCTATCACCATCCTCAATTCCTCTTCATCTCATTACCTGATGGATTTTCTTACATCACTTTTCAAAATTTGTCATTATCTTGTTCAGCTGTAGACTTACTTATTGTCTGTCTCTCCCACTAAAATATACAAGTTTTAGCATATTTACTAAAGAGAAGGACATGTCCATTCCATTCACCGCTCCAACCCCAGCACATGCAACAGCAACAACATAGCTACAAGATGGAAAGGACCGATATATAAATATTAATTGCTGTTATCATTCCGTATTGTCAGTTTATGCTGACGAGACAATGGAAGCAAAAGATGGAGACATCTTTGCAAGGAACTGAGTGACCTGGTCTTCTGTAAAAAATACCCACCAGCTGGGTAAGAAGTAGCCACTGGCTCTAAAACAGACAAAGAAATGAACCTGTTCATTTGTTCAACCCCAACTTTGCTCCAGGCAGGGGCTATCCCACCAAATACCCTCTGGATAAACAACGAGAATGCCTGAAGTACCCAATATTTTCTGCTGGGTCCACAGAGAGAACTGCATCCTCTAAACACATACTAATGACCCATCCCTGGTACAGCAGCATTATCAATAACCAAACAATGTGATTGGCACTTTCAACTGGTTTATCACTTGTCAGCTCTGAAGACACCTGCTGAGCTGACAGGGAGAGTCGATCCAGGATGTGACATGTAAAAAAAAAAAAAATCAATATCTTTCTGGGTAAAATAAAAAAATGACTTCAGCATCTCAGGCTCTCAGGCTATCTTAATTCATCAGGTTGACTATGCACCATTTTTCGTTGTTAAATCTCTGCTTCTAAAACCTCTGA
Source organism: Sapajus apella (assembly GCF_009761245.1). Classification (NCBI taxonomy): domain Eukaryota; kingdom Metazoa; phylum Chordata; class Mammalia; order Primates; family Cebidae; genus Sapajus; species Sapajus apella. The sequence continues at coordinate 3,810,857 of NW_022437039.1, read as the reverse complement.
GTTTGGAATTTTTGAGTTTAACATAACAAGTGCCAAAATGTGTCACGCAGATCTGCCATTCTGCTGTTCAATTTCTTGTGCTGTAGTACAATAGGCTGGGTAGGGAGGTGCGCAGCACAGCAATACACCTGAACTATCTTATGCACACACAAAAAAGGGGGGGGGGGGCTGATTTATCACAAAGCTGAAAAATTCAAGGGTTCTGCCTCAATTACATGCAAGTACTGTCACTCAAATCATGTCAGAAATGAGTATCTTTTTTCACATTTTGGTTTGCATTCACACTGGTTTTTCCCACCCTCTTAGCCAGGTTGCTGTAACAGAACACCACAGACTGCAGCTTAAACAACACACATTTATCTCTCACAGTTCTAGAGTCTGCGAAACCCAGCATCAAGGCACTGGCAGACTGATGTGTGGGGAGGGGACTCTTGGTTTGCACGTGGCAGCCTTCTCACTGTATCCTCACATGGCTCAGAGAAAAGAGAGAGCAAGCTCTTCTGTGGCTTCTTATAAGGGCACTAATCCCATTTGTGAGGGCTCCACCCTAGTGATCTAATTGCCTCCCAAAGACCCCACCTCCTAATACCATCACATGGGGACTTAGCATTTCAATGTATGGATTTTGGAAGGATATAAACATTCTGTTTATAGCACTCACATAATGTCAAGTGGCCATCAGTTATACCAGCCTTATATCCTATTAGCTTCACAAACCCAGGAGGAAAAAAAAAAAATACCAGCAGGGTACCGTGGCTCACACCTGTAATCCCAGCACCTTGAGAGGCCAAGGTGGGCAGATCACAAGGTCAGGGGTTCAAGAGCAGCCTGACCCACATGGTGAAACCCCATCTCTACTAAAATCCAAAAATCAGCCAGGCGTGATGGCTTATGCGTGTAATGCCAGCTACTAAGGAGGCTGAGCCAGGATAATTGCTTGAACCAAGGAGGTGGCAGTTGCAGTGAGCCCAGATCATGCCATTTAACTCCAGCCTGGGTGAGAATCTGTCTCAAAAAACAAAACAAAAAACAAAACAAAACAAAACAAAACAAAACCCTTCCTGGAACAAGTCTAACTGGATAGAATTGGGTTACATGCCCACTGGTGAATCAATCATCAAGGCCAGAGGAATGGAATATGCTGATTGAACATGACTGAGTCATGCGCAGATGCCCAGGGCCCAAGGGGAGTGTTAGCTCTGTCGGTAAGAAAGACTAAGAACTTGCTCAAAAGATTCTGAGATGAGTTCCATTCCAAGAAGATTGAAGAGAAAGTCCTATGCAGGTAAACGAGTAAGGAAACAGATTACAGTTGCAGAAACGGGCGTGTAATAATAAAGTTAGCCACAAAATACGGAAAATGCAATAAAGCAAAATAAAATAAAACACGGCAAATGAAAAAGAAACATCTACCGCTTTAAAATGGCACTTCCAGTCTTCCAGTTACACACATAGATTCGGGATAGCAAAGATGAGGGAATAAGAGGGAAGGTCATGGAAAATACCTCAGAGAAGGGGTCTGAAGTGGTTTCTGAAAGTAGAGATGGCTTTGCCATAAGCAACCCAGGCAAAGGGAAAATACATACAAAGACAAGCAATTTCTTGTAACATTTTTGTAAACAATAGTATGAGAAAGATAGTATAATCTCCTATTTTAGAAATAAAGCAACCTATCTAAGGTCACTCTATATTTTGTAGAATTTGCCTGAGGCCAATCTAATTCCAAAAATGCATACTGTCACCACAGCCATCATGTACAACTGAACAGGGTGAGCTCAAAACACTGTAAGTGGCTTCATGTATGTAAGCTGTGAAGTTAATGGCTCCACAGAGTTGGGCACGGCACACCTGGCCAGCTGTGTGGCATCCTTGACTTGACCATCAAACTGGGAAGAAAGAAGCAGGGTATGAGGCTCTAACAGTAGCAGGCTGAGCCTTGATCCCAAAGGGCCTTCATACCCTAAGAAACCCAGACAGTCTTGGTCCATGATATCATGAAACACATTTTATTTTCCAATTTTGTGGAGCTGAAAGGATTTAAAATGGATCCTTCCATGTAATTCACTTCTTTCCAATTCACTGGATAAAAACCATCCATAAACGACAAACCAGTCATCACTGGGCCAGGTGGGCTGCTACATCTTAAAGAAATGGTTTTTCCAAGTATCTTTATCTGGATAGGAGATGAGGCCAGGGAGGAAACCACAAGAGAAAACTAGCTCAGCCAGTCTGGGTTTTTAGCTCTTAAGACTCTTCGGGAGTTTTCAGCGACGAAGGCAATGAAGTTCTGTTAGAGGATAAATTGGTTGGGACACAAAGCTCCTTACAGAGTATAACCTCCTTCCTTGCCAATTACTAACTTGGCCATCATTTGTTTATTAACCTGATGGCTTGCTATGTTAAATGGTATCACATATTTACAATGCAGCAAGATAAAGCTGCAGCATTCAAAATCACTCACCCCATCTGTCCCTCTGCACCCTGGTCCCAGACTCTAAAGCACTTTTGAAGATAATTCAACAGAACAGCGTCAAAAAAAGAAAAAAGAAAAAAAAAAAAAACTTTAAAACTTTTTCCCGCATTGCCTCAGGGAAAGGTTCCTTGTTCTGTGTGTGTGAGTGATAAGGTTTAGCCCTTAAATTCATTCTGAGTGACGAATATTTGTTAAAGTCTTTATTTGGAAACGCTGTGGCTTAGTCCCAAGTGGCAATCTTGACTGCATTCACCACTGTGTGCTAACTCACACAGACTTTAGGAGAAGGAATAAGACTAATCCCAAATATGGATTTCTCTCCAGTTATCCCTCCTCCCCAGATTTCCAAATCCTCTGACCACCTTACTCATCTGCAAGACTAAACCACAATTCCTTCAAAGATGCCTCCAAGACTCAAGTCTTCAGCACTAGATGCCTCCAAGACTCAAGACTTCAGCGCTAATCTGTCTCTACTCCCTATTTCTAGGTGCCTTCTAGAGACCTTTTTTTTCTTTTTCTTCTTTTTTGAGACGGAATCTGGATCTGTCATCGAGGCTGGAGTTCAGTGGCACGATCTCAGCTCACTGCAACCTCCTCCTCCCAGGTTCATGCAATTCTTCTGCTTCAGCCTCCTGAGTAGCTGGGACTACAGGCATGCATCACTATGCCCGGCTGATTTTTGTATTTTTAGAAAAGATGGGGTTTCATGATGTTGCCCAGACTAGTCTTGAACTCCTGACTTTGTGATCTGCCTGCCTCAGCCTACTAAAGTGCTGAGATTACAAGCATGAGCCACTATGCCCAGTGCTAGAGACTCACAGTTCTGCATGACTGGAGAGACCTCAGGAAACTTACCATCTTCATAGAAGATGAAGCAGGCACGTCTGATATGGCGGCAAGTTCGAGAGAGTGTGTGAGTGCAGGAAAAACTACCATTTATAAAACCATTAGATCTTGTGAGAATTCACTCACTATCACAAGAACAGCATGAAGGAAACTGCCCCCATAATCCAATCACTCTCCTTCCTCCAAACATAGCTATTATAATTCAAGATGAGATTTAGGTGGGGACACAAAGATTAACCATATCAACTCCTTTTATATGAATTATTGCCTCAGGTCTGCTTCTGGGAGAACCCAGCTGAGCAAACAATGACATCTTCCTTTCCATATACTCCACATGCTATCTGTCCCCAAATCTTACAGACCCCAAGTTCTCACCCCTCTGAGGTTAATTCTTTTCCACAGGAATACCAGGACCCTGCCATTGCCCTACTACCTGGGAGAAGTCTAAAATAGCTTTTCCTAGAAGATGTTGTCAAAGCTAAGACATGAAGGGTGAGCAGGGGTTGCCAGCCATAATTAAAGAGGTAGATGAGGAAAGAGAGAGGAGGAGAGGTTGTGCAATGGTGTAAAAACCAAGGGAGGACAGGGGATGTTTGGGCAACTGTAACTTCAATTTTGCTTGAAGCTGTTGATCCCAATGGAGAGGGTAAGGATTTTTATTTTTGCCCCCGAAGGCACATTTGAAAATGTCTGGAGAGATCTGTGATTGTCTCAACGGCGGGGGGGGGCGGGGATTTTGCTTGTATCTAGTGAGTAGAGGCCAGGGATGCTTCTCAATATCCTATAATGCACAGAACAGGCCCACACAGCATAGCATCATTCGGCTCTAAAAGTCCCAATGCCAAGTTTGAGAAATCTTGGTCTGGAGATTAGAGCTTAAGAGGAGTTTGGTGAGAGACGGGGATACGGAGGCTGGCAGAAACCAGGTCATCAAGATGGCTGTGAGCCTTGGTGACTGTCCTGTGAGCAATGGAGGGCTGTTAGTATTAAACAACAACAATGACAAAACAGGAATGATACGGTCACAGATGCATATGAGAAGCAAAAGATTATCCTGGCTCTAGGCAGAAGATGGATCGAAGATAGGCAAGACTTGGAGGGAACATAGATCGGTGTATTAGTCCGTTCTCACACCACTGTAAGAAATACCTGAGACTGGGTAATTTATAAAGGAAAGGAGGTTTAATAGACTCATGGTTCCACATGGCTGGAGAGGCCTCACAGTCATGGTGGAAAGCAAAGGAGGAGCAAAGGCACATCTTACATGGTGGCAGGCAAGAGAGCATGTGCAGGGGAACTGTTCTTTGTAAAACCATCAGATCCCATGAGACTTATTCACTATCATGAAAACAGCACAGAAAAAAAAAAAAAAACCACCCCCATGATTCAATTACCTCCCACGGGGTCCCTCCCACAACACATGGGGATGATGAGAGCTACAACTCAAGATGAAATTTGGGTGGGGACACAGCCAAACCATATCAACTGGTAAGGAGAGTATGGCATAGGACAGCTGTCAGGTGAAACGAGGGGAGGTGGGGAAGAGTGGGTATGTTTTTAGAGACATTAGGAGGCATCTTGGCTGCCATGCCTGTCAGAGTGCCTATGCCATGGTAGGACCTAATAAACATTTTCTGAGTAAAGGAATGATTAAATTATATTATCTTGACATAGATGGCACTGGACCAACGCTTGGGTATTGAGTTTCAGAAGATGATGCCCTGGGCCACTGGGTAGATGGTTAATACCATCCATTGAGATGGAGAAAAATGGAGAGAAAGCAACCCTAGAAAGATGAGAGGAAAGGTTAGGATGGTGCATAGTAAAACTCTCAAAATCCTATTACTGTGGTCCAATCATTAGGCAGATTAGTTCACAACAAGGACAGATGTAACATTTCAGCAATGTGGTCTTGGGCAAATGGGTATTTGGCAGACCCAGATGACAGAAGGTTGCAACACCTTATAGACTGATGGTGTTTACACTTAAGGGTTCATAGCAGAGTTCCATTTTGAGTTTTAAACTTGCTATACATAGAAACAGCCTCTGCTAGTAAATAATGATGATGGCTTCTGTTCATTGAGCACCTCTACATTCCATCATTCATTCACTCCATAAATATTTGTTAAGCCTCTCTAATAAGCCCGTTCTAAGTAGAGGAATGTAACACTACAGAGAAATGTCTTTCCTGATGGAGTTTACCAGCTAGTGTATGTGAGACAGAGAAAGAGAAAGAGAAAAAACAAAACCACTAAAACATATACTATTCTAAATGCTGCAGCTACAAAGGAACAATGGAAGACAAGAAATGTAGGGGAATGCAATTTTCAATAGAAAACATCTCACAGAAAGAGTGGTGTTTGAGTAAAGACCTAAAATTGGGTAGAAATAAGACCTAGGAGTATGTGGGGAAGGTTTCTCCAGGTAGGAAATCTGGAGAAATGGAAGGAAACAGACAATGCAGAGATCATGAAGGAAAACCAAGGCTAGGACAAGAGGTGGTTACATAGCATGGGCTCAGTGAGGAGTATATTGCTCCATTCTCACACTGCTATAAAGACATACCTGAAACTCGGCAAAAGAAGTTTAACTGACCCACAGTTCCCATGGCTGGGAGGCCTCAAGAAACTTATAATCAAGGTGGAAGAGGAAGGGAAGGTAAGGCATGTCTTACATGGTGGCAGGAGAGAGAGAAAGAGAGAGAGCGAAGAACTGCCAAACACTTTTAAACCATCGTATCTTGTGAGAACTCACTTACTGTCATGAGAACAGCATGGAGGAAACCACCCCCATGACCCAATCACCTCCTACCAGGCACCTCGCTTGACACATGGGGATTACAATTCGAGATGAAATTTGAGTGGGGACATGGAGCCAAACCATATTTGGGGAGATAGAACAAGACACCAGGCGACAAAGTTGGCAGGAAGCAGAGTGTGGGGACCTCGTGGGAAGTTTCAAGGACATTCTCTTTTATTCTCAGTGAGATGGAAGCCATGGGGGGAGGGGTATAGGGAGAGGAAACAGTGAAAGCAGAGTTAGGAGGAGGATGTGGTAATCCAGGCAAGACAAGACAGAACCTGCCCAGGATGATGGCCCCCATGGTGGGAGGCAATACAATTCTGGATAAATTCTGAAGCCAACAGGATTTCCCGAGGGAGGGATTAGATACACAGCATTTAGGAAACAAACATGTCAAGAAAGACTCCAAAGTTTTGGCCTAAGCAATCCTTACCATAACCTTTAAAGCAGGTTGCATCATTTCACTTGCAATGGGTATGTGCCATTTTCCTGCCCAGCAGAGCTTCTCTGGGGGATCACACTGCCCACTGCATATAACCTTGATGGATGTGCCCATCATCCCTCCCTTTCTTCTAGAAGGAGTATTCTCAGACACTTTGCACAAATGTCCCTTTCCTCCTTTTCCTCACCAAATTTATTTTTGCTACAACTACAGGAGAAGATAATCTCTCATTCCCTGGGGTCACAGACTTAAGGACCACCTAAGGCTTAGGGTTTCCACAGGCCATTTTCCTACCATCTAATGTGCCATCCAGGAGCAAGCCAGGCCTTGACATACGGAATTTCCTAACTGCAGCAGTCGGGTTTCTGGATTCAGCCATGCTTAAAACAACTGTTCTTTTCTTGCTGAAGCTCATTTGAATTGGGTTTCTATCACTTGCAAATGCTACTATTCTGATAATGCATCAGCTAGACCTGCACCGTTAGATAAAGTAACCATCACCATCTGAGGCTCTGAGTACTGGGAATGTGGCGAGTTTAAATAGAGATGCACTGTCAGTACAAAATGCACAATGAATTCCAAAGAATTAGGATGGAAAAAGGAATGTAACATGTCTTCGTTTTATAATGATCACATGCTGAAATGATCATGCTTTGGATATCTGGGTTAAGTAAAATGCATGAGGTTAATCTCACCTGTATATTTTTACTTTTTAAAATTATAGCTATTAAACAACTAAAACTGCGTACGTAGCTTTAATTATGTTCTTCTGAACAACGCTATTACAGAGAAACAATATGGTTTTGAGAAACATTTTAGTTTTGAGAAGTTAAACCAAGTTAGAAACTAATTCTAGAGAGACAGAGCTTGGATTTGAACTCCCATCAGTCCCAAAACTCATGGCATTTTTGTTGTGGCTCCCTCCCCCATATGCCACTATTAGGGCAAATCGCCTCTTGCAACACTGTACCGTCTCTCAAAGGGTGAGCAGCATATTTCAGATCAGTAGGTTACCTGTATCTCATTTCACGTTGCGCACAGGTGGCTGTGCCGTCTGCCAACTCACAAAACTGCCAAGTGATTCACCTTAAAAGGGCCCCCTTAGAACAGCGATCCATCTGGCCAGTAGCCCCCGGCCGTTCCCTCTCCAGCCTCCCCGTACCTTCCGGCTGTGTACCAGCTAGCGTTCTTATCTAGCCTGCAAGCTCTCTGCCTCCGAGATGCTTGCCGCCATATCTCCCGGGCTGGGCGAGTTTAGAGGGAATCAAACCCACACTTAAGTTACCAGGGAACTGTTCCACCGAAACCCACAACACTATAATTACCATAAACCCTTCAGCACCACCGGCTCTGAGAGGTAAGAGAAATTAAATCAATGAGCCTAGATCGAATCAGGAGCAATCTTATGGGAGATTCATGTAAATGCACAATCTTACACTGGAAATTAGTTTTAAGATTAATACCCTTCACACGTGGAAAAGAAGAAAGAAGCAGGTAGGAGAATATGCTGCTCCAACCATAGGTCAACCCCTCTTTTTAAGAGCTGTCAGCTATATTGTATGAAGAACTCGCGAAGCTTAACATTCTCCATTTTTTTTTAAACCCCATAATGCAAATTCTTCAAGAGAATACCAAGTGATACATGCTTGAAATTTATTTTTAAATCAAGAGCAAAATGAAACCCTTTAATTAATCTCGGAGAATTTAGCTCCTTCCCTTTCAGATCTGTCTTTTGCACAGTTAGATGCTTAAAATAATTGCATCCGCTCGTGTGAAACTGCAGCAGTAATTCAGTGGGTTTATACTTGTGCAACCTTTTAAAAACAGGCCTTAAAACATTCATCTGTTGAACCAATTTACCAGCTTTCAATAAAGCATCTTTAAGATACTTTGTTACATTTATATGACATAAGCTATATTATTTTAATAATCTGTGCTTGAGATATATGGTGATGAGGGAATTATCGCTCACCTGGGGAGATGGTGTAATTAGAAAAGAGGCACAGTCGGGGAATAAAAATGATTAAAAAAAAAAAAAGAAAAGAAAAGCTTTCTGAAATTAACCAGCCACCACTACCAGGACACTGTGATGTTGGCTTCAGTTTTTGGGGATGCAGTGGAGTGGGACGCAGAGAAGAGGAAAACCAAGCGAACTTCTGGTGCCTGAAATAATTACAATTTCTTACCCATCATTTCTCAAGGCTCACAGGGAGTAAGAATGTGCAACCAGCCAGGGCAGACAAATGAACACCTTCCCCACAGCCAGTCGAAGGGACTCGCTGAGTTGAGCTAATGTGCTAGGGCAAGAAGAGAACAGGTGTAATTATACTAATGATTTATTGAATGTTTGATTAATTGGAAACTAAGTGAATGCATAGCGGCAGAATTGTCATAGCAAATCGCTCAGCTGTTGGCTTAAAAGGTGTTCTATTTCCCTTCAGTAAAGCAATTAAGAGCACCTTAAATCATTGGGCAAAAAAACATATTTGTGGGGAACTGTCCAACACAGGAGCAAGAGGAACATGATGAAAAGATCTTAAAGGACCTTTATTGGGCACCGTCTGGAGAAAGGAACATTTTACACAAAAATGATAGGTACAAAATCATATCATTTGAGACGTTAACTCCTACCTGCTTTAGGAAAGAATGATGGAAAGTAAGAAAATAGAAGATGGTCTCCAGGTAGTCAGGAAGACAGTGATTTTTGTGAATGAGTGTGTGCCTGTGTGTGTGTTCAAAGACGTTCTGGGGGCTGGGAGCGGAGGCTCACGTTTATAATCCCAGCCCTTTGGGAGTCCACGGTGGGAAGATCACGAGGTGTCGAGTTTGAGACCAGCTTGACCGATGTAATTAAACCCTGTCTCTACTAAAAAATACAAAAATCAGCAGGGTGTGGTGGCTTGCACCTATAATTCCAGCTACTTGGGAGGCTGAGGGAACAGAATCCTTGAACCGGGGAGGCAGAGGCAGCTGAGATCATGCCATTGCACTCCAGCCTGGGCGACACAGTGAGACTCCATCTCAAAAAAAAAAAAAAAAAAAAAAAGGCTCTACGACTCTCCTGGCCCACACAATGAAATGACTTTGAGCATAGACCATTTAGGATGAACTACACATCAAGGGAGGGGGCTTGGCAAGCAACAAGGGGACCAGTCATAAGCCCCAACTTCCCCTCTCCCCAAGTCAGGTGTTTGTGGGTAGTAAACAAAAGCTGCAAATTGTTCACTGTGACTTCTCCTGCTATGCAGATAAAAAGGAAGCAAGGAGAAGGACACTGGAAAAGGGCCTTCCTTCTGCAGCTAGGGTTTTGAAATCCTCAACAGCACTAGCTGATGTCCAGGTTTTCATTTGCCTGCTTCCTCCTCCCTGCAATATTTCCTCATCTCTTTTCCCTGAATCTTCCCCTAAGTCCCCCTCTCACAGAGGAGCACATCCCAGAGTCACAAGCTTAATGTTTTCCATGTGGCACTTTGAGCTTGGGGAAGGAAAAGGCAGATGCAAATTGAACACATAAATAAGAATTTAATAAACTTTCTCTTTTGGTCTCCTACATGGCTACTAAAGTTGACGAATCCGAATTAAAAATGTGCTTTGGAGCAGTAACGGGGAGGGGTACTCCCCTACGTCTCTTCTGGGCTTGGAAAGTAGTTGCCCTTCCTTTCTGGAGAGGGCCGTTCCTCCAGGGGTATCCCAAATCTTCAAATAAGTAGGTCTGTTGACTGCCAATTCTTCTCGACGTTGATTCTCAGGAAATCTTAGATATGCCCCAAATGCATGTGCAAGGATGTTGACCGCAGTGATGTTTACAACAGCAAAACAAAACAAAATGGGAAGCCATCTAAATATTCACTTGCATCTTCCCAAGTTTAGTTTAAGGAAAACAATTGTAGGGGCTGTTGACACGTGATTTCCCTAAACGATGTTTTTAACATGTAAACAAAGACTTCAAAACATGAATGTTCATCGTGTGTTACCAAGAGGGGGAGAGAGAATGCCTCCTGTCTCACTCAGCCTCATTTTCAGAACACAGATCAGCCGCTCCCAAGTTTTGGAGGGTGAGAGTTTAGGAAATGCTAGTATAGCTCTCATTCAAAATCTGTTTCTAAGATCAAACAACATGATAACAAAATAGTATGCCCATTACAGTTTCCTTTCTGCAAATAGAAATTATACGTGGGTTAACTATATGTGGGGAGAAATGTGTGTGTGTGCATGTAAGACTGGTAAGAGATTATAACTAAATGTTGATGATCCTTATCCCTCAGTTGATGGATGATTAGAAATGATACAGTTTTCTTCTATGTGCTTTTCTATACTTGTCAGTAAAAATAGCACACTTTTGTAATGTTTCACGTTTTTGTTTTATGTGACTATACAGCTTACAAAAACACCTAGCATTTTATTGCAAAAAACAAGAGTTCCTTGAGACACATGAAGGAGATAGATACCTAAGCCAGAGAACTGTGGTCACCTATTATTACAGATACCCTAAACAGGACAGCTTCCTGTTATTCCCAAGAATATGTCAACTCTGGCCATATGTCTTGTAAGATTGGAACTCTGCCACACACTCTATTAAAAAAAAAAAAAAGACTGCAGCTGTAGCCATTAGAACAACTCAGCCAATTAAAGAAGTCTCAAAAGTGTAACAGCGTTGCCCTTCAGAAAGGCCAGTGTTGGCAAGACCAGAGAACAAGTACAACTCTATTAGACCAATGGCACATCCCAGCATCCAGAAACAGGTAAATCTGTTTTGTCCCCATGCACAGAAAGATGCAATTAACACGGCTGCAAAGTAAGTGATCCTGCCTCATTACCAGCCATCAGGCTGTCCTGCAGGGCCCCCCCATCCAAAGCTGGAAGGGGAGGCTACTAATTATCATGCCAAATTAAGCCTTGATTATTTCCCAAGAGACACCTATTAATTGGGCTGCTACATTACATAACAGTTTTCCACATTAATAATTGAGTTGCAGTGACTTGATTTTCTCCTCGTAAATGTGATTTATTTTGCACTCTTTTAGTTTCAAGTTGCCTCATCATGAAAATTGGGATGTGGGAGACCAGGAAAGCCACTGCCACTAGGAGCCTAAGGAAAGGAATTTAGGTTTATCTATTCACAGCAGCAGTAAAAAGTTTTCAACACAAACCCCATTACCACAAAGACGGCAATGCCTGTATAAAGCCAGCCACTTGCGCTAAGCATTTGGGGTTTTTTGTTGTTGTTTTTTGGGACAGAGTCTTGCTCTGTTGCCAGGCGCCAGGCTGGAGTGCAGTGGTGCGATCTCAGCTCACTGCAACCTCCGCCTCCCAGGTTCAAGCAATTCTCCTGCCTCAGCCTCCTGAGTAGCTGGGACTACAGGCGCGTGCCACCATGTCCGGCTAAGTTTTGTATTTTTTAGTAAAGACGAGGTTTCAGCATGTTGGCCAGGATGGTTTCTATCTCTTGACCTCGTGATCCACTCACTTCGGCCTCCCAAAGTGCTGGGATTATAGGCATGAGCCACCGCGCCCGGCCAGCATTCGGTTTTTAATAGGGGTGAAAGGTAGTCAACAATTTTGTCCATCCAACCTGTATCTATGTCTACCTGTATAGGTATATATTTTAAGACAGAGTCTTGCTCTTTCACCCAGGCTTGAGTTCAGTGACATCATCTCAGCTCACTGTAACCTCAACCTCCCAGGTTCAAGCGACCCTCCCACATCAGCCTCCTGAGTAGCTGGGACTGCAGAGGGGTGCACGCCATGCCTGGCTCATTTTTGTATTTTTAGTAGACACAAGAAAGATACAGTTTAGTAGAGACAAGAAAGATACAAACAACCTTGTCAAGAGAGACGGGGTTTCACCATGTTGCCCAGTATGGTCTTGGACTCCTGAGTTCAAGTGATCTGCCTGCCTCAGCCTCTCTAAGTGCTGGGATTACGGGCTTGAGCCACCACACCTGGCCCTAACTTATGATTTTTATCCCTCTTTATTTCTTATTTATAAGGCATACTCTATCATGGAGGCTTTGTTGTTGTTCTGAGCACTTAATTCTTTTCTGTTTTTTTTTTTTTTTCTTTTGAGACGGAGTTTTGCTCTTGTTGCCCAGGCTGCAGTGCAATGGCATGATCTCGGCTAACTGCAACCTCCACCTCCCGGGTTCAAGCCACTGTCCTGCCTCAGCCTCCCAAGTCGCTGACATTACAGGCATGTGCCACCACGCCCGGCTGAAATTTTAGTAGAGACAGGGTTTCTCCATGTTGGTCAGGCTGGTATGGAACTCCCGATCTCAGGCCATCTGCCTGCCTCGGGATTACAGGTGTGAGCCACTGCGCCCAGCATAAACACTTTCTTGCACTGTAAAATATTCACTATCAGGTTCATCTTGTATATTTCATACCTGAAACCTAAAAGCAGTCACTTCAAGGAGCCCACGTTCTCTTTTTGGAGAATGGTATCAGAGACTAAGACTAGGTACTAGGCATGCTCACTGCAGCTGGGGGTTGTGGCTTCCAGAAAGAGACAGAAGGAGAAGATACATGTGAATACTGACCCAGGTATGTATGCCTGTCTGTAGGTATTGCCGTACTTAACCATATGTGAAGCATGATTCATTCCGATGCCAACTCCATCCATCAAACCATGGATCACTCTAGACTTCTTTCCTTGTAACCTCCCACTCAACAGTGAGAAACCTTTGCCCAGCATGTTTTGAGTAACCTCACTGGAGCTGCAGTCCCACTCGATGAATGCCAACCCATTTGTTCATTTAAAAGGACTCTGGAACCACAGGGCAATGGCTGGGCTGGGTCTGCCATGCTCATCTTCCTGAAACATTTGCCAGGAAGGCACTGCCAAGAAACTCTAGGACCACAGAGTCCTGGTGCTGCCTCATTACTGACCATCAAGCTGCTTAGTGCATCTGGCTGGGGCACTGAAAAAAAACAAATCCACACATCACTCCAAGGTTCCAGATGAAACTTAAAAAATAGCCATGAGGTAGCATTATGCCAAATAAAGAATCTGGCATGACTGGGATAAGTGCGATCTGTTATTTCTTTTTAAAAATTGAAATCCAGAAACAGCTAAAAGAGCAAGAAACTGAAGGCAAAACAAACCCAAAAATGCAGCCAAGGAAAGATGATGGAAAGCACAAAGAGGTTGGGAAGAGAACACAGCAAAATTAAACGAAGCTACAGTTCTTGGGAAGGTTCTCCGAGACCAGATGGCAGAAGAAATGATTTACCCCTCCACGTATTTCTGCAATACTAAATGTTCCAAAATAATATATGGATTTGGGATAAATAGGCAGTTAGGCAGGCTAGCTGGCGCTCTCTCCCTCTCTCTCTCTCTCTCTCTCTCTCTCTCTCTCTCTCTCCCCCCCCCCCAGTCTTCCCCCACCCCTGTGGCTCCAGCTAGGTGAAAGGGAAAGCAGCCATATTATAAACAGTCTGGTATGCCTGCCTCCAACAACTTCCAGACCCAAGAGGGATGCAGAATACCGAGGCAGCTGCAATGGCCTCTGGGTGTGCTGCTCAGCCTGCTGTGAAGAGGAAAGTCCTGAGCACAGTTAGAGTCATGTGGGCAGCAACAGTGAGCAGCAAGCTCAGGACAGCAGCCCCACCTCACGTTTGTCCAGGTTTGGCTGCAGTGTCGTCTCCTAATTCTGAGCCGCAATGTCTACAAAGTGGGGTCTGAATTTCTGCTTCAGCGTAAGAGGCAGCATTGCACATGTGTGTGGAGCAGGGACTGGCTGTTTTTAATCTGTGGTTCTGCCACTTACTAGCTGCCTGAAAGTTAGGTGAGTTTTTTAACTCCTGCCTAACCCCATTTCCTTACACACAACATGGAGATGCTAATAATGATCCCTGACCCATGGGGCTAGGAGGAAGGTAGAATGAATCAAGAAATTAGAAAAGCAAGGATAGTGCCTGGCAGTATAGATTCCCTCAACGTGAAAGAGCTAGACAAGGTGGGAGAATTACATGGAGAACAAGGAAGAGGAAGTCAGAAGAGAGACATACACAGAGCGTTAAAATCAAAGCAGGGGGAGTGAGACCTAGAAATGTCCCTTTGCTGGAAGCTGGGAAGCTGAGGCCTCTTTTCTATGAGATAGTAGGAGTGTGCTGCCACCTCAGGCATGACAGAGGGAGGTGGTTTTCAGAATGGCTGGCTATCCTTGTCAAAAAGAGGAGGCCACCCAGATGGCAGTCAGCGGCTTAGCATCTGGGTTGGACAGGGGTGGATTCGGTTGCTGGTCTTATCCTTGAACTGCTAGAGCCATTTTCTTTTTTCTTTTGTTTTTTTTTGAAACAGGGTCTCACTCTGTCATTCAGGCGGGAGTACGGTGGGCTCAATCATGGCTCACTGCAGCCTTGACTTCTCAGGCTCAAGTGATCCTCCTACCTCAGCCTCCCAAGTCGGAACGACTGGCATGCAACACCACACCAGGCTGTTTTTTATTTTTAATTTTAGAAATGGGGTCTCGGTATGTTGCCCATGCTGGTCTTGAACTGCTGGACTCAAGCGATCCTCCCAGCTAGGACTATAGGCATGTACCAACCTCCCTGACTAATATTTTTTTATAATTTCTGTAGAGCTGGGGATCTCACTATGTTGCGCAGGCTGTCCTCAAAACCCCTAGGCTCGAGTGATCCTCCTGCCTCCGCCTTCCTAAGTGCTGGATCAAAGGTTTAAGCCGCCACTCCCAGCAGCTTTATTATCTATGAAATGGAATTAAAAGCTGTGTAATAATAATAAATAATAACAGCAAGTAAATCATAGATGCATTATTACAATAGCCAAGAGGTGGAAATGGAGAAATGAACAAAACATGATATATTCTCACAATGAAATATTACGCAGCCTTAAAAAGGAAGGAAATATGAATGACACGGCTACAACATGAACCTTGAGGACGTTATGCTAAGTGAATATTACGCAGCCTTAAAAAGGAAGGAAATATGAATGACACGGCTACAACATGAACCTTGAGGACGTTATGCTAAGTGAAACAGGCCAGATACCAAAGGACCCAAGTGCCATACGATTCCACTTAGACGAGGTTCCCAGACATCGAATACACAGGGACAGAAAGCAGAATGGTGGTGGCCAGAGGCTGGGGGGGGACATACGAATGGGGAGTTAATATTTCATGGGTACAAAGTTTCACTTTGGAAGGCAAAATTCTGGAGATGGATGGCGGTGATGGTCACACAACAATGTGAATGTATTAAATGCCACTGAACTCTACACTTAAAATAGCTAAGGAGGTAGGTACATTTTATGTCATATCTATTTTACCATAATGAAAAATAATTTTAAAAATCTAAAGGCTAAAATAAAAACCAGAGAGAGAAGAGTATCTGCTGTACAGGTTTTGATTGAGCACTTATTTTCACCAGTCACTGGGCTGAGTATCTTAAATGCACGACCTCATTTACTGTTCATGACAGCTTTTTGGGAAGGAGTAGGATAGTGACATTATTTGGATTTTATTTTTAAGACAGTCTTGCTCTGTCGCCCGGGCTGGAGTGTGATGGCACTATCTTGGCTCACTTTAACCTCTGCCTCCTGGGCTCAAGCGATTCTCCTGCCTCAGCCTCCGAAGTAGCTGGGATTACAGGCATGCACCACAACGCCCAGCTAATTTTTGTATTTTAGTAGAGATGGGGTTTCACCATGTTGGCCAGTCTGGTCTTGAACTCCTGACCGTAGGTAATTGGCCTGCCTTGGCCTCTAAAAGTGCTGGGATTACAGATGTGAGCCACTGCGTCTGGCTGATAATTTGGGTATTTGCCTCCTCTATATTCCATGTTGAAATGTGATCTCCAGTACTGGAGGTGGGCCTGGTGGGAGGTGTTGGGTCATGAGGGCACATCCCTAACAAACAACTTGGTTCTCACCCTGCTATAATGAGTTACCACGAGATCTAATTTGTTAAGCTTTTATTTTAGGTTCGGGGGTCCATGTGCACGTTTGTTACATAAGCAAAATGTATGTTGCAGGAGCTTGGTGTACGGGTTATTATGTCACCCAGGTAATGAACATAGTACTCAACAGGTAGTTTTTTGAGCCTCACCCTCCTCCCACCCTCCATTCTCAGGCAGGCTCTGGTATCTGTTGCTCCTTTCTTTGCGTCCATGTATGTTTAGTATTTAGATGGTACTCATAAGTGAGAAGACGCACTATTTTTCTGTTCCTATGTTAGTTTGCTTAGAATAATGGCGTCCAGTTCCATCTATGTTGCTGCAAAGGACATAATCTCATTCTTTTTATGCCTGCATAGTATTCCATTGTGTACATGTGCCACATTTTTTAAATCCACGTTAGTGTTGATGGGCATTTAGGCTGGTTCCATGTCTTTGCTATTGTAAATAGTGCTGGGTAATGAACATAAGTGTATGTGATTATTAAAAAGAGCCTAGCACCTCCTCCTCTTTTAGCCTGTGACATGCCTGCTCCTCCTTCACCTTCAACCAGAAATAGAAGCTTCCTGAGGCCTTACCAGAAGCTGAGCAGATACTGGTGACATGCTTGTACAACCTACTTAAGTACAACCTACTTAAGTATTGGACTAGGAGTCCAATAAACCTTTCTTCTTCATAAATTACGCAGCCTCAGGTACTCCTTTATAGCAATGCAAAACCGACTAATGCAGATGTCTTCCCACTTTACAGAGTCAGTCAGATGATGGTAGACATGGAGATGTATCTCACAGGTACCCCTGCCCAGCTGCGGGGGCTGAGGCCAGCAGGCAGCCACAGATGTCAGCCCCTTCAGGGCCTGCCTCAGCTGCAGAGAGCCTTCTTGCTCAAGGGTCATGCCCTTCCTGGGGCAATCTGCATCCAATGACTGAGAAGGAGAGGGGATAAAGTCCCAGCCATTTGAGCCCAAGGAAAAAACAAAACAAAACAAAAAAACACTGATAGAGTCTTCACCTCTAGAGCTCCCCGATGAGCCAACTGAGGCTTTCCAGCAGGCTCACATCGCTGTCCGACTCACCCCTCTGCCCAACTCTGCTCTACTCCTTTCTTTTACCGGTATAGATCCCTCATAAGCATCTGGCACCCCCAATGCCTTCTGACCATCTGTGAACCAAACCTGCAACAACAGTTAAGCAGTCCGAGGAGGTGACTAGCAAACTGGACAAAGAGGATTATTTGGAGCATTAAAACATACCCAGTGAAAGTCCTCAACACTAGCTAGATTCTCTACGTCATGGACTACTTTTAATTACTTACTAGCATATGGTATAGATAACATGGTAAATGTAGCAATAACATTTTAAGTTTCAAGAAAGTCTGTCTTACCAGGTGACTCGGTTTCAGGAATCTACTTATGGTAATCTTTTATTTTTATTTTTGAAATGGAGTTTCTCTCCTGTTGCACAGGCTAGAGTGCAGTGGTGCCATCTCAGCTTACGGCAATCTCCGCATCCCGGGTTCAAGCAGTTCTCCTGCCTCAGCCTCCCAAGTAGCTGAGATTACAGGTACCCACCACCACACCCTTTTTTTTTTTTTTTTTTTTTTTTTAGTAGAGACAGGATTTCACCATGTTGGTCAGCATGGTCTCGAACTCCTGACCTCAGGTGATCTGTCCACTTTGACTTCCCAAAGTGCTGGGATTGTAGGCATGAGCCACCATGCCTGGTCAAATTTCTTTCTTTTTTTTAAACCTTTCCTTTGATGCTGACATTAAAATACATACATACACACACACACACACACACACACACACACACACACACACAAGCAAATAATGGCTGTACTCTCATTTTGCATTTCAACAAGCCTTGGGTTCAGCTATTGAAATGAAGGCCTGAGGTCAGGAGAGGACAGTTCATGGTTCCTCTCCAGGTGAAAAACTGATTAGGTCCCCATACTCTGCCTCTGATAATCAAATACATAACCTTAGGGAAATGCCTCTCCAATTTCCAGATACCCACCTGGTTTATTCAGGGCTGCTGGGGTGAGGTGGGGAGACTACTTGATGAGAAAGAGGTTTTGAGCTTTCCTTGCCAATCATAAGAGAAGGAAAGGATACCGTGAAAACACGTATGACAGCTAGCTCATCCACATACCAGGGCAGATTACGTTTGGACGCAATAACTCAGAACAATTTGTACCTGTCTGCAAATTTAACATTGCCTTTGCACCAAAAGTGAAGGACTTGTGGCAGAATGGCTATCCTGAGTGCCCAGACCCCTCATTTGGCACTTACCTACAACAAACTATCATGAGTTTTCCTTCACTGTGCCTGTACGTATTCATGTCCTTGTGCCTCATTTTCCCACCTTGATCATAAACTCCTTCAGGGCAAGGGCCATGCCTGATAATTCAATATATGTCCCAGTGAGTTAACCTCATGGCCTGTTCATCATCAGAACAGGGCAGGGGCTGGTTGACCAGTGAGTATCCATGCCAACGAAGACACTCTTTCCCACTGTCCAGTTTAAAGAGCCCATTTGCCTGTTAGGATGTGCCACTTGCTTTGGTGTTTGTTACCGGAGTGTGTGACCAGTCAGCGTTTACTCTGGACACATTATATATCATGTGCTGAAATTAATTGAATTAATATTGTCAAAATGGCTTGGCTTTTAAATGCAGGCTTCTCCTGCAAAGACACGCAGCACAGCCTTGACTCTGAAAGACATTGCTTTTACATAGAAAATGCCTGCTTATTATGACCATTATGGAGAACCTTATCTCAGTCACAGATGCTGACAGGAATGTTAAAAAAGAAAGAAAAGTAACACAGGCAGGATAACTATGAAGGGAAATCCTGATAACGGTGAACTTGAAGAGAGTTCGAGACTAAGGTAGCCCCAGAACAGTAGCCCATATGCTGCCTTGCATTCTGATAAAAATGTTTTAAAACCTGACATGACAGGGGTGCCTGGGTGTGCATTTCAAATGGGTTGAAGATGCTGTTCCTCTTAGAGACGATGGCTGCATGCTGGTTATGACTGTCACTCACTTGCCTACTCAAATCCCTAAGATAACAATAGAAATGCCCATTTTTAGTACCTAACATGTACCAAGAACAACGCCACCTTTTCTAGCTTTCAGCCTATTTTCACAATCATCACCCCATATTCCAGAGTCTTTGTACACCATGAACACATTCAACATGTCTCTTTTATGAATAAAGCGGAAAAACATCATAAAGAATCCCAAAACCCTCCAAGGTCATAACAAAAAAAAAAAAAAAAAAAAGCGGGGGATCTGGAATTCAGTATGACTATCAGGGCTTCAAATTTCTCACCATTGCATAATGCTCAGAAAGTCAAACTGTGGGGGAGGAAAACAGGGTGGAACAAAGATGTGGGATTTGAGAACGGCTTGGAGGACAGCAGGTGGGGATGCTGAAAATAGCACAGGATAATGTGATTCTAACCAAAAAGGGGTGGTCCCACCACGTCCGTCTTGGTGAATAACAGATGGAGAAGTGGCATGTGAGACCCTGTGGGGCCCTGGCAAATGCTAATTGATGATGATGACTTCGGAAGAGCAAACAAAGATTTTAAGAGACAAAAGAAAGAGTTAAGTGCACGTGAGGAAAGACAGGGCCCAGCCCAGGGAGAGATACTGACAGGATTGATTTGGGTGATGGCAGCCACAGGAGAACTTCAGAAGAATGATCTTACTAAAGAATCTCTAGTTTTTGTAGCTAAACCATCCATTGTGTTGTCTTAAAAAGTTGCACTTGAAGATCAACGCAGACTGACCCACGTTCTCATAAATCTTAGAATAATGCACTGGTTTAGATGCAAAAATAGACTACCCCCCCCACACCCTTTGTGTACATCTTAATGCTGTAATATTTTACATAATGTTATTTACATGATCTAATTGTCAAATTGTAGCATGACGGAAAATAAGATTTTAAGGGAGTTGGAAGAAATGTAAGTGGATTTCTGGCTCCTAGCTCCTAATTCATGAGTAACAAAATGCATATTTTATGATCTCCAAAGAGCTGAAATAACTCAAAATACACAGACAGACAGTGTGCCGTGTGACAAGAGAAAATTCTAGTTGTTCCATTACTGAGGAGGATGGTAAGTTTGATCAGTGAGGGAGTAATTATTAAGTACATACCATAGACCAATTGACTCTCCGTTTGGTTCCCTAATATAATGGATGTTTTAAAAAAGAGAGATGTCTGGTCTTCCAGCCACGTTCTGCACTTGATTACAATTGTTCTGCTACTGTCTAGGCAGGTGTGGTGTCCCTGGAGATGGCTAAACGTGGGCCATGTAGAGACATGGACTTCCAATACCAAGGGTGGGTCTTCTGTTGATCTGGTTTGCTCAGTATCTGTTTTCCTTCCTTTTGTGTACAACAGCCTGTTTGTCTGAGGAAGGATCACCCCGAACTTAATTTGTTTAACATGGGGTTGTTCTTTCCCTTTTAGTCCAGAGTTGAGCAAATAACCCTGGCTCGGTCTTCCACACCATCATTCCATCCACCATCACAGAAACCATTTGACCCAAGCTGCTCCCGTGAGAAGGGATCATGTGACTACACAGTGGAAAGCAGATTTATAAGGAGAGGCTAGATTCTGGACACCACTGAGTTTTTACATTCCTTAATTCCTGAAGTCAGTCTCACCCTGGACTTCTTCCTATGAATCAATATATTTCCCTTTCAGGCTTAAGGTAGTTTGAATTGGGTTTCTGTCACTTGCACCAAAAAAAAAAAAAAATACCTGACTGGTAGAATACTTAATATGACTCCTCTGGCAAGTGCAAGGACCAAAGTCAAGTATGGTGACTGCAGAGGGTGGAAAAGGACACATGATATAGAAAAGCTAAAAACTGGCCGGGCGCGGTGGCTCACGCCTGTAATCCCAGCACTTTGGGAGGCCGAGGCGGGTGGATCACGAGGTCAAGAGATCGAGACCATCCTGGTCAACATGGTGAAACCCCGTCTCTACTAAAAATACAAAAAATTAGCTGGGCATGGTGGCGCGTGCCTGTAGTCCCAGCTACTCAGGAGGCTGAGGCAGGAGAATTGCCTGAACCCAGGAGGCGGAGGTTGCGGTGAGCCGAGATCGCACCATTGCACTCCAGCCTGGGTAACAAGAGCGAAACTCCGTCTCAAAAAAAAAAAAAGTTAAAAACCTGGCTCACTACTCCAGGTATCACTACAGTGACCACTATACCATATATACATATCATAATATATAACATTATCAACAGCAGAGTAGAGGCCCACTGTCTCTAGTCAACCCTTGAATACACCAGCAATTCATATAATTTATCATCGAAGAAATTTTGGTGAAAGAATAAAGAATTCTGCATTGGCCAAGCATTAGCTGGAAATGCCTAAGCTTTTCTTTATGGAAGTTTTTAAATGCAGTCACTTTTGATTTAGTACAGAATTATAATCAACTAGAAGCTACAAGCATTTTAGCTTGCTGGAGTTTATATTGGGAGCTTTGCAAGACAGCAATCTCCATTTCTTAAACATGTGCTTTAGTAAGACAAAATACTATTTCTGAGTAGAGCACACCCTTAAAGAAAATCAATGTAAATGTTATTCTGCTTCTCACCTCTTTTCCTCTACAAAACTAAACACTCCAAACACAGGCACAGCAAACTGCATTTCTAAAGGTTTTGTAAGTTAAACAAGCCAAGGAAGTTACATGAAAAAAAATCTCCTTTGAGATATAAAATTGTTCATATCTGAAGGAGACTGAATAGACAGCAGAAGGGAATAGACTATAGTGTTTGATGAAGAGAAGCAATTATCATTTATGAATGAGGAAGCTCAATGTTTTTCTAAATTACTCAAATTAAACCTCAAATAAATATTTGAAGTTCTCCATCTAATTCAGCTACAATGAAAAATTGAATCTCATTACCTCTGGATTTACATCAACTCCAATTTCAAAGATTATATTTATTTCAGAGAGGATGAAAAAGCATTTTTCACTAGGAAGGAAATGAATTGAGGTTTCAATATAAAACAAGACTCATTGCATATTACAAAGAAAGTGTTATTCTAAATTTATTTTTCCAAAGAAAACTTCTAAGGAAAAATCACAGATATTTCACTTAGTTCAGAGATCAGTCGTTTAAATAAATGATAATTATGTATCTCTAAGAGTAGTACAAACAGATATTACATACCTCAATTTAAGCATACTTATTATATAAACCAGAGGGTATTATTCCTTTTACAAGGTAATTCCTCATTCTACAAAAATACTCAGTATAGACTCCATTTAGTAATGAGCTCCCCAGTGTATTCTACCTGTAATTTAATTCAATTTTCACAGTTTTCGAGATACAACAATTGCCTCAAGCAAGGTAAACTTCTTTGCCAGTTTAAGTGCATACACTGTAAAAATCAGATCAGTATGTGTAAGTCTGTACATCTCATTAAAAGCTTATTGCAGTGTGGTTATCTAAAGAACAGTCAGTTGTCCACTATTTTCACCATATGCAATTTCTTCCCATAGCTTCGTGGCCATATGGAGATGTTCGTCCTGAAGCCCCTTTACATTTCCAGCAGGGAAAACTAACAAACAAAACAGGACATGACAATGAAGACATCAAAGAACTGACATTTACTTTTGCTACCGGAAGTACAGAGGGGATTCACAATTCTTGAACTATATTTCCCAAAATGAACAATAATCATTCACTTACTTGACAAATACATATTAACAATAGGTCGGACAATATGATAATCTTTTACAACATATTTTCCCTAGAAAAGAAGATTCCAGAGTAGCCATCATTCTATATCTCATACTTGGAAAATTCATAACAGGTACACAGGCCATGTCAGGGCTTCAATAAATTTTTTTAAAAACTTGATTTTTTTTTTTTTTTTTTTTTTTCAGACAGAGTTTTGCTCTGTTGCCCAGGCTGGAGTGCAATGGCGTGATCTTGGCTCACTGCAACCTCCACCTCCCAAGTTCAAGTGATTCTCCTGCCTAGGCCTCCCAAGTAGCTGGACTACAGGTATCCACCACTAAGCCTACCTAATTTTTGTATTTTTAGTAGAAACAAGGTTACACTGCATTGCTCAGGATGGTCTCAATCTCCTGACCTCAGGTGACCTGCATGCCTCGGCCTCCCAAAGTGCTGGGATTACAGGCGCGATCCACCATGCCTGGCCAAAAAACCTGTTTAATCCAAACAATGACCAGACACATTTGATTATGCCATTCTATTTTTTTTTCTTTTTACACACATTAATATACACTGGGACAAGGGCTTTCTGAAGTATCGGTCATCTAAAACTTCTTCTCCATATGCACCAGAGCCTGGCTGATTTAACACCAAAGGCAGCTTTTAGAATGCCTATGTGTCCTTTTTTTCCTTCCACCTATAGTGACACCTGTGGAACTGAGCTATGCAACATCCTTTCCCTCCAGATCTGGAAGGTGCTCAGTCCTGCCTACCAGGGATGCTTTCTTCTCTAGGTTGCCATGTGGTTCCCAGGACTCCAGCACTCGGCTCTGGACCAGGTCTATCCAGTCACTGTGTTCCATCACAATGACTGATGCAGGGAAAAGCCCTTGCCCTGAATTAGTTAAATGAATGCTGGAATTCTATTTTTTTTTTTTTTTAGTAGATGGAGTTTCACTCTTGTTACCCAGGCTGGAGTCCAATGGCACTATCTTAGCTCACTGTAATCTCTGCCCCCCAGGTTCAAGCGATTCTCCTGCCTCAGCCTCCCAAATAGCCAGGATTACAGACATGCGCCACTATGCCCGGCTAATTTTGTATTTTTAGTAGAGACACAATTTCTCCATGTTGGCCAGGCTGGTCTTGAACTCCCGACTTCAGGTGATCCACCTGCCTCAGCCTTCCAAAGTGCTGGGATTACAGGCATGAGCCATGGTTCCTGGCCAGAATTCCTTTTTATACCTACTACCAATGGAGTTGCTGGGAGGATATGATAGACCTGGTGGCTCATGGTGGCTGTCTTGCTACCATGTGGAAAAAAACATCAGCAATTATGAGATCAACACAGAGAAAGCCAGAGCCTTGGTGTGGCAGGCATGAGCCTGAGTTTCTACACCCGGGCCAGTAAAGACGCCCTTGGTGAACAAAATCTGTAAAAAAAAACAACTTTAAGGACATGTAACTAAAACACTTTGGAATTTCCTTGGGCCAGACATTTTTTGATCATCAAAATTTTCATTTTCCCCTTTATATCCAAAATAAAATTTTCATGTGATAAGACCAACCAGTTTTCTCTCCTTGTCTTTATAATGGAATTTGGATGAGAACTGTGGATGCAATCTACATAATTCATCTGTGCCAACTCCAAATGCCAGATAATCTCTTAAATTTTTTGTCAAGATAAATACTACAGAAGAACTGATTCGTGCACCAGCCTTCTCTCCAATTTAACAGAAACTGGAGAATTGTACAATGGATAGAATATTGAAAATATGCAATAGTAGCAATCCAAAAGGGATTCTTTAATAGAAGCAAAACCAAAAACTCCAGTAGATAGCAGTCATCATGAGGATAAACAAAAGATGAAATTCTTCTCTGAATTTGGGTGTCAAATTATTGAAATTTGTTTCAAA
Source organism: Sapajus apella (assembly GCF_009761245.1). Lineage (NCBI taxonomy): Eukaryota > Metazoa > Chordata > Mammalia > Primates > Cebidae > Sapajus > Sapajus apella. Next base: position 3,785,753 of record NW_022437039.1, on the reverse strand, counting down.
CATTTCAACATCTGAGTAGTGACACACACATGCTTATATTACAATAGAAAACTAAACTTGTAACAAAGTAATCTTTTTGTCATCTTGGTTTTGTCATCTGTAAAATAGGAGAAATAATAGTGTCGACTTCACATGGGTAAAGAGTCAATTAGATGATTCTCACAAAGGATCTAACATGGTATCTGGCACTTTGTCAACACTAAGGAATTATTGAATAAGGATGATAGTGCTGATGGCAGTAGATGAAGATGATGGTGATAATGACTGTGGTGGTGACGGAAGTGAACAAGAATGATGTTGATGATGATGGTAGGGATGGTTTTGGAGGAGGATGATGATGTTGATGATGGTGGTGATGGCAGTGGTATGACGATGATGATGATGGTGGTGGTGAAGGTAGCAGAGGATCATGATGATGATGATGGTCCCAATAGTAGTAGATAAGGATAATGTTGATGATAACAGTGGTGATGGTAGTGGATGATGGTGATGATGATGGTTGTGATGATGGCAGTGAATGATGATGATGATGATGGTAGTGGTGATGGTAGTGGAGGAGGAGGATGTTGATGATAATGGCAGTGATGCTAGTGCTATGAGGATGATGTTGGTAAAGATAATGATGGTGGTGATGGTAGTGGATGAGGATAATGATGATGGTGGTGGTGATGGTGGTGATGGTAGTGGATGAGGATGATGGTGATGATGATGGTGGTGAAGGTAGTGGATGAGGATGATGGTGATGACGGTGGTGGTGATGGTAGTGGATGAGGATGATGGTGATGACGATGGTGGTGAAGGTAGTGGATGAGGATGATGGTGATGACGATGGTGGTGAAGGTAGTGGATGAGGATGATGGTGATGACGGTGGTGGTGATGGTAGTGGATGAGGATGATGGTGATGGTGGTGGTGGTGATGGTAGTGGATGAGGATGATGGTGATGATGGTGGTGATGGTAGTGGATGAGGATGATGATGGTGGTGATGGTGGTGATGGTGGTGGA
>NW_022437039.1:3696445-3784648 GCF_009761245.1 Sapajus apella | reverse complement strand
GTGGATGAGGATGATGGTGATGGTGGTGGTGAAGGTAGTGGATGAGGATGATGGTGATGGTGGTGGTGAAGGTAGTGGATGAGGATGATGGTGATGATGGTGGTGGTGATGGTAGTGGATGAGGATGATGGTGATGATGGTGGTGGTGATGGTAGTGGATGAGGATGATGGTGATGGTGGTGGTGAAGGTAGTGGATGAGGATGATGGTGATGATGATGGTGGTGATGGTAGTGGAGGAAGACAGTGTGGATGATGATGGTGGTGATAATGCTGATAATGACAATTATCATGATGATGATGTTGGTATCAGAGGGGGTTTGGAATAGATCAGAACAGAGAGAAATTATTCTGACTTGGAATGTAGTTGGCATTTCAACTATGTTAAATACATTGGTTAAAGGGAAACACATTCCGGTGGAAGAAGCAGTAAAAAAAAAAATCTGTTTGGATGGAACATTGCCTAGTGGAAGGAGGACAACAAAAATTTCCCAGATTTGCTAGAGTGTCAGTGAATCAGCAACTTAAGTGGAAGTAATTCAAAGAGGAACCAGGAGACCAGGAGACGGACACATGCTGTTTGTTTCTTGGCTAGGCCACAAGGTCATTGAAATTAGTGAATCATTTCAGTGTTCTAGGAAGAATAATATAGCAGTGATGAGTAGGATGTGTTTAAATGAGAGGAACTCTAGGGAGAGACACCAGGTGGTAAATGACTGCAAGGATCTAGGTAAGAAATAAACAGGGACGAAACATTTAGTGAAAACCACATCTGCTCTATAATGTTAGAGTGGTTCAAATTCAAACCACAGCACAGACACAGGCTTACTCACTGGGGGATCCTACAGGGTGGTCACTGAGTTAGTTTCCTACTGAGGCTGTGGTATGTTACCACTAACTTCATTAAAATAACTACTTGCTTATTACCTTGTAGTTCTCTATATTAAAATTCTGACATGTCTTCTACTGGACTGAAACAAAGGTGTCAGCAGGCAGGGCCATGTTTCTTCTGAAAGCCGTAGTGGAAAAATCCATATCCCTGACTTTCCCACCTTCAAGAGGCCACCTTCATGGCCCATGGCCCCTCCTTCCATATTCAAAACCAGAAAAGTAGCATTTCTCTGACCATTCTTCCACTGTCACTTCTCTCCTCTGACCAGAGCAAGGAAAAGTACTCAGCCTTTAAAGACCCTTGCAATGATATTAAGCCCATCTGGATAATTAATTTCCTCCATCCAAAGGTCCTCACCTTAATCATATCTGCAAAATTCCTTTGCCATGTGCAGTTACATATACACAGGTTCTGGGGATTAGGATGTGGACAGTTTGGAGGCACCATTATCCTGCCTGCCACGGTCATTTCATGTTTGTAAGCCTAGGTCATGTTAAACAGTGGAGGCACACATTCTTCCTGGGATAGATGTAAACATTATATCAAATGATATGTATAATGGGTGCAGTGTGATAACAGAACACCTGATACACAGCATTTACTCAGAATGTTTTCTTATTTTCCACACTTGAGTGGCAGCCACAGAAAAATACAGAAAGAAGAAAAGGAATAGATGGCAAAGGTACTGGGGAACTAGAATTAATAGGTGTTGGAAGTGACAAGTTTGGATTGGGAAGGTGGAAATGGACAGAGAGGAGTGAAGAGTGACAGTAAAATAAGCTTTTGTAAGAAACCGCTATGTTTATTATGGGCTTAAAGCTCTGTCACTCCCTACCTCTGCAGCACACACATAGAGATGCACTGTATAGACGCGGGAATAATTTTATAGGCACAGGAAATCATCCCCTGATGGGAGTGACATCTAGCTCCCCCACAGCTAATAGCAGACACTTTTTGATACAAACAACATGGTTGGGAGATTTCTTTCCAGAACTCTGTAATTCCCTTTTACTTTTCCCAACATCTCTCAAGACAAAGTGACATCGTCATGTTAACAATCAGAAGGAACATGATGTAACATGAATAACAAAATGAATGGATGCTGCATGCGCTGTGCTTGTTTCCATTCTACAAATAGGAAAACAGTTCGCTTCCTGATGATGCCCAGCCAACCTCATCCCAGGTTGACAGATTTAGCCGGAGGTGAAAATGAAAACCCAACCCTGCCAATTCCCCTGATTATGTTTCAGAGTCCAAAGAGGGAGGAATTCAGTAATGTGAATTTGGAGGAAGAAAAATGATGGCCTGGAGACACTATATTTCTTGGCTCATGGTACTTCTAAAGTAAAAAAAAAAAAAAAAAAAAAAAAAAGCCAAATCAAACTTGAAATATCTTGGAGTTGGAAATACTGTTTTTGGTTCAATCCACTTCCTACTATACGAAAATCAACTAAAAGCAGAGGTTTATGATTCCCAAGCAGCCAATCCATCAACCAATCCATGCTTGGTCTTACTTAATAATGATATATAAGATCATCTTAGGATCTAATTAGTGTTGTTTTGAAATGATGATGTTTGAGGTTTTATTTGCCTTTTATATACTGCTTTTTAAAAACAAACAGGTTAATTTTCTTTCTTTAATGTTACTATATTACTCAAAATCATTTTGCATTTTAAATAGTCCTTCCTTTTTTTTAAAAAAAATGTGGTGATCCTTTATATGAATTTTTGTCATGAACAGATCTGTGAATTATCTTCTCTAGAAAGGTATATTGTATGGGTGATGTTATCACTCTATGAACACTTAAAAACACATATTATCATTATTTCTCCACATCCTAGCATTCCAGTTAAGACAAAATGGAGTATCTTCTTAGAGAGTCATGCTCTTTAAACTGCTGACAAATTAGCCTATGTTTTAACTCATGTGTAATACAAAATTTATTCAAATCCTTATAAGCTATAGGCTCAAATCTAAGACCATCTTCTAAGCATTTTTATTTCACTCATGGATAATTCCCTATAGGAAAAAAAAGCATTAATAAATAAATAAAGCAAGATTTCTTTTCAAAAGATTACTCAAAGAAGATTAACTTGTTTATTATCAATATCCAAAGCTAATTTTCTATCAGCTTGCCCCTAGGCTCTGGGGAACATTCAACTCTTACACCTCATCATTGCTGATTCTCAATTGACAAACACAAGCACACACTCAAAAGCATGAAACAAAAGGAAACCACATTCAGAGACAAAGCTCTTTGCAGGAGACAAAGCTTACTGCTCTCGCTCAAGAGGTTTGTGCAATGAGTCTCTCCCTGCAGGAAGACTGAGAAATAAAACAGCTGGGCTCTCTGTTTATTTCCATGTTGTGGGAGTTTCAGGGAAAAACCAAACAGAACATGAATGATGGGCATGCCACCAAAGTACTTCCAAAGGATTTTCATGACAATCATCCCCAGGGAATGTGTCTACATTCAGGAAGATATCAAATACAGGAAGCCTTTGATATCCTTTATAGTAGACATTGTGATGGACAGGTTGAGACATTTTATGGGAAAGATAGGTCCTGTGTAAACAGCTCTTGCATAAAATAAAAAATTATTTTGTGCATTAAATAAACTTAGCCTTAGAAGATGAGTATTTAAAACACATGGGAAGAAATTACCATCTAAAAAATAATATTTTTAGGAAAAAAGTATTACCTATTGCCAACATGAAATAAATCTAGATTTTTACATATAATATATGTGGAGGTGAAGACTTAAGAGAAATATCTTCTTTATATTTCAAAGTCTATTGTATCACTTCACGTGAGTTGTATATATGTATGAAAACAAGAAACAATTCAACCCTAAGATCCTGCAACCACTTCCTACAAAAACTCCAGATACAATCAGCCTTAGAGGATGGGCTCTCTAACAAGAAATACCAGTTGATCCAGCAATCCCATTACTGGGTACATACTCAAATGATCATAAATCATTCTATTATAAAAAGACATGCACACATATGTTTATTGCTGCACTGACCACAATAGCAAAGGCATGGAACCAACCCAAATGCCCATCAATGATAGACTGGATAAAGAAAATATGGCACACATATACCACAGAATACTATGCAGCCATAAAAAAGGATGAGCTCACGTGCTTTGCAGGGAGATGGATGAAGCTGGAAATCATCATTCTCAGCAAACTAACACAAGAACAGAAAACCAAATATCATATGTTCTCATTCATAAGTGGGAAGTGATCAACAGGAAGACATGGATACAGGGAGGGGAACAACACAGACTGGGGCCTGCTAGGGGTTGGGAGGCTAGTAGAGGGATAGCATTAGGAGAAATACCTAATGTAGGTGACAGGTTGGTGGGTGCACCAAAATATCATGGCACATGTATATCTATGTAACAAACCTGGACGTTCTGCACATGTACCCCATAACTTAAATAATAGTAAAAGAATATAAATCTGCAGGTCAAAAGGCTGGTTGGACAGTAATACAAGTTTCACTTCTGGTAGTCTTCAGTTTGACTCCTACTGTCGCCACTACGAGTGCTTGAGAAGTTACTTTATTCAGCCTTTCCTCGATTCTTACATAAAGAAAATGAAAATCCCCACTGCTATTGCCAAGGGGTCTAAATAAAAGAATGCAGGTGATATGGTTTGCATCTGTGCCGCTGCTCAAATCTGGTGCCCACCTGTGATCCTCAGTGTTGAAGATGGGCCTGGTGGGAGGTGACTGAAACATGGGGGTGGTTTCTAATGGTTTAGCAGCATCTACCTAGTGCTGTCTTGTGACATTGAGTTCTCATGAGATCTAGCTGTTTAAAAGTGTGTAGCACCTCCCGCCACCTCTCTCTCCTTGCTGCTCTGCCTATGTAAGACATGCCTGCTTCTCTTTCTCTTTCCACCATGACTGAAAGTCTCCTGAGGCACCCAAGAAGCCGTGGTGCTGCTTCCTGGATAGCCTACTGAACCCTGAGTCAATTAAACCTCTCTTCCTTATAAATTACTCAGTCTCAGGTATCTGTTAATGGCAGTGTGAGAATGGACTAATACAACAGGTGAGGCGCATAGCACAGTGCTTGGCATAGACGTTTCCAAGAGTAGTTTTTTTTGTTTGTTTGTTTTTGTTTTTTTAAGATGGGGTTTCACCATGATGGCCAGGCTGTTCTTGAACTCCTGACCTCAGGTGATCCACCCACCTTGGCCTCCCAAAGTGTTAGGATTACAGGCGTGAGCCACCGCACCCAGCCCAAGAGTAGTTTTGTTAACATATGTCATCTTCCATTTCTGAAGCTCTCACTCAAGATGATTGAAAATATGGTGGACAGAAATACCATGAGTTCATTGTGTCATAGCTTATTTTGTGCTTCCTGAGCACACATTTCCCAGACTTCTTTGCAGTTAGGTCGGACCCATGGGACTTGTTCTAGCCAATAGGGAGCAATGGGAGTGTCATGTGACCACTCTGGGCTGACCTATAAGAGAGTAGGTGTGATCCTTCCATCCTCTGTCCTCCCCTTCTGCTGCAACCTGGAAAAGCCATACAGAACATAAATACAGCTATAAGAGATTGGAGCAGCCTGAATCCTGGCACCTCCCCTTGGAAGAGGTCCCTCTTAGAGAACTACTAGAACTGAAGTGGGTTTTGTGTGGCAAGAAATAAGCTTGCAAGTGGTAAGACACTGAGATATCAGGACATGTTTGTTATTGAGGCACAGACTAGCTTATGCTGACTAACAGAGATAATCACTTTTAAATTTAATTACTTAATTAAAAACTTAATTGTATGTATTTTTAATTTCAGTCGCTTTTGGGGTACACAAGCGGCTTTTGGTTACATGCGTGAATTATATAGTGGTGAATTCTCAAATTTTAGTGCACCTGTCACCCACTGGGTAGACTGTAACCAAACAGGTAGTTTATAACCCCATATTCCTCTCCAGCCTCTCCCTTCTGGGCCTCCAAAGTCCATTATATCACTCTGTGTGCCTGTGCATAGTCATAGCTTAGCTCCTACTTATAAGTCAGAACATAACGTATTTATTACCTGATGTTAAAATCAAGAATTCAAAGGATACTCATTCTAATTTCGATTGCTATGGATTCCCTGAATAACAAAAAGAAAAAAAAAAAAAGCCCTTTACCTGTAAGTATGATTCTTTCAGGAACTAGATACCTGCTATTCTTGTTTTCAACACTGCAAAGATTTCTGAAATAAGTTTAACAATGCTTTTCCATGATGACATGTTACTAGTTTGTGTTTACATAATGAACATTTTAACATCATACTATTATGAGCAGAATCTGTATACACACACGCACAAAACAGGTACATAAAATTAATCAATCAAAAGCATTTATTGGAAGATCACCATTGTCTTAGGCACTCATAATACAAGAGAGTAGCAGCAGATAATGTTTAGAAAGGACATGCAATTTGTCTGTGGGTCTCTTGATGCATGAACTAGATTGGGGTGTGTGTGATGGGCGAGGTTGGGGGAAAAGGAAAGAGTTGCAGCCTGAAACATAATGGGAAGGTTAGCCTCGCAATTGAGTTTCCATAGAATGAAAGAAGAAAATGCTTACCTTTGTGTCTCAACAGGGCAAGGAGAGATGGCTGTGCTTTTGGGGGCAGCTCTATCTACTCCACTGTTGTCTCACGCCTTTTGAAGAATGTGTTCACCCCTTTAGCAACTCAGAAATGTTCCCAAGATGTACATAATTTCATGGATGGGAGAACACCAATTTCACAGAACTTAAACGACACAACCATGTAGTGCTTAAATTATGCAAAAACAACCTGCGTGGTGAGCACAAGGGAGGGTTGGGCGTAGCAGTTCTTAGGTGTACTGTCATCTACACGCAGCTGAATGGCCCACAGGCTTCCTGAAGCATCAATAGAGCAAACGAGGAGTGGAGGCGAGGGCTCAGATTAAGCCCACGCAAATCTGTGAACTTCCCACGTAGAAAGATGCCTTCAATTGCTGGGAAGGGCCCTGACCACTGCCTCTTCTAGTTTGAAAGCTACCTGAGAGATGAGAACATCTGAACCGTGGAAAGCTGTCTGATTACATCGAAGGGATTTGTTCCTTCACATTCTCTCCGCTTATTATGGAGAAGAAATGATAGTCCCCACCGCTGCTGCTGCTGCAGGGTTTAAATGAAATAATGCAGTGCTGAGCACAGGGTTGGGCTCAGCCGAACATATGGTACCTTTTCAAAGAATATTTTTGTTAAGATGCGGTATTTTTTCTGTCTTGCCAAAGCTAGACAGAACCTACTTCTCCCACGTTGGAATCAACCTAAGTGAACAAAAATAAAAGCTTCTTAAAAACTAGAAAATATCCATGTAATAGAAGAGGACAGGGAGCCATTAAAAATGGTATTTTTGAGACAGAAATATAAAAGCAGGAAATGCTTTTGTGATGTAATGAAAACAATACTGTGTGAAGGCTGTTTGCTAAAACTGTGGGTGCTTGGAGGTAAAAAGGATAAGGGCAGACACCAAATTGTTAAAGTTTGTATTCTGGAGTGATGAGATCATCATATTTTTGTCATTTTCGATATTTTTAAATGTCCTACAATGAGCATGGATGAATTCTGTGTAACTAGCGAATGATGTCTGGACTTGGTTTAAGGGTGATCAAAAAATGAAACTCTTGGCCAGGTGCGGTGCCTCACACCTGTAATCCCAGCACTTTGAAAGGCCAAGGCAGGTGGATCACCGGAGGTCAGGAGTTTGACACCAACCTGGTCAACATGGCAAAACCCCGTCTCTTCTAAAAATACCAAAACAAACAAACAAAAAAAAAATTAGCTGGGTGTGGTGGAACACGCTTGTAATCCCAGCTTCCCAGCTACTTGGGAGGCTGACGTAAGAGAGATGGTTGAGCCTGGGAGGCAGAGGCTGCAGTGAGCCAAGGCAGTGCCACTGCACTCCAGCCTGGGTGACACAGTGAGACTCTATCTGAAACTCTCCCTCTTTCAGTACACTTGCTCCAAGTAATTTATTGCCTACATAATGATTAACAACACCTCCTGTCTTTATTTTTGCTTAGTAAGTACAGTAGGAATAAAGAAATTGAATGGAATATTAAAGGTGGCAGCTCATATTTATTGAGCATGCCTTTCTGGACTGGGAAAAGGGAAATGACAAGGGATGGAGGTTTGAATCTCACCTGTAACTTTTCAGGCATCATGTAGCCTTAAACTTACTCACTATTTCTGAGCCCCCATTTCCTCCTTTTGTAAAACGGTACTAATATAGCCTGCCACAGAGATTAATTTGAAGATTACCCTAAGTAACGCCAGAAAATGTCTAAAGTATGTATAGGAATCTGTACACATAGAGAACATGCTAGCTCCTTTTGCATGAAGCATATCTCACTCTTAAGGACAAAGGAATCAAGTAGAGGAGGAAAAAAAATGCTTTATAGAATTTTTCTTTCCCTCCAGACTTTCACATTTCAATTACTTTGCTGACCAGTTAATGGTAATTCATTACAGGGGCTGGACCCTCATGCACAATTTAAGCTGATCTTTCATTTCTTCCTCTAGGGCTCCGGATCAACTTCTAAGACATGGATAAAGAAGCCACCTCCCATTCCAATGGCTGTCCCAGAATCTCACCCACAGCATCAGCTGGCTTCCTTTTCAAGGACAGAGGGGATGGCAGCCCTAGAAGTAATTGATAGCTCTATGCCTGTTTCCACTGCAGCAATTTCGAAGATGGCACAAGCTGATGATGTTTGCAAGACTTAAGTTCAGGGGGTTTGCTGTGGCCAGCAATTGATTGCATCTTGATATTCCCAATCCTCCGATACTTGAACTGGGGGAAAGGAGGAAAACATCTGCCCTCAATGGCTGCTCAGGAAAATTACAAAATCAAAAACTATATAAAAGCATACCTGTCTTCCTTTTAGCTAATTAAAACAGTGGCCGGCGCCAAGGAGCTATACTTTATCATGCACTGCCATCTTCTGGCCATACGAGCGTCTACACCAGCAACCCACCAGTTACATGCATAAGCAACTAATGAACATTTGCATACATCCTTGTGTTTAACGTCAGATCCTAAAGTCAAACCATAAAAACATGCTAATAGCCCTGAAACCCATAAGGAAATTCTACTGTTTTCTCTGCTTGAACATATGGTATACACACAAATGAGGTGCAATCAAAAGTTTAGGGTGCCTACAAGTTGCTTTTCACACTGGGCCATTCACTGTCTCCCCCACTGTGTAGTGTGTTGGAGTAACAAGGAAAAAAGAAGGAAAGAGGAATTAGCAAGCATTCACTGCATGACAGGTGTTTTCACATGTTATCTCAGCCCGTTCTTATAAACATTTCATGTAAAATAAAGTGTCTCCATTTCACTGAGGCTTCAAAGTTATAAAATCCATGGAGAGTCAACTTGCTTTTAGCAGGCAGAAGGAGGATTGAAATCCAGGTGTGCCTAACTGCAAAGCTCAATTTCTGATGGGCACTGCCTGAACTCTGTCTCACCATCTTGCACACCCTGCTGTAATTAGAGCAGAGTGTGCAGATCTGAGGGCTTGCTTTCGTCTTCAACTTGGTGCAAACCATTTGTCTATGCAGTTTGGATATGCAAACACAAACACAAATATTTATACACATACATATATACACATGTATGCACACTTGCATATATGTAAAAAAACAAAACAAAAGCTATATACACATAGTTTTGTTTATATAAAGTTCTGCATGTGTATACATATAAATAATAGTTTTTTCCATTAAGCCATTTGAAAGATGTAGATATATCCTCCCCAAATACATCAGCAGGCATCTCTTAATAAAGACAGTGTCCTACATGATCACAATTCCATGATCACACCTAAGAATATTAACTCTGATTCAAAATTAACTCTAACGTCCAGGATCATATTTAAAAGTCTCAACAGTCATTAAGAGGCTTGAAAAAAAAAAAAAAAAAAAAAACTCTGCATTGCATTTAACTATATCTTGTTTGTCTTTTTAAATTTAGAACAGTTCCTCCACCTTTGTAGTAATTTTTTTTAATGTGACAATTCAATATAAGTCCTCTGTGAAATGCCCAAGGAAAACAAGCATCTGCTAGTTAGCTCTTTCATCACTAAAATAAATAACCCTTTGGTTAAAGTAGAGTCTCCAGTATCCTACGTGTTATATCGCAGGTACTCCTCTCCTAAAAACAGGGTCATATGGATGGAGAAGCTGCCCTCACCCCTCGCCCAGTGGTGGACAGCACTCAACAGTGCAGCTTGTCAGCCCCGATGAGGCCTGATGAGACTTGCCTGGCCCTGTGAATTTTGGATCCACAGTCTTTTTTCTTACCCTTCTGTTTCCTTTTTTTCCCCATTCTCCTTTCTTTTTCCAACAATGTTCTCTTTTGCCTTTATTCTGTTTTGCATTCTGATTAAACCACCTAAAAATAAGTTGTGAGAATTTCACCCTAACATATTTCAGTATGAATCTACTACTAATGATAAACGGGGTCCCTCATCATGATCCTCAACTGTGGGCAATTTTGCACCCTGGGGGACACATGGTGGCAACTGGAGACATTTGTGGTTGTCTCAATGGGAGAAGGGAGTGCTCCCGGCATTTGGTCAGTGGAGACCAGAAATGCCGCTCAGCACCTGCAATGTACAGGACATTTTCCACAGCAAAGCACGCACGGTCCAGGACGCCAATAATAACAAGTCTGAGAAACCCTTTTCTACATAACCACAAAGCCATTATGTACATTCAACGGACTTAATATTTAACAAATATCTAACTTTCCTTTTCCATAAAATGGAACACATTTTAAAAAATGCTGATTTAAATATTTTTTTTATTTAGCAATGTTTATTCAGTAATAATATTCATGATGAGTTCACTCAAAGTTGTTGAGCACCATGCTCAAGTTTGGAGACTGTCCCTTAGTCAATTAGAAAAATCATCTCTTAGATGATCACCAGTCTATAAAAGTATAACATGAATCACAACCAGAAATAATTTCTCCTACTTCTACAACTGACATCCTGAAGAAAATGCTAACTTACGGGGATGGTGTGGGAAAATGGCTTCTTCCTCTTTTTCTTTGAAACACATACTTTTAGTGTTCATAATCTCCCCAAGAAGAGGCAATCAGCTTCGAAATGTGATAGCAGTAACTGTGTGTATAAGCGCAAGGCATGCCTCTAGTGGTCGGCTGGGAAATCTACACCTGAGAGCTCAGTCCCTCCAGAAGAGGCAGGGCTGAGTCCTTCTAGGAAGCTGAAAGCACTGACTCTGCTGTGTTGTTTGCTGCTGCTGCTGTTGTTTTAATGACCCTGATCCTTGTGCACAGATGATGCAACTTACAGGCAAAGAATTCACATTCAAGGCACAGGGATTTCACTATTTCCCAGGAAGAACTTTAAAAGGAGCCTGTCATTTTATTCTCTTGGGCAAAACAAACTGGATGTTAAAAGCAAGTATGAGCATAGAGTTCTCAATCAGGAGTAACTCTATATCCTTTTGAGATAACTTCAAGACTTGGAAGGAGAAATAAAGGTTAAAAAAAGAAAGATATTAATATCAAAACTTGCTTTAAGGGACATACTTTACTTTTTATGAGCATATTCCTCGAGAATTGCACAAAGGACTCTCAAGACTTACCGGATTGCTCCTCAAAATAGCTCACTTTGTCTTTGGAGTATCCTGGCTCAATAGAAAGGGTAGCTACTATCTCCACACTACAGATGTAAAACTGAATTACAAAGAGAGAATGGTCACATCTATTAATTATTATTATCATCAGATAAATTTGGACATTTTATTCATTGGGCTAAGAATTTTTTCTTTCTGCTAAAACGACTGTTGTGGAAGGAAACAACTGTAATTATGTGTTACTGCTTATTTCTTTGTTTATGCCTTTAACTAATGAGCTAAATTAACAACAAATTGTTACTTTATTTTAACTGACTGAAGTACAGAGATGGTAAACACCCGTCTTCTGGAGACATGACAACAACACTAATTGATCACAGAACTACTTTTGCTAAATCTGGTTATGCTTCTGAACCCTTCTTCACACAGTTTGCCTGGCAAATATTATCAATTGATAAAAATATGCTACCAAGATAGCAAACTTTTTAACCAAGGTACTAAATATTTTTAACTAGGTAAGCTCAAATAGATTTTTTTTTTCAGACAGGGTCTTGCTCTGTCACCCAGGCTGGAAGGCAGGGGTACAGTCTTGGCTCACTGCAGCCTCTGCCTTCGCCTCTCAGGCTTAAGCAATTCTCCGGCCTCAACCTCCCAAGGAGTTGGGACTACAGGCACGTGCCACCATGCCTGGCTAATTTTTGTATTTTTACTACAGATGGGGTCTCACCATGTTGCCCGGATGGTCTCAAACTCCTGACCTCAAATGATCCACCTACCTTTGCCTCCCAAAGTGCTGGGATTACGAGTGTGAGCCATCACGCCCAGCCTAAACAGATTTCTACTTACTCTGAGACCAGTAGAGAAATTTGAAGTTTTCTATGAACTGTGTTTAAAGTTACTCAGGCCCAATTATCATGCAGCTCAGTTTGCATTTATATTGTAATCTCTGTATAAATATTGATTCAATTCTATGCTCACCGTGGTAGGTGAAACTGTGGAAGTTACTTCATTTATGTTTTGACCAAGAAGCTTTTAATATCGTAATATTTGTTTAAAAAATGGTCTGCAAAGTTAGTTGCCCACCTACCATCTTTCTGCCTTACAAAGATAAAACGCAAAGATGTAAATCAGAACAACAGAAGTCACTCATTAAATATTACCTCTACTGCCTATTAGTGGCAAACTTAACTTTGCTAGTGGAAAACTAGAATAAGAGTATACATTGAAACTTTAATGTTATTTTAGAATAGAACTCAAGTCACATCATCCCCTAGGAGGTCTCAGGAAAAGCCAAGGGAGGAATGACACTCATAGCAATAATTCTACCACTTACTGAGTATATGCACTGCTCCATACAAAATCACTATGCTTTTTTTTTTTGCTTTTTTTTTTTTTTAATCTTGAGACAGTCAGTCTCACTCTGTTGCCCAGGCTGGACTGCAACAGCTTAATCTCTGCTCACTGCAACCTCTGTCTCCTGGGTTCAAACAATTCTCCTGCCTCAGCCTGCCAAGTAGCTGGGATTACAGGCGCCCACTACCACGCCTGGCTAATGTTTGTATTTTTAGTAGAGATGGGGTTTCACCATGTTGCCCAGGCCAGTCTCAACATCCTGACCTTGTCATCTGCTGGTTTCAGCCTCCCAAAGTGCCGGGATTACAGGCGTGAGCCGCCGTGCCCGGCCGGTCTCTAACCCATCTCTTCTGATTCTCAACCACAATTCTATGTGATACTTTTCCTATGATCCCATTTTACAAATGAAAAAACTGAAGTTCAAAGATGCCAACTTCTTCTGACTTCCTCAAGACCCCACTGTTGTGAAATAGCAGAACTAGGTTGAATTCTGTCATATTTGGGAGTATAAATCTCAAGCACCCTGTCTTGCCTCTCAGGCAGATAATACAAAAACACTGCTTTAAGGAACTCCATGAGACCGTTAAGCAAAGCTCAGAAAAGTATATTTAAAAAACCAAATAAGTAGAAACTATGGATTTATGAAGAAGGTTCTAGTGTTTGTTTAGCCTTTCTCTGAGTTTCTGATGAATTAATAGTGGAGAAATTGAACCTGAAAACAGAAAGGAAGGGAAATTACATGCACAAATACCACATTCTTACCCACTTACTCCTCAAAGAACATGTTCAAAGTCCTCTTGTATGGTGTGGTGGTTACTTTGGACTACGCTTTATATATATATGTATTTTAAAGTTTTGAGCAAAGGAGATGCTCAAAAAATGTTAGACCCTTTCTAATCTATTTGTACTTAGCATAAAACAATAATGAGGTGGCCAGGCACGGAGGTTCATGCCTGTAATTCCAGCACTTTGAGAGGCCAAGGCAGGCGGATCACGAGGTCAGATGTTTGAAACCAGCCTGACCAACATGGTGAAACGCTGTCCCTACTAAAAATAAAAAAATAAAAAATAAGCAGGCATGGTGGTGTGTGCCTGCAATCCCACCTACTCGGGAGGCTGAGGCAGAAGAATCGCTTCAACCTGGGAGGCAGAGATTGCAGTGAGCCGAGATCATGCCACTACACTCCAGCCTGGGTGACAGAGCAAGACTCCATTTCAAAAATAAATAAATAAGTAAAAAGTAAAACCAGAAACAAACAAACAGAAAAGATAAAGAGGCTACCTCCCAGAAGACAGGAGTAGGACAAAACATGTTTGTCCATGGGTCTGTACGATGTGATCAAGAATGTGACCAGGATACATCATTTGTGGAAACTTCCCAGGTCCAGGAAGGGAAACTGAGACCAAGAAATGAAGCACTGTAATGATGTCTGCAGCAAACATGGATAAGTCTCCCCTTTCCATCACCAGTACAGCAAGACATGCATTTCCTAAACATGGGATCATCCACGTATCAACCTCACTATTGCTACCTTCTCCGTGAATCTCCTTTATCATGATTAGCTGATTTTCTTTAAACTGACTTTGTCATGTGTCAGTAAACTTCAAAACATGTTTTCATGTTGTCATCAAAACTGAAAACCAGTCTCATTTGCCATAAATAGAAAAAGACTCTCAAGACTGAATTGGTTGAATAATGCAATGTTCCTCATCAGCTAAATTCTGGCTGGATATTTTGTCTGTTGAAGCTCGCTTGCTCTCTCTCCCTGTTCAAAAAGATTAGCAAGGGTTAGAGAGGTGTTAGAGATACAATAGCAACATGCAGAGTCAATCTCTTTGACATCTAAAAGACTGAAATGGATTTGAGAAGGAAATTAGAGTCTCACTCTATGATTCAATTATATTGAATGGCACATCCATGCGTCACCCCAAATGACTTTCTGTACAAATGGTGGAATTCACGCTACACTTGGAAACAAAGCCATAAACCACTCATCTACCCAGCCTCATTCAGCCTCCTGGACGAACTGTGTTACCAAGCTTATTGACTATTCATAATCAGTGATTAACTTTCAAAGCTTAAAGTCAGCAGTATCTTAGCACTTCCTCCGATCCATCGGTCAGGGCATCTACTCCGAGATACACAGAGCTTTGAGGATTCCCTACTTTGGTTCTTATACCTTGTGTCTCAGAAGTATCATTTCCCACATATGCTAAAGCAAAAAGGAAACATCTAGTATGCAATCTGCTCTCAAAATAGAAACTCTTGTGTTATCAGAAAACCACTAAAGAGAAATCTCAAATATTTGGTTTCACTCTCTTATTTATAAGTGTAAAATGTGCACCAGATTTTAAAGGCTTAGTAGCCACACACGCACACACAGATATACACACCTAAATATATTATAGATCATAAATAACTTTTGGCCAGGTGCACTGGCTTATGCCTGTAATCCCAGCACTTTGGGAGGCTGAGGTAGATGAATCACTTGAGGTCAGGAGTTTGAACTAGCTTGGCCAACATGGTGAAACCTCACCTCTACTAAAAATACAAAAATTAGCCAGGTTTGGTGGTGCATGCCTGTAGTCCTAGATACTTGGGAGGCTGAGATAGGAGAACTGCTTGAACCCAGGAGGCAGATGCTGCAGGGAGCCAATATCGTGCCACTGCACTCCAGCCCTGGTGATGGACCGAGATGCCATCTCAAATAAGGAAGAAACAAACAAACAAATAAAAAACCTTATATTTTAGGTACATGATGAGAACACTTTGACTATATAGGTTAAATAGATTATATTATTAAAATTAATTTCAGCCGTGAGTGGTGGCTCACTCCTGTAATCCCAGCACTTTGGGAGGCCGAAGCCGGCGGATCACGAGGTCAAGAGAGTGAGACCATCCTGGCCAACATGGTGAAACCCCGTCTTTACTAAAAATACAAAAATGAGCTGGGCGTTGTGACGTGCACCTGTATTCCCAGCTACTCGGGAGGCTGAGGCAGGAGAATTGCTTGAACCCGGGAAGTAGAGGTTGCAGTGAGCTGAGATCGTGCCACTGCACTCCAGCCTGGTGACAAAGCAAGACTTTGTCTAAAAAAAATAATAATACTAATTTCATCTGTGTTTTCTTAGCTGTTTTAATGTTGCTACTAGAAAATGTAACATTACATGTATGGTTGGCATTATATTTTTATTGGGCAGTACTGGATTAGGTATTTTTTATGGTTCCTTACTGATTAATAACTGTAGTAATATATAAAAATTATTCTCTAAAATTAGAAGAGCATCTATAAATAGACCCTTTAACTTTATGGGGTAAAAGTCACTGGTAGGTATATAAAAAGCTTTGCCACCGTTGTTCAGTCTTCCTCTCTATTAATAACTTGTATAATGATGCCAGAAGATAAATAGCTTACTATCTTTAAACTGAGAAAAGAGGAAAAAACGATTTCATGGCTCCTATGTCTATGGATAAAGCAATCCAACTTTGGAATACTCCAAGCTTGTTCCCTAATCAAAGATATACTTTTAATGAGATTTTATCTTTGATTGGAAATGTAAGGCAATAATGAACTGCTGGGTCATTACTCTGCTTCTGGGCTTAATTTTTATTTAATCCTAGCTCCCTGATGTTTTTGATATAGAATTCTTAATTTATGCTGGATGTTTAAAAGTTTCTTTTTAGGATCTTTTGATGTAGGTAGCCTTTTGGGGGCAATACCTCCATGGTTGTGAGAGTAATGAAGCAGACTGTTCCAGTCTCCATAGGAACCTACCACATAGATCTACATCCCTGTATGTTTGTATCTATGCAGATACATCACTTGAGTGTTACAACAGGGCCTTAAGTAATGGCAGATGTGTTGACCACCCTCCATTCTGTGGCTTCTGGCATTAGCTAAAATATCTCTGGTCTCTAGAGCAGGGAAAACCTGTATTCTGGTTGTAGCCCTGCCACTGACTCATTATGTGAGCTTGCGACATTCATTGAATATTTTGGAATTCTATTTCATCATCTGAAATAGTATTTATCTACTTTTTAAAATAGGCAGGTTAAAGGAATCATGCCTGTGAGGCAGTTAGTCTTCCAGGTAGAAAGTATTTAGTACTCGACGTGGTTTTTATTCTTTTTGAAGTCTTTTGCTCATCTGGATCTGTGGATAGAAAGCGGAGTGAACATCTTAAAAGGCTCCAGGTGCTTTTTTGGACCTGGACCTATCAATACGAAATTGTTTACGTGTGGAGAGGGCACGTGTTTGTGGATTATATGCATAGAATGTGTGATGATCAAGTCAGCGTTTTCATCTCCAAGGCCCTCCCCATTCAGGACCTTTCTAACTCCTCTCTGGTTGGAATATCAGCCTCCAGGCCCCTTTACTTACTATTGAGAGTTTACTTTGGTCTAGGACCCACCTGGGGTAGGTGCTGCCATGGTAAAAATGAAAGCGCTCTTGACTCCCCAGAACTGACTGGAAGGCAGGGTAGTACTCTATTTCCTACCCACATTATCCCCACAGCCTTCTGATCATGGACAGCCTTCCCCCAAATTCTGTGTAACGACAATGCTCACTTCTATTATTCTCCAGCCTGCCCACGTAACCAAAAATCTTTCTTGCTTTGTCGCCAAGGCTGGAGGGCAGTAATGCGATCTCAGCTCACTGCAACCTCTGCCTCCTGGGTGGAAGTGATTCTCCTGCTTCAGCCTCCTGAGTAGTTGGGATTGCAGGCACTCACCACCACGCCCAGCTACTTTCAGTGGAAGCAGGGTTTCACTATGTTGGTCAGGCTGGCCTCGAACTCTTGACCTCATTCATGTTCCTCTACAATCTAATCCCAGTTGACCTAGGGAAGAATGTGTGTGTGTGTGTGTGTGTGTGTGTGTGTGTGTGTTCATTCTCTGGGCAGCATCCTTCTACCTAATTCTGATAATAATCCTCCTGACCCCAACCCCATACTTTGACTTCCCTTCAGTTTTTCTTTTGAAAAACCTTTGGAGGGCCTCTTTTCCTTTTGGGAACCTCTCCCCTCCCATTTCCTTTAGCATCCGTGTGAAGCTGTCACTTGTCCAAAGTTCCAGAGATTCACAAAGGTCTCAGGCCTGGACAAACACCACATCCCATTATGGGAGCTACAATTCAAGATGACATTTGGGCGGGGACACAGCCAAATCACATCCCATCCCATGTGCCCCCACCCAAATCTTACCTTGAATTCTAGCTCCCATAATTCCCATGTGCTGGTGAGACATAAATAAATCATGAGGGCAGTTTCCCCATACTGTTCTTGTGGTAGTGAGTAAGTCTCACGAGATCTGATGGTTTTACAAGGGGAAACCCTTGTGGTTTGTTTTCTGTTCTCTCTCGCCTGCCACCATGTAAGATGTGCTTTTGTTCTGCCATGATTGTAAGGCCTCCCCAGCCACGTGGAACTGAGAATCCACTGAACCTCTTTTTCTTTATACATCACCCAGTCTTAGGTATGTTTTTATCAGCAGTGTGAAAATGAACTAACACACCCTGCCTACCGTGGCAGGACCTGGTTCAGCAACGAACACAGCATGCATGCCTGACCAAGCCCAGGGCTTTTCACTAAATTGGTCAAATGCAAGTCTTGAATTGGTCTTCGGGGCCATTTACTCCACTTGGGAAGAGCCCACCTGAATTGCAGTCGACTCCCAGAAAAGAAAAGCCCAGAAATAGGGACTGATCCATGCCTGCTGACATTTGCATAAGCACCTACATGTAGGCATGCCCAACGCCAGATATCCCTAGATTTTCAGACACGGAAATATGTTAGTTTCATAGGGAGGCTGCATGAAATCACCACGACCAACCTGGGTGGCTTAAAACAACAGAAGCATATTATCTCCCATGTCTGAAAGCTGGAAGTCTGAAATCAAAGTCCTAACAGGGTCTTGTTCTCTCCGGGGGTGCTAGGGAACAGTCCTTCATTGCCTCTTCCAGCTTCTGGTGGGGGCCGGCACCTGTCGTGCTGCTTGGCTTGTGTCCCTTTCTCTCCAGTCGCTGTCTCCGTCATCCCATGGGTTCTTCCCCATAAGTCTCTAACCTTGCATCTCCAAGCCTCCCTCTTCTTGTAAGAGCCCAGTCGGGCCAGGTGCAGTGGCTCAGCCTGTAAATCCCAGCACTTTGGGAGGCTGAGATGGGAAGATCACAAGGTCAAGAGATTGAGACCATCCTGGCCAACATGGTGAAACCCCATCTCTACTAAAAACATAAAAACTAGCCAGGCGTGATGGTGGGCACCTGTAGTCCCAGCTACTCAGGAGGCTGAGGCAGGAGAATCACTTGAACCAGGGAGGCGGAGGTTGCAGTGAGCCGAGGTCATGCCACTGCATTCCAGCCTGGGAGACAGAGCAAGATTCCATCTCAAAAAATACATACAGATACTCCCGTTTAAAAAAAAAATTATAGTCTCTCTCTTCTCTCTCTCTACACACACACACACACACACACACACACACACAGACACACACACACACACACACACATAGGTATATGTATATATATATTGAAACAGAGTCTCACGTCTCACTCTGTCTCCCAGGCTGGAGTGCAGTGGTACAATCTAGGTCACTGCAACCTCTGCCTTCTGGGTTCAAGCGATTCTCCTGCCTCAGCCTCCTGAGTAGCTGGGACTACAAAGGTGCGGCACCACGCCTGGCTAATTTTTGTATTCTTAGTAGAGACGGGGTTTCACCATGTTGGCCAGGCTTGTCTTGAACTCCTGGCCTCAGGTGATCTGTCCACCTCGGCCTCCCAAAGTGCTGGGATTATAGGCATGAGCCACCACGCCCGGCCTCAGTACAATTTTGAATCACTGGTGCCTACAACTTTGTAGAGGGATATGCGTGACCTCTGAGGATCAGAGAGTGGATAGGGGAGACACAGGTGGGATAGGGCCTGGTCTGAAAGGATCACGGAGACCACAAGGTGATGATCCAGGGCACTGTAGACATCACTGATCACCTGGAAGTGGTACCTCTGTCTGCTGCAAGCAATTGTTGCTTTTACTTGACCAAGCTCTATTCCAACTCTGGTAAGAAGCACTATGGTTTTTCTTCAGGGAGCTGTCTTTCCCTTATTGTGGTTCCACATTGTTAGTGTTGCACTGGCTTCATATCAGCACTCCAGGGACGAGGGTACAATTCTGGCCAGGTTGATCAACATCCCATATGCCCTTGGCTGAGGTCTAGGGGGATTCAGTTTAGTCACTGGCTCTGTTGGGTGGGAAAGGGGGCACATAACCCATACCATCAGAGATAGGTCCACCTACTAAGTGGGCTTAAGCTAGAATTGCTTGGGAAGAGAAGGAGCCTTTCTAATGGAGCTGGTGAACTGGCAGGGGGTATGCCTGACACTGCTGAGGTCTGCCTCACTGCTTCACAAGGTAAGCCAAACCCACGGAAACAAGAGAAGCAGAGCAGAATCACGGTGGACAGGGGTTTCCTATTGAATCATTTCAGGACCTGGATCCCTGTGTGCCCGAAGTCAGCAAGTCTCACATGCCTGTTGAAGATTCTGTCACATAAAACAGAATTTCTTACTGATGTTTTCCTTCCTTCCTTCCTGCCTGCCTGCCTTTCCTTCCTTTATTCCTTCTTTTCTTTCTCTCTCCCTCTCTCTTTCTCCAACTTATCTGTCTCTCACTCTCCTCCCTCTCTGCCACCCCTCCCCGCCACAGTAGCCCATACCTTATCTTCTCCATGTATAAAAATTTATATTTATACAGTTATTTCACATTTCATGTATGTTCCTCCAATAGACTCTAAACTCCATGGTGGTGGATTATAAGAAACAATTATATTTCAATGACCTTTGTATTTCCAAAAACTCACAAATGGAAACTGAATAAAAGATAAATATCGATTTCTAACTAATGTTACCTTAGCCTCCAATATCAGCATAACTAGATGAGACAGACCTACAGCCTTTGAAATTGAACATGATTAATAGCTATTGGGTAGCTTCATCAATTCCAAATAATGTCAGATAACTTTGGTACACTAAGTTAACATATGACCAGGCAATTTAAAATCAACTGTTTGATACTGATATTTCACAGTTGTCATCTGACCTACCTAGTAATCGCAACAGTTTTAAAGGCAACTTGGAATATGAAAAGGCAGTATGAATGTTAAATGGCACACAACTATTTCATGAACTCTTATAATTATTGGGGTATGCCAATTTGATGGAATACTACCCTGCCATAAATAGGAAGGAATTAATGGCATTGGCAGCAGCCTGGATGGGACTGGAAACTGTTATTCTAAATGAAGTAACTCAGGAATGTCCACTGTATGTCCTCACTCCTAAGTGGGAGCTAAGCTATGAGGATGCAAAGGCATAAGAATGATACCACGGACTTTGGGGACTCTAGGGTAAAGGGTGAGAAGTGAGTGAGGGATAAAAGACCACAAACTGGGTTCAGAAGAGGAATCTGAGATGCAGAAAGGCTAAGGAACTTGCCCAAACTCAGTCTTAAGTTCCTTCCTAGATGCATCCCAACAGACTTCCCCTATTTTTCTATTATGTCTTACTTTCTAATGTTCAAATATCAAATTAACAAATGATGTTGAATATTTCTCTTTTCCATGCATATTTTATACATGGTTAAAATCAGAAGCACATACTATCTCATAAGATATGTTTTCATTCAACATCATGTCAATTATTATTCCATGGACCTCTGACACAAGTGTATTCATCATTTTTAAGGGCTGCATAATACTCCATCACGTTCTGTGCTCAGCATAATAAGCCATTACCTTAACATTCAGCATTTAGGTTGTTGCCAATATTTTGACATTGCAAGTAAAATAACAATGGTGGCTCTATTTGGGTGTCCTTTTGTTTCCATTGGACTGAAATAATAAGAAGCAATGATTAAGATCAGGTCTAAAGAAATAATTATCTGTTTGGTTGTTCACAGGTATGACTACTCTACACTGGTTTTTAAATGATTTCTACCAAATTGCAATATGTCCAGTATATAAGGAAACAAGTTTTATAGCAACAACACCAATATGAGAAAAGATAATATTCTTTATTTTATTTTTTTTGCTGGTTTGAATTTTACTTTAAAAAAATTTTTTTTAATTTTTTAATTTTTCTCATTGCATTTTAGATTTTGGGGTACATGTGAAGAACATGCAAGATTGTTGCATAGGTACACACGTGGCAATGTGATGTGCTGCCTTCCTCCCCATCACCTATATCTGGTATTTCTCCCCATGCTATATCTCCCCAACTCCCCACCCCGTGCTGTTCCTCCCCTATTTTCCTCCTACAGACCCCAGTGTGTGATGCCCCCCTCCCTGTGTTCATGTGTTCTCATTGTTCAACACCCGCCTATGAGTGAGAACATGCGGTGTTTGATTTTCTGGTCTTGTGTCCGTTTGCTGAGAACGATGGTTTCCAGGTTCATCCATGTCCCCGTAATATTCTTATCTCATGTTAACCTGGCTAATTTTACTAGGTGGAGATTGGTGTATCACATGGTTTTAATCTGCACTTTTATACAACTATCCAGGAAAGGTATTTACTATGTGTTTAAGTGTACTTATGCTTTTTAGGGGTTATGTTTTCTGGTATATCCTTAGGTTTTATAGTTTTATGATTTCTCCATGAAAACATTCCAGTCATAAGGGCAAAATTAACATGTGTCAACTTGTGAATTGATGAATTCAATCAACATAAAAACTCAATCTGAATAGATCAAATTAAAAATACACACTTTTGACTGGGAGCAGTGGCTCATCCCTGTAATCCTAGTACTTTGGGAGGCTAAGATGGAAGGATTGCTTGACCTCAGGACTTCAAGGCCAGTCTGGGCAACATAGGGAAACCCCCTCTCTGCATAAAGTAAAAAACACAGCTGTGTGTAACAGTGTATTCTTGTGGTTCCAGCTACTCAGGAAGGTGAAGTAGGAGGATCACACTGAATAAGTCCGACATGCCTACTTGGTACTATGTAACTACTTGTGCCAAGCAGGCTGAGGCTGTGGTGAGCCATGATCGTACCACTGTACTCCAGCATGGGCACTAGAGCAAGACCCTATCTCAATATATACAGATAAATGGATAGACAGTCCGGCAGGCAGACAGACATAGATTTTCCTTACTGCAAGTTAGGGTGCTATTTTGAGGGGACGTTCAGGTGGACTTGAAGTTTTCCATTACTCCTTTGACTTGATTCTCCAACTACCATGGGTCCCAGTTACTGCATTGGATCAGATGGCGGAGAAGTGTTGTTTGCCTCCCTGACTGGGTCAGATATGCCTGCCTGGCTCATGGTGAGCATTTGCTCCCTTAACCAAAAGCCACAACTCCTTAAGCTTGAGAGCTTTTCTTTTCTGAAAGATCTGCCCTCCAAAGGACCCAGAAAACCTTTTGGTTAAAAAGGAAATACAAAATTTGCTAACAGGGCAGATCTTAAGTGTTCTCACCACACACACACAACAAAAGAAACAAAAGAAAAAATAGTAACACGATAGATATGTTAATTCAATTGATTCTAATGATATGTTTCACAATGTATATGAATATCAAAATGTCAAGCTGTATACCATAAACATTTAATTTTTCCTTGTCAATTATACTTCAGTCAGTCCGAGAAAAAAACAAAAACAAAAACAAAAAACAAAGAAGATATGGAAAAATCTCAGGTTGATCTGCATATTCTGATAACCATTTAAAATGGTCACAATAAAAAGAAGATCATGCATTTTTTTGTGACTTTATACAAAAATAAATCCTAACCCAGCACTGGCCAAAAAGCCTCATAACTTGATAAAAAGAAGCTCAATATAAGAAGTGAATGGGGTGAGTGTGTTCCTGGGACGGACATCTGCACACACATGGGCATGCTTTCCCACCCCGCCTTTGGATTCTGTTGTTATTGCATCACGTTCCACCAAAATTTTTTCAGCAACCTAGTTGCTGAGATGGATGGCATAATCCTGGGGTTTTTTGACCTTGATCAACACGAAGAGAATTTCAGCTGAACTGTGCAAAAGCGCCGGGAAAACATAAATCACATTTGGACAGGGCATGCTTTCTATCTAAAGTGTGAAGTCACCCAATCACACATCAGGAGGTGGGATAATAAAATCCACCAACTGAAGAGAAAGAAAAATTAATTAACGTTCATTCCACTCATCACACACACACACAAAGCCGTTGCCAGTATTTTTTTTTTTTTTTAGAAGAGATGACAGAACAATCTTAGGAAAATTGCCCTGTGCTTGATTAAGCATTTCCTAAATGCATTTTAATTCAGAGTTTAAAGAAAGCAGTTTGCTAAAAATTACACAAAAGAATAGGCTGGCTTCTTTTAAGTAAAATAAGTGGCACATGAAAATAATAGCTATAATTAATGGTATTAAAATGTAAGCAATTCAGCCCCAATTAATACAAAATTGTAAAGAGATGACAAATATCATCATAGACAAATCACAGTTTTAAAATCAAGGCATCAAAACATAACCCTAGTTAGGTGAGGATGAAATCATGTGAATTGTTACCATAATGTAATCAATAGATAAGGCTTCTGAAGTGCCTAGGTAAGTGTCTACACATGCCTGATATGCACCTCTTATTTGTCAAATTATCTTTAAGACATGCACTGTCCATGAAAACATGAGTGCCTTATTCAGCTTCAAATCCATAACATAAGGAAAACAGGCATGCCCCAAAGAACAGAACCATTTTTGGGCTGAAACAGAGAACACGTGGCTTTGTATCACTCCTCAGTTGCCAGATTCTCTGCTAGGAACAAGCCTATACCTGGCAGGTGCCCTGTGGCTTTTACTCCTCCACCCTTGGCAGGTGTCACTAATCAATCATGCACTCCTTCTGGGAGAACCCCAATGCTACAGCCTCAGACTCCTCATCCACGGGGTGTTCTAGGCAGCCACAATCAATCTCAGTTAACAGGAGAGATTCAATCTGTTGGCAATCCTTGCTCTGTACCTTTACTTACGCTTCCCAACTCTATGCCCTTTCACTCAGATTGAGAAATAGCTACAGAATACACAAAACTTTAGACAGGTAATTGAAGGTTTGGTATCCAGTTTAAGCTTTGTAATTTACTTTGCTATTATCTTAACTGGTCCCAGATGTAGGCTCTCTGATCTTACTGTGACTTTAAGAAATAGAGTCAAAGATTAAAAAAAGAGTAGGAGGAAAGCAGATATAATCATCAGGCAGCCTGTAATTATTTTTTTAGTTTTATGTTTTTAGAGATAGGGTCTTGCTCTATCACCCAGACTGGAGTGCCGTGGTGTGACGACGGCTCAATGCAGCCTCAAACTCTTGGGCTCAAGAGATCCTTTTCCTTCAGCCCTCTGAGTAGCTGGGACTGCAGGCATGTACCACCATGCAGCCCAGCTAGCCAGCTTTTTTTTTTTTTTCAGTTTTAAAGAAATAGGGGCTTTCTACCTTGCCCAGGCTGGTCTCAAACTCCTCAGCTCAAGTAATCTTCCTGTTTGTGTCCAAAAGGCGCTGGGATTCCAGGCGTGAGCCACCATGCCCAACCAGCCTGTAGTTATTCAAGGTTTATCTGTGCCTAGCCAAGATGCTAAGTACCCTCAGTATATGAGATCACTGAGTCCCACAGTGACCCCAGAAAATATGCTCTCCTCCTCTCCATTTTATATGAGACCTTGAGCATCTGAGAGGTCAGATAACCAGGAAGGGGCCAAGCTGGGGTTCCAAGACAAGCCTTTTAGAATCCTGGGCTGAAGCTCTTAGCCACACAGTTACACCTGTGATCCTTTAGATGCACTTCCCAAAGCCAACTTCAAGGCTGACAGACAGGAGGGTGTATGAGGCCAACAGCCCAACCCACCTCAGTGCTTTTCATTGCAGTCTCTGTGTTCCTACTGTACCCGTGGCACCGCTGAGTGTGCCCAGCAGCTTCTCATCATCTGGCATTTAGGCTGTTGGCCATCAGAGGCTAATTTAACTCAACACCGCATCCATTTTAGAAGCTCTGTGACTTTGTACCTGCCTCCCCCTCCCCTAGCCCACCACCAACCCTCAAATTTTCCTAAATGAAAGAGGAAAGGATCACTAACATCTCATTTTCACAATTTAGTAAAAGAGTTAACCTGTGAATAAAATATAAAAGGCAGGTACAGAGACTCAGCCTAGAGTCAGAAGCTCTTCCTATAAAAATAACTCAGCCACACTGGCAAGTGGGCACTGCCTGGAACCCTGAGCATCTGGATGATTCTATGGAGCAGGCTTATTGAGGTCCCTGAGATAATACAGTAGGCTGAGTGATTGGGAGGAAATTAAACGCAGAGATATATCACAGGATGGAGTTTTAGCATTCGCCTAGGTTATTTCTGTTATACGGAGGGCTTTGTTACAGTAACTCTGATGATGACTGTTTACCTGTGTGCCAAGCTCTGAGCATGCGGCACATACAAGGGACATGTTTTCTTGTTCCTGTGAAGCATGCTTGGAAGAGGCAGTACAGCATGGTGGTTAAGAGTCAAACAAACAGCTGGGTGCAATGGCTCACGCCTGTAATCCCAGCACTTTGGGAGGCCGAGGAGGGCAGATCACGAGGTCAGGAGATCGAGACCATGCTGGCCAACATGACTAAATCCTGTCTCTACTAAAATTACAAAAATTAGCCAAGCGTGGTGGCATGCTCCTGTGGTCCCAGCTACTCAGGAAGCAGAGGCAGGAGAATCGCTTGAACCCGGGAGGCGGAGGTTGTATTAAGTTGAGATCCCACCACTGCACTCCAGCCTGGTAACACAGTGAGAGTTCAGTCCAATACAAAGTTAGACAAAGACTTCCTGGGTTCAAAACCCATCTCCACAGTTGCCGCCTGGGTGACCTCAGTCACACTGTTTTTTTGTTTGTTTTTAAGACAGTCTCACTTTGTCACCCAGGCTGAAGTACAGTGGCACGATCTTGACTTCCTGTAATCTCCCCTTCCTGGATTCAAGTGATTCTTCTGCCTCAGCCTCCCGAGTAGCTGGGATTACAAGTGCCTGCCAAAAAACTCGGCTAATTTTTGTACTCAGAAATAAAGTACTAAAAAATGGTCTATGATATTTAGTAAATCCGCAATGCAAGGTGGTTGCTATTATTATTATTATTCATTTTCTCTTCTAGAAAAAAAAAATCAGTCAAGTTTCTTTAGGGAACAATCCCTCTTTTTTTTTTTTTTTAGTTAGAATTTCAGTCTTGTTGCCCAGACTGGAGTACAAAGGCATAATCTCAACTCACTGCAATCTCCGCCTTCTGGGTTCAAGCAATTCTCCTGCCTCAGCCTCCAGAGTAGCTGGGATTACAGGTGCCTGCCACTACACCTGGCTAATTTATTTTGTATTTTTAGTAGACACAGATTTTCACCATGTTGGCCTATCTGGCCTTGAACTCCTGAAGTCAGATGATCTGCCTGCGTCGGCCTCCCAAAGTGCTGGGATTACAGGCGTGAGCCACCGTGCCTGGCCTCCTCCCTCTGTATTTTTAGTCCATTTAAATCATTTAGCTAAAGCCCATCCCACTTCTGTGGTGGCTGAGGGAAGACAAACAAGAGTCATGCCACCCTTTATAGCTAAATGACAACTGTTCATCCAGAATTGTGCTAAACCCCTGGAAAAGAAGCTCCTTTTTTCTTTTTTACAGGTGGGAGTTAATACAGCTGGTGGTTGCCATCCTTAGCCTCTGGTGAAATTAACGCACAAGCGTTTGGCCCCACTTTACTCATAATTGTTATTAATTTTTCTCCTTAAGCTAGTCTGACTTCGTTTTCTATGACAATTCAAAGTGCCGTGACTAATGCGGCACACAAGAACAGCACATGGCATGCATGATTGGTCCCTATTTTACAGACGATGCAGCTGTGGACAGGAAGTACTGTGACTTTTCCAAGGTCTGCCTGCTGGTGAAGGGGCAGAACCAGGCTTCAACTCCAGATCCATTTGACTGCAAAACTGTACTACCTTGTCTTTTGAAATAAATTAGTAGAAGTGAACAAAACTGCCAAGGATTTCTTGGCAACAACCCATCTCCGACATTTGAGTATCTCCAGAATTGACTTCCATCCCCTCCTATCTGTGGGTTCAGAACACATCATTTCAGACACTGGAATTATCATCTCTGCTGTTGCCTGGTCCTGGTCTAAGTAAAAATGATGTTGAATGTGACAGGTGGTGGGCTATGTGTGCAGCTGTCTCCCACATGGTCCTGCTTCTCAGCAGACAACAAGGATACAATGAGATCCGCTTAGAGTGTATGCACCACGTCCCACCAAGATCCCACCCACAAGTTCTTACTGAGCTGAGAAGCTGAGGCAGGTCTGAAGATATGAGATGATTTGCTGATGCTGGATGATCGTGCACATTTCTTTGGCCAGGGATGGTAGGACCACGGGTGAGCTGTTCCTCTAAACAATAAGCTGGCTAGTGGGTATGCGTTAGTTTGGAATGAGAGCCATGCCCACAGCAACGATGGTTATTAATCTGCAGATGATGATGATTCACAGTTTCAGGGAATTTGCATGAGATGTAGAATGCAGAATGAACAGAAAAGCCAAGCAACCCAGAGAAAGGCTTTGCTGGTGATAGACCTCTCTGTCCCATTCCTTGGCTAGAGATGGCTAGACCAGGAGTGAACGGACAGAAATCTCAAAAGGTCAAGCATAAGCATAATCTATGAGCAAGGAGACTCTGTAAGACAAAGAAACTGCCTTTACACACCTGACCATTTCTCATGGTGATATCACATTCCATATGAAATAGATTTCATTCTAATATTAAAGGACATAATACTCTTGCTGCTCATAAGGTTTCAGGTGGATTAGCCTTTGTCTGCTTTGCACCTCATCTCAAGCCACTTTTTCCACTGCTGCCTGAGCCCTGGCTACACTGACTTCTATTCAGTTCCCGAGTCATGCCATGCTCAACTCCAGGCCCCCTCCTCTGCCCCTGGCCCAGGACGCTGTCCACCCCATCTCCCTTCAGACTGCAACTCAAATATCCCTCCCTAGGGATGCTCTAATTTTTATTTCCAAAGATTCCAGGAATTTTGGAGCTTCTTCCCTTTTAATGCATATGCATAACCAGCCTTAAATAATGGACACTGGAAGCAGAAAATAAATGCAATCTCCAGGGGATTCTGTGAGTCTCATCCAGAAGGGCAGTGATCACAGCAGCCTCTGCCCTTGTCTGCCTTAAGTATCTTGCTTTGGTCTTCAAAGAGAAATTCCTTCAAGATTACTCCCCATTCTAGAAAGAGGCCCTCCCAGGAAAGAGTGAACCTTCACCCCTGTCTTTGTTTTGATGTGAGAAGTGCAAAGATCTAGTCCACTCCCATTCCCAGGGACAAGAGAGTGGCACTCACAGAAAACCAATCCTGGTAGCTGTGTCATGTTCATACGCAACATCACTGGCATATAAGCCCTAAACCAGGAGATCAATCCATTGTCAGCATTGATCAACTCCTTTATTTCTCATGGGAGCAAACTGTACACAAATATTTAAGCTGAGCAGTCTCTGACAAGTTCCTGGATGGAGCCATTCCTGATGCCCATTCATTGTCAGTAAGTCACGTGGATAGGACTTATCCACTCTCTTGAAAATCCAAAACTTCCTCCTCCCCATCTCCTGCACACCTCTAGTTCAGATCCATCCTCTGGTCTGCATTCCACCCTGGACCCCTGTATCCACCCCAGCCCACTTATGGTTCCCTCTTGCACAGGAGTAGCGTTTGAAACTTCCAAAATGCAAACCAGAATCTCTCCCCCAAATGCAAACCCACCAGTAGAAAACAGTGTTTTGTAAACTTAGTTATTTGCAATCCATATGCCCAATTTTTCTACATTCACGTGCTTTTCTTTAAATTGTTTTTGTTCTTAATAAGTTTGTTAAAAATATATTTAAATTTTTGTTTTAAAGAAAGAAAATAGCTCACTGAGGTAAACAGGAGCAGTATGCTTTCTCACATGTAGAAAGTAACTTTAATCCAAAAGTGAAACACTGTTGCTCAGTTATCGCTAGATACCAAAATTGTCAAGGGCTCTGGGTCTCTCGGTTAAAAGGGTAGATAATCAAATGTTTCCATTTTTTTTCTTTTTTTAGACGGAGTTTCACTCTTGTTGCCCAGGCCAGAGTGTAATGGCAAGATCTCAGCTCACAGCAAGCCCTGCCTCTGGGGTTCAAGCAATTCTCCTGTCTCAGCCTCCCATGTAGCAGGGATTACAGGCGTCCACCACCATGCCTGGCTAATTTTTTTGTATGTGTAAAGATGAGGTTTCACCACGTTAGTCAGGCTGGTCCTGAACTCCTAATTTCAGGTGATCCACCCACCTTGGCCTCCCAACGTGCTGGGATTACCGGCCGTTTTTTTTTTTTTTTTTTTTTTAAAGCATGAAATTATGTCTTTCATGTAATATCAAGGTCTAAGAAATAGTCAACAAGGAAATAACTTCCCTACTATTTGATTTGATGTCATACCCATGAATTGCCTGAAGATACCTCATTTGCCATCTGAAATCTAATCTAAGTGTTTCAACACTTGTACAATACTGGCCTGCCCTTGTGTTTCTCTTTAATCTCACATCTGTATTTTTTTCCCTGGCTTTATTGAGGTACAACTGAAAAACAAAAATCACATATATTTAACAGGTACAACGCGATCTTTTGATACATGGGTATATTATGAAGTAATTACTACTACCAAGCTGATTAACATATCCACTATTTCTCATACTTTGTGTGTGTGTGTGTGTGTGTGTGGACACTTGAGATCTATGCTCTTACCACATTTCAAGTCTAAAATACATTAACTCTAATCACGAGGCTGTGTATTAGTTCCCTATAACTTAATCATCTTATAGTCAAAGGATTGTATCCTTTGACCAGCATCCCCTGCTTTTTCCCGCCACCCATCCCCACCCAGTCCCTGGCAAACACCATCCTATTCTCTGCTTCTTTGAGTTTTACTTTTTTAGATTCCACATAAAAGTGAGATCACATAGTATTTGCCTTTCTCTGTCTGGCTTACTTCGCTTCACCAAATGTCCTCTAGGTTCATCTATCTCGTTGCAAATGGCAGGATTTCCTTCAACAGCTAAATAATATCCCATTGTAGAACTCCCATGCTGTTAAAAATGGATATTCTTATAGATCCTTATAGCTATTATGCACAACGGTATGGAGCTCCTTCAAAAATTTAGAAGTCAAATTACCATACAATCCAGGCATCCCTCCAAGTCACCATCTCAAAGAGAAATTTGCATTCCCATGTGCATTCTGTCACACATCACAGAATAGGGGCAGCCTAGCCCTATGATGTCTCAGGGTCCTGGCTGGCTTCACCTTGTTCTGGTCAAAGTGTTCACCTTCCTGCACTCCCCCATGGCCAGCCTCTTGCTCTGTCTCTGGGCTCCAACCCCAGTTCTTTTTCCCTGATGATGTTCTCTTAGGCTGGGTTCTTCATACAAAGTTTAAGCACCCTCTTGGTGCTGTGTAATTCTGGCCCCATCCAGCAAGGATTTGTCTTCCGTGGAGACAGAGGATTGACACAAAGCCCTAATCCACTGACCTGACAAAGGATTCCTACCATAACCTGTTACCTACTCCCTGTTGTAGCCTCTCCTTTGGGTAATCTCAGACACACACATCAGACTTGCATTCGTCATAAACATGCCATGTTCTCTACACCATCTTGTCCTTGCCATGCTGTTCCCTCTGCCAGGAGGGCCTTTGGTAGACCGACCAACCATAGAATTATGCATATGGGAGCCCTTTCTCAACCACTGAGACTTAGCTTGCATGTCTCAAGTCTCGCAAGTCTCTTGTGACTTTTCTGCACATGTGCTTCATTTGTCTTGCACATACAGTATTTTAAAAATCAGCAGTTTCACAGTAAAATCCAGATTTCCAGATTGGCTTAGAAAACAGCAACACTGAATCCATATTCCACATGGCCACATATAGCTGAATAACAGCTCCCAAGACATGAAGGCATTGCTCTCCAGGTCACTGAAGTCCACAGGACTTCACGTTGAAGACACTCATTCCTCTCCCCTCTTCATTTATTCATTATTTTCTATCTGGACTTGGCAGGCAGGTGAATTTGTATTTCCTGACCTACAGCAAGGATCTCTTCCTCTGTTAAATATTTCCAAGGTCTACTAGGTCCCATTGGTTGCCTATTCTCCTGAGATCCCCTAAGACTTTCTGGGGCTTCATTTTATAAAATAAATGTAATTATAAATGACATGGTACATCTGTAGGTGTGCATATCAGCAAAAAGAAAAATAACAGCGGCTGCAGTTAATCGAGTTCTTATTTTGTGCCGGGTATTATATAAACCGATCTGCAGTACTATCCTATGAATTCCTCGAACCAATATTTCAAGTAGATTTTATCACCCCCAATTTACAGATAAGCAGATGGAGACAGATAGTTACAGGGTAAGAAAGCTTCTCAAGGTCACAGAGCTGCTATTTTGGAGGGCTGGGACTGAAACCATTTCAAGCTCCAAAGCCTATATGCAGACTCTCGAGAAAGAATCTCTGAGCTCAAATCCTGGCCTCATGACACAACTTGAATGGTCATGTGCAAGTCACTTAATGTGTCTGAGCTATTAACCATTACCTATGTTGACTCATGTTTTAAGCAAGAATTTCTTTTTTATGTTTATTTTTAGTTCTGTGGTTCAAGTGCAGGATGTGCAGTTTTGTTATATACGTAATTGTGTGCCATAGGGGTTCGCTGCACCTATCAACCTGTCACCTAGGTATTAAGCCCAGCAATCATTAGCTATTTTCACCAATACTCTTTAAGTAAGAATTTCTAATCCTTCTATGTACTCTGCTGAAATTGCCAAAGCTAGGAACCAAATCAGGTCTTCGAAAACTGAGGTCAGAACTCCAGTTCTGGTGCTATGATCTCTCATCCTCAAAGCCAGAAGACATCCGACTACCCCACTGTTGGGTGCCAGCTACTTCCCAGAGGGGCAGGCTTGTGAAGACTATGAAGAATCCCCTCTGTGAGCCAGCTAGAACTGCAATGTGGGAGCTGAAAACCTGCCCATGTTGAAAACCATATCATTTACGTGGCAATGAATGAAGGCACCAGTCCAGGCACAAATCCATCAACTGGGAAGTATAATTCTCATACACTACAAATGTAATTCGTGTGTGTGTGTGTGTGTGTGTGTGTGCGCGCACACGTGCGCGTGGTTTTTTGTTTGTTTGTTTTTGTTTTGCAAAGCAAGGTAGCATTGGAACTAAGAGCACAGACTCTGGAGTAAGAATCTCTGAGCTTAAATCCTGGCTGCATGCTTGAGTGATCCCAGGGAAGTCACTTAATGTGCCTGAGCTTCCTTTATTTTACCTGTAAAATGTGGAAAATGATGCTGCTTCCACCCCACAGCTGTTTTAAGTATTCAGAGACACTTAAGACACCTGATCTGGAAGAACTGTAAAAAGATGAGTTCAGAACTCTCAGTGTTAACCACAGCAGGAAAGCTTCTATCTCCTAATCACAGCTTCAATCGGACCCAATCTGAAGGTCGCCATAACTTGGAAAACCACTCAAACTCCTTTCATGCAATTTTATAGCAGATCTGAAGCTGTGTAGCTGCACCAGGCCAGGCAATAAGTGAGAAGAGGAAGCTCTGTCTGTGTTTATAGCCTTTGACAAATGGGCTATGGTCTCCTCCTGACAGATTCTCCCCTGACTGGTCCATCAGCCTCTCCTCTCATCACCTGAATCTCAGTCTTCATAATAGTATTGAAATTCAGATGGATTTTACACCACAAATAAAAATGAATTTAAATGCCTCAGTGCCCCGGCAGAAACACGAGTACTGTAAATGTCAAATTCATGAGGTTTAGTGAGGCCATACAGCCGCTCCAAGTGATAGGTTACCTCCTGTCACCTTTGCTAAATCTACATTGGCTCCGCGACGTTCACCTGCAGGAGGAAAAACACAAACAAAAAACCCCAAAACCCCTGTGCTCCTGCTTCCATTTAAGGGTAAAAAGCTCCACCAGCCCTTAAGATCTCCCCAGAACACCCTCTGCAATAGTTTAAGAAATGGCCAGGAAGCTGTCCACGCAGAGGTACATTCATAGGGCTCTGCTAATAGGCAGGCTTGGAAGCAAAAGAAAAACTGAAAACCACACTCCGATACACATTATGAATTTCCCCACGAAGAGCCAGGCAAAGTTTTCCAAATGGCAATTAGTTTTCTGTCGGCCTGAGAGAAAAAAAGCTTCTGGGGAAAACAAAACAAAACAGAAAAATAGGAGAGGGGAAATTTCTTTCCTCCTACAAAGAGTCTGAGATGAGCCCAGACTGTGTGCAGACGAAGAAGAACCATGCTATTGCTCTTCATTAAGATGAGGGCTCTCTTCAACTCTTGAAACTCACCATTTATATTCTATTATGATATCTGGTCTAAGATTCAGTGGGAAAATCACTCCTCTCAAGGTAAGTGGCCCCACTGAATGGAAGAGAATGGGAATGAGGGACAAATTGGAGAGGCCCTGTGTGACTCTACGGAAAACCTAAGATCCTGCCTTTTCTAAAACCCTTCTATCAAGAAGATATTCAACAACATACATAGGTGTAGATGGAGGTACACAAATATATCCATGTACATGGGATACTGGAATTGAAGTAAACAGAAAGCCAGGAGAGGTGAAAAATAAAAAAAAATGGTAAAAAATAAAGTTATTCTTGGAAAGCCGTCTCCTCCTA
The DNA here is from genome assembly GCF_009761245.1 of Sapajus apella. Lineage (NCBI taxonomy): Eukaryota > Metazoa > Chordata > Mammalia > Primates > Cebidae > Sapajus > Sapajus apella. The sequence continues at coordinate 3,749,996 of NW_022437039.1, read as the reverse complement.
TAGGGGTTCTGTGAAATTTTCTTTAAAAAAGGAGCTCTAAAGAAAGCACTGCTGGTTCTCATTCAGAGCTCTCAACGATCACAGAAATCCACATGGGCCAAGGGGCTGCCATTTCAGAGACAGGTTTACTTATGATTTTGGCACCTCTGCCATGTCTTGTCACTTCAATTTCACTTTATCAAATTACTGATTTTGCCAGAAGCATTTGGATTAGATGGAGAGGGACACGCACACAAGTGCAGGCTAAGTGTCATCACCCCAGTGGTGAAGTTTCATAACTACACATCAGCATGGCAGAGGCACCAGAGGGCACTCCCAGAACCCGATGGCGATCACTCCAGCTGCTGTAGCCACCGCCGTGTCCCTGTGTGGCCTGACGCCATATCACTGTGCAGACGGGGAGAGGATGGAGCTCTTCTGCTGGAGGAGAGGGGCACGCTGCCCCTCTGGGATGATTAGAGTTTGCTTCTTGACTTTTCCATTAAGGGAAATGTCCCCAAGATACAAGGCTACCTCCTAAAACCTTACCCACAACCTCTTTTTAACAATGGTTAGAAACAGAGAAACTACAACCTGAGTATAACATTCATAATATTACAGGGAATTTGAAGGAAGGAAGGAGGTAAGAAGGAAGGAGATAAAGAGGGAAGAAAAGGAGGAGGGAAATAGGGAAGGAAGAAAAGAGGGAGGGAGTGAGGAAGTGAGGGAGACAGGGAAAGTGGGAGGAGAGGAAAGGAGAAGGAAGGGGGAAATGGGATGAGGGAGGGGGGAAAGGGGAAGGCGGAAAGGGGGAAGAGGGGAAGGAAGGAGGGAGGGAAGTTCCTTTGTTCAATGGAAGGAATAAAATGTCCTTAGAGAGTAAGACAGTGCAAATTTTAACTGGGCATTATTTTTTCTTATCACCGATGAACTGCAACAAACTGGAAACTTTTCTATCAGTCATAAGAGGTCAAATTTAAAAAACAATTGGAAAACTCATCAGAAACAAGGCTTCATTTGATATTTATGGATCAATCTAACTATTCATTAAAAAAGAAAACAACTACAAATGTGCCTATTTTCCCCTTTCTTGAAAAGAGCAGAAATCGCACATGCGCAATAGGACTATTAATGACTTTTTCTCACCAAAATGCATCACAAAGTAGCCGCAGACCTGGGCAGTTGTCATCCTGATGTCTTAACCAAAGGCAAATCGTGTAGGTGGAGCAGAGCTTGGGTGGCTCTCCTTGCCCAGAGCTTTCCCTGGCTGCTTATTTATCTTGTTTCTGATGGAGCTCAGATTATTCTAACAGCATCAGTTCCTATGGGATCTTTCAAGCACTATTAGCAATTAAATATTTTATAGACACCGGACAGAAACATGTGTATGAATTCCATACAAGTCCAAGGGAAGCACAAAAAACCTTTGGAAGCAGGTTGTGGAGCATGCTTTCTGAACACTGTGACACGACCACAATGACTGGGCTGGGTAGAACATTGGTGAAAGACTTTGGACACACGCTTCACCTAAGCAGCAATTTCATCTGTCCAACTCACAAAATACACACATGCGTATACCAGCACGCAAACACACTGTGAATGAAAACATGACATTCCTTTGCCTGCAAATGAGCCACACACGACTGTAAGCTGGGATCATGCAGTTTAAATTGAAACTACTGTATCATTATTCTTCTCAAAGTGAGGAGATTAACACTCCCAAAAATAATGTGTGGCAACTGCTTTTTATTTAAAAGCAAATTTTTGTTTTGAGAAGTCCTCCACCACCTTATTAATCAGCAGACATGCCCAAGCCATCATAAAATCAGAGCTGAAACCTCTGCTTGAAATAATAACCCATTTGACAATAATGGTACACTGGAAAAGAGAAACATCTTTCAAACTTGTGGAATGATGTCAAAAGTGGCCAGGAGGTATGTACTCTCAATTCGCTTATTTGACTTCTTTGGATCCAAGGTGTAGAGGGTAAAATTTGATCTCCTTGGATGTGCTTTGCTGCAGAAATATCTGTGAACCCTTGTCAATAAAAAGAGACTGTGGAAATATTAAGGAACAATTGTCTAACGGTTGCTTTTCCTGAGGGGATCAACACTAAGTGTAGCAAAGAAGATAAATCGGTGAGGGGACTCTGCCTATGTAGAAAATAACCTTGTCCCCTTCCCCTTAATCTCAAATAGGAAGCTGTTGCTCATATGAATGTGTCATGATGGAAACTGAGAGTGAGCTTTTTTTTTTTTTTTTTTTTTTTTTGACAGAATCTCGTTCTGTCACCCAGGATGTAGTGCAGTGGCACAATCTCGGCTCACTGGAATCTCCACCTCCCAGGTTCAAATGAGTCTCCTGTCTCAGCCTCCTGAGAGCTGGGGCTACAGGCGCACACCACCACTCCTGGCTAATTTTTTATTTTTACTAGAGATGGTGTTTCACCGTGTTGGCCAGGCTGGTCTCAAACTCCTGACCTCAAGGTGATCCACCCGCCTCAACCTCCCAAAGTGCTGAGATTACAGACGTGAGCCACCATGCCCAGCCGTGAGCTCTTTTTCAAGTGTATGAATCAGATATATAGGAACACACCCTGGGAAGCTCAATATCATATATTCTATAATGTACATAATAATAATTATACATGATATACATAATAAACACCAACATCAATATTCAACTTCAATGTGACAAGAGTTAACAGATACAGTATTTTTCTGAAAAGAAGGTTACAACTGAAACAGAAATCAGCACCACGTTTTTTGTAAAAATTACATTATGCGTTCTTCATGAAACCATCGGAACTAATAGAGATTGTAAAGGAGTTAAATGACAAGTATATTTAAGCCTGATTTTCTTTGAAAATGTAATAGCCCTTGTGGAATCGCCTATGAATCACCTACAAACCATCATCCAGAGAGACATGCCTTAAACAATTGGGTTGAATTCACAGAGTTCTTGTTTTGTTTGAAGCCAAAAGATGAGAAATATTGACTTACCTTTCTGTCTTCTATTTCCACGCAGGTATTGCAGTCTGCTTTGATATCCTGAGAAGAGAAGAGAAGACAAAAAAAGTGAGGGAAAGGACAGGAGTCAGACATATAGTCAGAGAACATTCAGTGGTGTTGTTGAAATGCCCTTTAAAATAATAAAGAGCTCATGCTCCTAACAGTTCTTTCTCGAGTCATTGCTCTTTATAGTGCTTTTTAGAGGTATATGCTGTGGTGTTTGCATTAGAGACATATGGATGTCATAAGTAAGTTTTATTACATGCAGATGTGGGGTGTAGGCAAAGGCTATGGATCAGAGGCCATAACAAAGAGAAACTGATGACTCACAAAATAATCTGCCCCTCCCCATACAATTGTTCACATCAGCAGAGATTGCCTTTAATTTAATATCTCTCCCATTCAAAATTTAGGATAGCCAGATCTCTCTCACTTCAATACAAACTATCACCATCTATTTTTTATGTTTTTAGCCACCAACCATCCATCCTTTATCCATCCACCCAGCCAGCCATGCCCATTCATCTAATCATCCATTCATCCTGCATCCTTCCCCATCCATCCACCCATTTACCCACTCAACCACCCATCCATCCTCCCTCTATCCATTCATCCTGCATCCATCCTCTATCTAACCAACATCCACCTGCCCATCCACCCCATTCTTCTATCTATCCACTCATCCAGCCAGCCATCCACCCAGCCATCCCTATCCATCAAATCATCTATCGACCCTGCATCCTTCCCCCATCAATCCACGCATCTATCCATCTACCAACCCACCCATTTGTCTATCCATCTCCTATCTACTCATCTATATATCCTTCCTTCCTTCCTTTATCTACCTTCCATTCATCCTTCTACCCACCCATCCATCCATCTATTCATCCATCCATCCTTCATCCATCCATTCATTCACCTATCCATCTACCCTTCCACCCATCCACTCATTCATATTTATCACACACCTACTTTTTTTCTGCATTTTTTTCTGGTTGTCCTGGTATGAAAAGGTGAAACAAACATAATTCCTACCCTCAGGGAACTCACTAATTAGACGGAATGGAAGACACAGTCACACAAGCCATTGTGGCATTAATTTATTCATACAAAAGATATTTCTTTAGCATCTGTTGGCTGCTAGAACTTCCTCCAGGCAAGGAATACTCAACAACATACAAGACACATGGCAGGCCCACCCTGGTGATGCTTACATTCTTCTATACAAGATAAGCATTAAATAATACATATCAGTTGATGGTACTCCAAAAAGAATATGTACTATGAAGAAAAATAAGACAAGGAGAAAGAGATGTGAAATGCTGACGGTAGGGGAATAAGATGTTGATTTTTTTTTTTAAGTGGCAACTAAGCAAAGGCTTGAAGGGAGTTAGGGGGATGAGCCAAGTAGCTCACTAGGGAAGAACATCCTAGGCAAAGAAAGAGCTAGTTCAAAGCCCCAAAGGGGAAATGTGTTGGACACAAGTGAAGCAAGAGGAAGACAGCCGCTGTGGCTAGAGGGAAATATGAGAAAAATAAAAGGGAATGGGATCACAGGAAGATGTTTACTTTTATTTTGAGAGCAGTGAGAAAATAGTTTTTCTTACTGTAATAAAATACACATATCATTAACAATTTTACTACTGTAAGTACACAGTTCTGTAGCATCACCGATTCACATTGTTGGATAACCACCATCATCCTCCATTTCCAGAATTTTTTCATTTTTCCACCTCTACCCGTTAAACAAAAACTCCTCACTTTCCCCTCCCAGAGCCCTTGAAAACCACCTTCTGCTTTCTGTCTCCATGGATTTCTCTACTCTAGACTCCTTATTGTATAAGTCTGGTAGGAATGCCATAAAAAACATTTCAGGGTAGGTGGCTTCAACAACTAAAATCACTTTCTCAGAATTCTGAGGGCTGGAATTTCAAGGTCAAGGCTCTGTCAGGGTTCCTGGAGAGGCCTCTCTTCTCGGTTTGTAGATGCCTCCTTCTCATTGTGCCTCACACCTTCTCAGAGAGCAAGAGGGAGACAAACACATGACATATCTCTTCTTTTCTTTCTGTTTTTTTTTTTTTTTTTTTTTTTTTTTTTTTTTTTTTCCCAAGATGGAGTTTTACTCTTGTTACCCAGGCTGGAGGGCAATGGTGTGATCTCGGCTCACCACAACCTCTGCCTCCCAGGTTCAAGCAATTCTCCTGCCTCATCCTCTCTGCAAGCTGGATTACAGGTGCCCAACACTATACACAGGTAATTTTTAGTATTTTTAGTAGAGATGAGGTTTCACTATGTTGGCCAGGCTGGTCTCAAACTCCTGACCTCAGGTGATCCACCCGCCTCAGCCTCCCTAAGTGCTGGGATTACAGGCGTGAGCCACCGCATGCCAGGCTATCTTTCTTTTCTTAAAAGGCCACCAATCCTATAGGAGTAAGACCCTCCCCTTATGACATCATTTAACCTTAATTACCTCTCTAACGGCCGAATCTCCATACAGAGTCACATTGGGGGTTAGGACTTCAGTATATGAATTTTACAGATAGACATTTGAGGCCATAACACTTGTATAAATGAAATCATACAAAATTTGTCCTTCTGTGTCTGGTTTATTTCACTTAGCATAATGTCTTCAAGGTTCATCCATGTGGTAGCATGTGTTAGAATTTCATTCTTATTAAGGCTGAATAACATTTCCTTGTATGGACAGACCACATTTTGTTTATCCATTCATAAGCGCCATCTGTGGATGGACATTTGGGCCGTTTCCACCTTTGGGCTATTGTGAATGATCCTGCTATGAACATGGGTGTATAAGTGTCTATTCAAGTCCCTGCTTTTAATTCTTTTGCGTGTATGCCCAGAAGCGATTGCCAAACCCTATGGTAATTCAATGTTTAATTTTTTGAGAAACCACCCAACTGTTTTCCATAGCAGCTGCACCATTTTATATTTCCACTAAAAGTGTGCAAGTTTCCAATCTGTCCACATTCTCATCAGCACTCACTTGTGTATTTCACTCAGGCAGTCTGAAACGAGGACAAGCATGATCTGACTTCTATTTTAACAGAATAGGCAGTGAGGGGTTACAAAGGTAAGGAGGGAGACCAGTTTGGAAGCTCCTACTGGAGTCCAGGTGTGCGATGATGGTGTCTGGATAACAGTGTGTCAGGGGAGGGGAAGAGAAGTAGTCAGAGACCAGACGGAATCAATGGGAAGTCTTCACAGACAGGATGTAGCATGGGAGAGAAATATGGTGGTTAGGGGCCACGCCAAGGTCTCTAGCCTGGGCGTGCTCTCCATGTAGGCAGGGAGGGTGTGGATGTGCAGGGTGGCATAGAGGGCTGCAGACATTGGGGCTCCGTTTTGGTTAAGTCTATAGAAATGTTTATTTTCTTACCAAGAAGTAGTGGGGTTTTCTCTGTCGATGCATCATTAGGAAAGGTTAATATGAGAAGCCATCACCACAGTGATTTATTAGTAAACACAGCAAATTCTAAGTCCCTTTGAATCTAGAATGGAGTGAAATGAGACCATATCATAAGGTGAAGATTCATATAGCAAGTATTTTATTGTATATAGAACAGACTGTTTTCATATCAGTAAAGTGGGACTGAATAGTGAGTAAAGACCGAATATCTCTTCCGAGCCAGGAACTGTGCTGGGTGTTTTTCTTATTGCCTCTAAATTACCAACAATCAAACAAGGTGGGTGTTCCTTAGTCACTCTGTGGTATGACAGTTGTGATTAGCCATCAAGCAAGTCACCCTGAATCACACAGTGAGGGAGCTTAAGTCTGTGAAAAGAAGTGGTCCCTAACCAGGCGCTTTTCCTTCCCTCCAGGTAACTGTATTTTCCTCAAGGTGGTTTGGTTAGACAATGTAATTTAGGCCACAGGTTTTGCTCTTTTCCATGCTATAGGGAGGAGGGGTTATTCACAGCAAAAACAGCTGGAGAAGCGGAGTAACTGTGCTTCTCAAAGTGAGCTCTCTGACCAGTAGCATTAGCTGCTGTTAAAAATGCATATTCTTACAGCTATTATGGAAAACGGTATGAGGGTTCCTCAAAAACTTAAAACTAAATCTACGCTATGATCCAGTAATCCCACTGCTGGGTATTTACCCAAAAGAAATGAAACGCATATGTCAAAGAGATCTCTGTACCCGCTTCTTCACTGCAGCATCGTGCACGATAGCCAAGACATGGAATCAAACTGAATATCCCACATGTTTATAGCAGCACAATTCACAACCGCAAAAATATAGAACCAGCCCAAATGCCCATCAATCAACAAGTGGATAAAGACAGTGTGGCATATTGGAATACTTTATATATATAGAATACCATAGATAATACTATATAATGGTACATAGTATTATACCATGGAATACAATAGAATACAATACAATGGAATGCTATATATATTATATAGCATTTCATACTATATATAATATTCTATATGGTATTCTATATATATTTTATATATATGGTATTCTGTATATATTATATAGATAGTGGAATACTATATATATATAATAGATATAAAATACCACATAGAATACTATACTGTATAGTGGAATGCTATATAGTGGAATACAATATGTATAATATATATAGAATACTATATATAATATATATAGACTACTACATAATATATAATATATAGAATACTATATATAGAATACTATACTATATATAGAATATAGTATTCTATATATAGTATTCTATATATATAATATAGTATTCTATATATAGTATTCTAAATATATATAGCATACTATATATATTATATAGTATTCTATATATATTATATAGTATTTTAAACTATACATAATATAGTATTATTCTATAAATATATAATATAAAAATTATATATAATTATATACTATACATAATGTATATTAATATATACTATTATTATAATATTCCAGTATTATATACTATATATAATATAGTATATATTAACAGATAACACTATTATTATAGTATTCCATTATGTATATGTATATATAACAGAATGCTTTATATATATATATATATATATATAAAACGGAATACTTTCCCAATACCTATATAATGAAATACTACTCAGCCATAAAAATGGACGAAATAAAAACATTCACAGCAACTTGCATGGAATTGGAGACCATTACTCTAAGTGAAATAGGAGTGGAAAATGGAACATTGCATGTTCTCATTCACAAGTGGGAGCTAAGCTGTGAGGAGCTAAAGGCATAGAAATGGGACAGTGGACTTTGAGAACTCAGAGGAAAGGGTAGGGGGTGGCAGCACTTTGGGTACAGTGTACACTGCTTGGGTGACAGGTGCACCAAAATCTCAGAAATCACCACTGAAGAACTTATTCATGTAACTAAACACCATCTGTCCCCCAAAAAACTGTTTAAATAAAACAAAAAGCAAAAAACTAAGTATCAATCAAAGAATAAATAGATAAAGCAAATGTGGTGTATAGAGACAATGGAATACCCTTTCAGCCTTCATAAAGAAGGAAAACCTGTCATGGTGACAACATGGATGAATCTGGAGGACATTATGTTAAGCTAAATAAGCTGGTTACAGAAAGACAAACACTGCATGAAGCAAATATAATAAATACATTAAAAAGTACAATGGTGGTTACCGGGGACTGGCAGGAACTACCCTCCCTACTGGGGGTTTGTTGGGGAGACATGGGCCCAAAGACATACAATTTCATAAGACAGGAGAAATAAGTTCAAATATTACAGTGTGGTCACTACAGTTAACAACAACGTGTCGTAATCTTGAAAATTGCTAGGATTTTATGGCTGGATGTGGTGGCTGATGCCTGTAATCCCAGCACTTTGAGAGGCTGAGGTGGGCAGATCACAAAGTCATGAGATCGAGACCATCCTGACCAACAAGGTGAAACCCCGTCTCTACTATAAAGAAAAATAAAAACAAAAATTAGGCAGGCGTGGTGGCACGTGCCTATAATCCCAGTTACTCAGGAGACTGAGGCAGAAGAATCACTTGAAGCCGGGAGTTGGAGGTTGCAGTGATCTGAGATCAAGCCACTGCACCCCAGCGTTGGCAACAGTTCGAGACTTTGTCTCAAAAAAAAAGAAAAAAGAAATATTTTATGTGTTCTAATCACACACACACACACACAAAAGATGATGTGAGGTAATGTATATGATATTAGCTCTACATGGCCATTCCACAATGTACACATATTCCAAACGGCATGTTGTACATGATAAATGCACATACCTTTTGTCAGTTTAAACAAATAAGTAAGGAAAAAAATTCACATTATCAGGCTTTATTTTCCATGGAAAATGACCCTGAGAAACGAGGTGAGAAAAAGCAGCTTTCTGCTTCTGCCTGTTCTGACCAGATGACAGATTTATCTCCTTTCTCTCCTTAAGTGAAAAATGTTAGGTTTGCAGCGAAGAGTCCTGACTTACTGAATCCAAAATTCAAAGAGTGAGGGCCCATCGACGTGTGCTATTAAGCCTTCCATGTGTGCTACATGAGGCTGTGGAATGCAGGCTGAAGGGTGGCAGGACAGGGTTGTGGGTAACTCTATTCCTGGCATGAGACTCTTGTGCCTAAAAGCAGGGTGCCACTGTTTAATGACCATGAAGTCTTCAGCAAGTTCACCTCATCTGTGCATAGAGGGAGTGTCACGAACTTGCTACTCAATGTGGAGTCTGCACCCCAGCAAATAACGATGACCGTGGGAGCTGACTAAAATGCACCATGCATGTAATCCCAGCGCTTTGAGAGGCCAAGTTTAGAGGGTTACTTGAGTCCGGCAGATCAAGACCAGCCTGGATAACTTAGGGAGATGCTGTCTCTACAAAAAAATAATAATAAAGAAAAAAAATAACTGGGTGGGGTGGTGAGTGCCTGTGATCCCAGCTACTTGGGAAGCTGAAATAGAAGGACCACTTGAGGCCGGATGAAATGGCTCACGCCTGTAATCCCAACACTGTGGGAGGCCAAGGTGGGTGGATCTTGAGGCCAGGAGTTTGAGATTGGTCTGGACACCAGGGTGAAACCCTGTCTCTATTAAAAATACAACAATTAGCTGGGTATGGTAGTGGGCATCTGTAATACCAGCTACTCGAGAGGCTGAGGCACGAGAATCACTTGAACCCGGTAGGCTGATGTTGCAGTAGGCTGAAATTGCACCACTGCACTCCAGCCTGGGCGACAGAGCAAGATTGTCTCAAAGAGAAGGGGATTACTCATTCGCAGAAGTCAAGGCTGCAGTCAGCTCGGATTGTGCCACTGCACTCCAGCCTGGCTACAGAGAAAAATCTCATCTTTTAAAAACAAATGCCAACACTTCACACCTCACCCCACAGACATCAAATCAGAATCCACATTTTAAAGTGGTATGTGTGTGTCCTCCAGCCCCAAAAATTCATATGCCATTAGTTCTAACCCTCCGTGTAGCTGTATTTGGAGATGGAGCCTCTAAGGAAGTAACTAAAGTTAAATGAAGTCATAAGAATTAGTGTCCTTGGCTGGGCATGGTGGCTCACACCTGTAATCCCTTCACTTTGGGAGGCTGAGACAGGTAGATCAATTGAGGTCAGGAGCAGCCTAGCCAACATGGTGAAACCCCACTGGATTTCAATATAATACAAAAAATGAACCAACTATGGTGGTGGACACCTATAATTTTAGCCACTCAGAAGGCTGAGGCAGGAGAATCATTTGAACCCAGGAGGCAGAGGGAGCAGGGAGCCGAGATCACGTCACGGCATTCAAGCCTTGGCAGCAGAGCAAGACCGCATCTCAAAATAAAAATAAAAATAAAAATAAAATAAAGAAAGAAAAGAAATTAGTATCTTCTTATGAGGAGTCAGCAGAGAGCTAATTCATTCATTCATTCATTCATTCATTCATTCTTTCTTTCTCTCTCTGCTGGCACAAGCCCAGGAATGCCTATACAAGGACCCAGTGAGAAGGTGAGTGTCTTCCAGTCAGGAAGAGGGCCCTCAGCAAAACATGACCCTGCCAGCACTTTGATCTTGAACATCCAGCCACCAGACCTATGAGAAAGTAACTGGGTCTAGTCTATGGTCATTTGTTAGAGCAGTCCAGGCTGACTAAGACAAGGTTCCCGGATGACTTGTAAGGCCCAGTCCTAGGAGGTAGAATCATGTCTACATGTGGTATCTTCTTTTTCACACCCTCTCTCCTAATTGAATGGCTGAGGTCTCTGATTGACTTTGTACAATGAGTCAGGAAAAATACCCCTCTCTCTTGTTAAAAACTCTCCTTGAATTTGTCTGCTAAGAAACCTAAATAGAAACTAGAGATTAACTCAATATGAGAGTGATGAAAATCATAGATTACTTTTAAACCTAGAAAATACCATAGAGAAACAAAGTGAGAAAAAGCAGCTCTCTGTGTGCTTTTGCCCATTCTGACCAGGTGAAATAAGCATTTCCTTTCTCTCCTTGATCGAAAATATGTTAGTTTTGCCAGGAAGAGTCCATATCCGATTTAGATTTACCCACACAGAAATGGTAGGTGTTAATCAACAAACTAACAAAATAAATAAACCAAAGGCAGATCTCTGTTCTTAATCGGCCACTGAGGACCCATGCAAGCAACAGAAAAAAGCCATCTGGCAGAATCAGAGTTCTTGCCATTTCCCTAAGATTATTCAATTTATTCTTGTCAGGATTAATTTACTAAACCCATGCTGGATTTTTTTATTTAGATGATACTCTTGGTTTCTCATCCTCTGCAGATCTATGCAGGAGGCGCCCCAGGGGACTGCATTTGCTTCTGAACAATGCTGCACTCAAATTGGAAAAATGTCACTTTGGCAGGAACAAATTATTGTTCGGATCGCTCTGCCTAGAGCTGGTGTCTCTGGATGGGTTCCGACCTGACCTTTTCTGAACCAGAGTCGTCAAGTAAGTACTTCAGCCCCACTCGATGACTTCGCTTGGAAAACAGCTCAACTACTTTAGTGCTAAGTATGAATTTCGAGCCGTGTACTCATCACCAAGCAATCAATTTCCCGACAGAAGCCAGCCGTTCTACTTTTTGTAGACGGGAAACCCCCCTGAACAGTGGAGGCTCAGTTGCCGGAGACAGATGGGGTTGTGTGCAGACAACGGAGTCTCACTGCTAGGGTTTATCCTGCTGGACGCAACCACACAGTTTTGGAACCCTGCACAAGGAGCCTGACATTGCCTAGCCTCAGTTTCCCCTGCGGTAAGAGCAGGATAATAACAATCACCATTTGCCTCATTTGTTGCCAGGTGTATCCAGTACATGCCAGGGTCTCAGCATATGGCAAGCTATCAATAAAAGTCATCTCTCCTTGATGACATCTTTCAAGAGGCTTTGTGAAACCTGGTTCTGAGTGAAGCATTGAGAACTTAAAAACATTTCTATTTTTAAAGTTTTCTCTTCCAAGGTCTCTCAGTTATTCGAGCTTTTAGACACCAAAGCACTCGTGTGTCCATTCTTTTCAGAAGCAGTTCTCTCTCCCGAGAGAGACGACTTTTCTTCTACACTTGGTGTGTTGGTTGTTTTTGATAATTTTTGTATGTCAGGGTTATTCATGGCCACAATGCTGGGACGCCAGCATCCTGGATCCTGTACCAGCAGCATTCCCAGCTCTGAAGGATCCAGCAGTTAAAGGTTCCTGACAACAGGCAGAGAGGAACACTGACCCATGAGCCTCCGAAGACCTCAGAGTATTTAGAAGGGAGCAGTCAGTACCAGATTCAACAGTAGTCCCCCAAGAGATATGCTCAAGCCGACTAATCCCTAGTGCCTGCCAACGTGACCTTGTTTGGAAATGGAATGTTTGCAGACGTAATTAAGGATCTCGGAAAGAGAAAATCCTGTATTATTTGGATAGGTTATAAATCCAATAAAAAGGACCCTTTTAAGAGACAGAAGAGAAAAGAAACCATGTCAAGTCAGGCAGGGATTAGAGAGATGTTGCTATAAACCATGGGACACCCAGCTACCAGACACTGACAGAGGCAAGGAAGAACTCTCCCCAGAGCCGCCCTGCTCACACCTTGAACTTGCACCCATAGCCTCCAGAGATGTCAGACAATATATCTGGGTTGTGTTAAACCACCTAGATTGTGGCGATTTGCTACAGAAGTCACAGAAAATAAATGCAGAGGATCAACGAGCTCCTTGTGCCGATCTCTCTTGCATGACACTTAGCTGCTTAACACTGAAAAAACCTAACTGTGGTCCACAGACCACCTCCAGTTAGTCTAAGCTCTCGGAGACAAGAAAAACTCCTTTAGAAAAAATCCCAGGGGAATCATTGGCTGCTATGCTCAGGGGCCCAGGTGTTTCCACAATGCAGCCCCTGAAAACCTCTAAATTGATTGCAGTCATCCATTCTGGAAGAGCAAAGGAAAGAAAACACCAGGGTGCTTATATTTGACATGAGAAGCTAAGTAAGGATCATATATTCTGGGCAAAGCGTTGTTCTCCTGGACTCAAATACAAACTCCCAGAGAGCTTTTTATAGGAAATACTGGAGAGCTTAAGTCGCCTCTCAGGAGCGTGGGGAGACAGAGCCAAAGGTTCATCTGACAAACCCAAATAGGCTTATGATTAACTAAGGAAATGATGACTACTGAGGAAGATGGTTTTGCTCTTCCTTTTTAAACAGAAAATAAACGTTATGGCAGAATAGATTATAACACGAAGACAAGCCCCAGTGCGACATCACACCCCAAAAAGAATTCAAAGTGCATTTTAAAACCTGACTCAGTATTACAGTTTCCTTTGCAAAGGTAAGCTTTCTGATAGTTTGGATGCTTACATTCCCTATTGCTCTGAAAATAACAATTGCTTCTCATTTATTTATTTTTTATTTCGTTATTGTGCTTTAGGTTCTGGAGTACATGGGCAGATCATGCAGGATTGTTGCATAGGTACATACATGTCCAGGTGGTTTGCTGCCTCTATCCCCCCGTTACCTGTATCTGACATTTCTCCCCATGTCATCCCTCCCCAACCTCCCCATCCCCTGCTGTCCCTCCCCTAGACCCTGAACATATACACACCAGTTAGAACAGTGATCATTAAAAAAAAAAAATTGCTTCTAATTTAAAACACGTCAGTGAACGTGAGCTTAGATGCTAAGACTTACTGGTGATTTTCTGCCACCTCTACTATTATTATTTGAGATGGAGTCTCACTCTGTTGCCCAGGCTGCAGTGCAGTGGCATGATCTTGGCTCATTGCAACCTCTGCTTCCTGGGTTCAAGCTATTCTCCTGTCTCAGCCTACCTGGTAGCTGGGATTACAGGTGCATGCTGCCATGTCTGGCTAATTTTTGTATGTTTAGTACAGATGGGGTTTCCCCATGATGGTCAGGATGGTCTCGAACTCCTGACCTCAGGTGATCCACCTGCCTTGGCCTCCCAAAGTGCTGGGATTATAGGCATAAGCCACCACGCTCAGCCTTACTATTATTTTTTTTAACCTTCACAAAGACTCAGATTTTTAGAGTAAGTTTAAGCCTTAGGGATCCTTTGGCCTGATGTTTCCATTTTACAGGTGAAAAATGTGAGTTTCAGAGTGTAGGGAATTGGCTTCACACCACTTTGAGAGTTAATGACATAAGGGACGTTAAAATCTGTCTGGTCTACCAGCTATCTATTTTATACTTCCTCCTATTCAGTAGACTGTGCTTGAATTTGAATATTTAAACCAATGTTCTAAAGTTAATTGCCGTCTTAAAGATAATGAGTGTGTTCCCTCTTTCAAAAAGGGGTAACCCTGTTGTCTTACAACCAAAGTTGGTAAAAATTTGAAATCATACTTGCCTTTCAGCAGAATTCCTCAACGTCTATGTTCACTTAACCTCCCACAAAAAAACAAGATTCAAAGAAGGTCACTTGAATACACGCAGAATAGTATAAAATGTTTGCAGGGATACATTTCATTCAGTTGCTAACTCTTCCTTTCACAAATTTGCTCAGCACCTGCAATATTCCATATGGCCAGCAGATGGGAGCAAATAACTTTGCAAAAAATACCAAAAGCACAGAGCCCTGTGTAAGAGGATCTAATTCATCGGGTCCATAAACTTTGTTAAATTTTCTCAGTCTTTCTGTGCTGTCAAAATTTAAGTCTCAAATGACTGTATGTTTTAATTACTAAGCCCTAACTACTTACTAGGAATGTGATCATTTGAGGAAACATTTTATTAATATGTGTTTAAGAAGGTTTGGTGTGGCAGACAGCTGTTTCAAGGCAAAGAATATTCTGAAAAGTCTAAGGTTTCAACCTAAATATGAAGATGACTGAGGTAAGAGCTACTTCACCTGAGATCATACAAACAGCAAACAATGCATATAAACTAAGTAAAATCTCAACACAAATTAATTCAACCAAGAGAATAAAGTTTACCGAAGTTGGGTAGGTTGCAAGGCAGAGCTGCTGACTTTGTAAACATTTGGCAGAATTTTCAGGGGGCTTAGGGGATATTTCTTTTGACAGTAAATATTTTCTTAGGCAGGAAAAAGCTGTAAAGCCAGAACAACTACAAAACCACCCCCAACCAAACTATTATTCAAGTAAAAAATAGCAGGTTGTTCATCTAGACATCTTTGAGTCCCCTACCTTTCTTTGGCACCCCTACTTCCTGTGACTTATTTTGTTTTCTTCATCTTACTTTTTTTTTAGAGTGTGGTTATCAGAGGACAACACTCTTTCCTATCTCAAAATCCAGCTACGCACGGATCACTAGGTCAACAGATTGAGACCATCCTGGTCAACATGGTGAAACCTCAACTCTACCAAAAAATACAAAAAATTAGCTGGAGGTGGTGGCACACACCTGTAGTTCCAGCTACTCGGGAGGCTGAGGCAGGGGAATCACTTGAACCTGGGAGGCAGAGGTTGCAGATAGTCCAGATCATGCCACTGCGCTAGAGCCTGGGCAACAGAGCGAGACTCCAACTCAAAAAAAAAAAAAAAAAAAAAAAAGGAAGGAAGGAAAAAATTCAGCCATGTAGACAAGCACAGCTGGTGTTGGGGGAAACACTAGGTAACTGGAGGGTTGACGGCTCAGCGTCATTAAATGTAGTACCAAGAAAGGCATCCCCGTTTCAGGTAGGAGTCTAGTGTCACCAGGTGAGCTCAAACCAAGGGTCTGTTTGCAAATAAGAGCTATGCATTGGCATCACAGCGGGAGTTTAATGAGAGCGCTTTTAATTAACTGTAAAAGTAATTACCCATATTAGATGTAAATCGCACTTGTTTTTACATGAGGTGAATAATTTTCGCTCAGCTTTTGAGAATACTACTTCTCAAGGAGATGACAGCTGCAAACTCTCAACAAGTTGGTGCGCTGAAAAACACAGCACCGAAGAGAAAACACTAGCCCAGGAAACCTGCGTTATTCATGGTGACTTATTTGAGTCCCCTACTTTTCTTTGGCATCCCTCCCACCTGTGAGTTATTTTGTTTTCTTCATCTTACTTTTCTGGAGTGTGATTATCAGAGGACAAGAGGCTTCCGTATCTCAAAGTCCAGCTAAGTAGCGATCTAGAGATCCCATGGTCAACAGACCGAGACCATCCTGGCCGACACGGTGAAACCCCGTGTGTCAGTCAAGTGGCTTGGCTTCTCCTTTCATTTCTCATAGACCCCAGCACGTAAAACATGCCCTCTCCACAGCTGTCTCTCAGACACCATGCAAACTGTTTAAGTATTTTCTTTTTCTATTTTGGGGTTTAGCCTCCTGGATGATCCCTGGCACTTTCATTGATTTCATTATTCCTGTGCATAATTAAGCAACACAGTCAAAACAATAAAGAGAGCAGAAGCTGGAAGAAGCCCTAAAGGGCTCAGTGGTATATGCCTCAGGTGAGCTAAAGTGGGTGTTATCTAAAGAAGGAAATAGGCTAGCGAGGAGGGAGCGACTTTGAGAGAAACAAGGCCACCTCTGAAAGTGTCAGGGCAGAACCTTTGTTGTGGTTATTGCTGTTGTTTTTGAGACAGAGTTCTGCTCTGTCTCCCGGGCAGGAGTACAGAGACGCGATCTCCGCTCACTGTAACCTCTGCCTCCTGGAATCAAGTGATTCTCCCACCTCAGCCTCCTGAGTAGCTGGGATTACAGGTACCTGCCATCATGCCCAGGTAATTTTTGTATTTTTAGTAGAGACGGGATTTCACCCTGTTGCCCAGCCTAGTCTTGAACTCCTGGGCGCCTGCCTCAACCTCCCAAAGTGCTGGGATTATAGGTGTTAGCCACTGTGCCCAACCTCAGGGCAAAACTTCTGAAGAGGGTAAGTGTCTGCATCACCAGCGCCAAAACAAAACAGCAGCACTCCCCTGGATTTATAAATAGCACAAGAAAATGACAGAGGTCCGTGCTGGGAGGGAGTGAAGGTGAACGCCTTGGTTGGAGAACTGCGGTAAGATGCTGGCATCTCAGTCCTCGAAATTCCTCTGACGTCAACAAGAACGTGAGGGTTGGGGGAGCCCTGAACCTCTGATTTGAACCGCGATGAAGCGTAAACAGCCAGGATGCAGTTTGCAAATACAAGATTACTGGGTAATTATTTACACTTTGGTAGGCACCTTCATTAAAGGTTTTGAAGACGCAATTATCAAATTGAGGTTTAGTGCACTCCATTTAAGCAGCTGAACTGAAGAGCAGGAAGGTGGGATGCAGAAAGGTGAGTTTACGCCCATCCAGTCAGCCAGCAACTTAGTAGTCTATTAGCTCCCTTCCAAAGAGAAACGAGGCCTTCCATGGTCACTATTTTCATGTGCATAGCCTACCTTGAGTTTCTGTGGCTGCTGTGCTGTTCAGGTTGCTTGTTGTGGTCCTGGCCTTAACCCCGAGAGAGGGCTACCGCATGACAGGGGCTAGAGATGCCCGGAGAACACACCCTGGTTCAAGGCCAGCTGAAAGAAAAACTGGCACTGGAACTTGTATCTTTCAGAAGGAGTTTCTTTTTTTTTTTTTTTTATTCCTTTCTAGAGGGTCACAAGTATTTGCTCAGTGTTTTCCGTATCTGATATACCCCAAATGTAGCTACTTCCCACATTGTCTCTATAAAAATTTTTATTTTTTGAGACCAAGTCTGGCTGTATCATCCAGGCTGGAGTGCAGTGGTGCCATCTCAGCTCACTGCAACCTCCGCCCTCCCTGCCCCCGGGTCCAAGAGATTCTCACGTCTCAGCATCCCAAGTAGCTAGGGTTACAGGCATCTGCCACCATGCCCAGCTAATTTTTTTCTATTTTTAGTAGAAATAGGGTTTCACCACGTTGGCCAGGTTGATCTTGAACTCTTCACCTCAAGTAATCCACCCTCCTTGTCCTCCCAAAGTGCTGGGATTACAGACGTGAGCCATTGCACCCAGCCTCCATAAAAAAATTTAAATTAACAAAAAATTAAAAATATAGCCTAGTTCTTAATAGCATATCAACTTCTTGAGGAAATGTGGCATAACACATATCTGAAACAGTAAGATAATAAAATAATTCACCATGACACCTGAGAGGAAATTGAATAAGCTGCATTTGAATTTCGCCTCTAGGTGTGAATCAAAATACATAAGAAAGAAACCAGGCTACCCTGTTTAAGGTCCTGACTTTATCACTTAACAGTTACATGGCTTTGCAAAGCAACTTAACTGCTTCTCAGTTTTCATGTTTCAGAAAATGGGGCTAAAAGCTCTGGTATCATCCTCTGGGTGTTGGTATTAAGTGAGATAAAGTACTGGCACATAGCTAAGGGTCAAAACACCTGTCATAGCTGTAACCTTTAAATTTTCTTATGTCTATGTATTATGTGCACCTTATATAATTGTATCATAGTTACTGTTCTTCTTTCTCAATATAAGATGTTTCAAAAAACTGTCTTAATTTCTCCAGGTCATTACTATTTCAGTCAATCAAATAGACCCCTGCTGGAAACAAAAGATGCAATTTCTAACAGGACAAGTTTTCCTGGGAATGGAAGCTCATGGAAGGTCTGTCTCAACACCTACTAAACCACTCCCATAAAGATCCTAACACTGTAAGAACTCAAAAAAACCCTTTAACTGAGCATTTCATTTCCTCCTAGGAATCAGATGGTCCACAAAGACATCCAATGGGCAGTCCAACATTTCTGTCAATTAAAGAAGGTGCAGCACAGCTGAAGGTCAACACAGCTTAGCGCACATGATTTGAAAAAAATGTATCCCTCTTATGCATCCTACTGAGTATCCAGGAATGAGCTGCCGGTTTCTAAGAAATGGCTGCTGCTCTGGCCGGGACAATGGCTAAGCTTTGTGGGTGGCTGGGTAAGGACACATCTCTCCTTGGAAATTGATACTTAAAGGATTCACTTGGGCTCTAGCCATCTTGTCAGTTTCTTGGGAAGGAGTATTTTCTGTCCCTGTAACCTTGGCATTTTGCCTTCTGGTAGAAAATGAACAGTGGCTCTTTCTGGAAGATTAAGGAACCAACTCTTTACTTCAGGAATGCAACCTTTATTGTCTATAGTAACTGACAAGACCAAAATGGTGGCGGTCACCCCAACTCCTGCACCAATCAAACCAGCATGGAATTAGAAGAGCCAAGAGAAGTCTCTTTTGCTTTTCCTCTCAATTTTTCATACTCTGGAATGAGTGTTCTTAGTAAGACAACATTAAATGTGTAACATTGGGCACTGAAGGGCTAAACATCACATGAATTGGTGTGAAAAAAAAAAAAGTTGTTCAATGTATGTGTGCTCACCTTCTTTCATCAGAAAACATATAGCCATTTTCTTGGTTTTACTTCCACTAAAATATTTCTAAGCTTGACAACACGGAAGTAAAAGTTTATATGTCAGAAACATATTTTTACTATAATAAATGTATAAGTCTCAATGCATGGCCCTT
The DNA here is from genome assembly GCF_009761245.1 of Sapajus apella. NCBI lineage: Eukaryota > Metazoa > Chordata > Mammalia > Primates > Cebidae > Sapajus > Sapajus apella. The sequence goes on along the minus strand of NW_022437039.1, from coordinate 3,730,122 downwards.
GAACTTCCAATCTCTAAGGATGAATTTTAAAAATCACCTGAAAAATAATGAAGTTTTTTCAGAAAATTGAAATAAAAAGGAAAAATCGAACGTGTATGTTCTTTTGCCATACGATTTACCAGTAGCTTACTCTTTAAAACACTCATTTTAATTCTTACATGAGCATAGAAAAAATGTACCTTAAAATAGTTTGGGATAATTACATTTCTCTGTTTTTTTTCACCCTCTTTCCCAAATGCCAAGTTTCCTTTGAGAACCTGTCATTTCATTTTTATACGCAAGAAGACAATTAAAAATAATATCATTAAAGTCTTGATTACTTTCTCTTTTGCATTGGCAGACCTGCATAATTCACAGGACATACATATTTTGTTAGGAGAGAGTGTTAGAAGTTTAGTGTACCCCAAGGACATCTTAGATACTTCAGTCATACATGTCATTGCAGGAATGACGTAAGAAACTAAATGTGGGCTACTGCAAATTATAAAGGCTAATCTGTTTAAGCACAGAAACTCTGTCATTTTAACCATTTTGGGTAAAATCTCTGTAAAATGTAATTCACTGTCTCCACTTCTAAAAACACGGATGATTAGTTTCAGTATTGTAACCTCGTACAGAAAAGACCTCCAAGATTCGGAGATCATGGAATGTCTTGCTCTCCTGCTAAATAACTCCAGCTTGTGCTCTGGAAGAGATGGAGATGTACTGCAATATTCTTCTAGACCCTGTACTCATGGTCAGCTGTACTTTCTGCCACCACTGCATATAATCTGGCTCCCAATTCACAACCAGTTATCAGGGGAGTACTTTAGAGTTTAAAGCTTTTAAAATTAAATGCACGTCCTAATATATATAGAATATATATGTTTTATATATATAATATATTAAATATACATTTAAATGTATTTAATATATATTATATATTTAATATATATTTTATATATTATATATAAATATATATTTTTATGTATTATATATAAAATATATTTTATATTTACATATATTATATATATAAATATATATATATTTCCTCCTAGACTCTCTCTTTCTAATGTGAATATGTATATATATATTAGGATGTGCATATATATATATATTTGGATGTGCATTTATATATATATTACGATGCGCATATATATATGGGCTTATTTTATGACTTTCAGATTTGTGAGATTCAGATGATCAAATTGAATAGAAAGGCATATGTGAATTAGCTCAGTTGAGGCATGTCACAATGTTTACATAGTTCAAAAACTCACATACACAAAAAATACAAGTTTTATTTCTCAAAAACAACTTAAACCAAATATAACAGAAATCTTTTGATATCTGCTATATTACAGGTTTAATAACTTTTTCATATTGTTGTTAAAGGATGAGCACTTCAAATCTAAAATCCAAATGCCCCCAAATCCAAAACTGAGCGCTGAGATGACATCACAAGACGAAAATTCAATACTTGACCTCCATGTGATGGATTTGAATGTCCAAAATGCATTCAAAACTCTGTCTCATGCATAAATTATTAAACACTTATAAAATTACATCAGGCTATGTGTATGATGTGCATATAAAGCATAAGGCAATGATGTGTCTCAACTGGCGTCCCATCCCCAAGAGATCTCATTAGGTATGTGTCAGAAAAAAATCTGAATCCAGAACGCTTCTGGTCTCAAGCATTTTGAGTAAGGAATATTCAGGCTGTATTTATTCAGGTGAATCTGATAGTGACCTAAACCCTGAGACTGACTGGTCAACTGCATCAAAATAGTTTATGTCGGGTAAAAAATAAATAAATAAATTGATCTCCCTTAGGCACCATTAATTTTCCAAAAATAATTTTGAATTAACAAAAGCATGAGACTCATTGGATTTCTTGAAATTATTTTTGCCCCCATGCCATCTACCTTCCTAGACTCATATTCTAGTATGTTCCTCCCAGACTCTATGCTCCGGGACAAACTTTTTATTGATATGCCTCTTTATATTCCAGAAACCTGGCTCACTGTCTCCTCCTCCTGGATCACTTCCTCTCTGTTCGCCCAATTATCTGTTTACCAAAGCTGTAGTCACTTCTTCCCTGACCTCCCGATCCAGAGTTGACTGTTTCTTGTGGCACCTGTGTGAATAAGGACACAGGGCTACTGTGGGGGTGATTTCACTTGTGCTTCTATTTACAGGGCATTTTATACAATACTGACGTTCTCATGAGGTTATCAGCACCTCGAAGGCAAGGGTAACAATAAAAACTAATGTTCCAAAAAATCATTTAGTGATAAATATGTAAATGTATGAATTGAAAGTGTTATATATAAATTATATATATAATATAAAATATATACATAAACTTTTATATTGATAATCAAAAAATATATTTTATATATAAATAAAACTTTTAAAATATACATTTTAATTTATATAATAGATACTAATAAAACTTTTGTAAAATACATAATACTCATATCCATTTAATGTAATACACAATGTATACTTATATATAATACTTTATATTATATATGATATACAAATTAAAATATACATAACATAAAGTATTAAAATATACATATGTAATTTATGTAACATAATTTAAAGTATTATAAAATATATTACATATATTAGACATAAATTAAAACATATGTATAATATATATGTAATAACTATAAGCTAAATTATCAAAGTATATTATATATTATATTAATTAAAATATATACATGTGTATTTAAGCATTTAATATAATATATATTTTAAATTAAAGGTATAATATGTAATACAAATATATGTATATTTTTGTATGACATATGTAATACAAATGTTTATCTCTGTATTACATATGTACATATATGTATATACATATATTTTTATTATATATAATACAGATATACTTTCATCTTTATAATACATTAATTATACATTACATAAATTAATATATATTTGAATATCTTAATTATGATATATACTTTTATATATCATATAAATTAAAAAATGTATTGCATATTAGTATATATTATGTATTCTATTAAATGGATATAGTATTATGTAAGCATTATTATCTATTAAATATATATCTAACTTCACTAATCCCAGGAGCAGCCACCGTGATCATCCCTATTTTAGGGTCAACATACTCACAGAGGTTTGTTTTTTGCCCTAGGTCACAGAGCCAACAGTTGTTGGCTGTGGGACATGAACCTTATTTGTTTGACTCAGAAGTGGATGATCTCAGGGACTCAGACAATTTGCTTTCCAGTTGCACTAATCATTTTCTTAAAGTAGTAACAAATTTTTTTTAATAGAAGAGTGAATGAACATACAGCAGAAGGCAACTTTAGTATTGATTGACTTTTCTACCCCTGTTGAGCCTCCATGAATTACTCACAATAATTGGTATAGCAGAATATAGATATATTCTCTGTGTGTGTGTGTGTGTTTGCATGCGCATGCAGGTTTATTCAATAAGAAATACATCAGTTTACATAGAGCCTGGGTTTCTTTTATGTGGGGTCTTACATTGTCCACGCTGGAGAGGAGTCTGGTCACTGCTCATGGTAGCCTCGACCTCTGGCCTCAAGTCATCCTCTCACCTCAACCTCCTTAGTTGCTGGGACTATAATCATGCACCACCATTCTGGGCTAATTTATTTTTATTTTTTAATAGAGACAGGTCTTTCTGTGTTGCCCATGCTAGTCTCAAACTCCTGAATACAAGTGATCTTCCCACCTCAGCCTCCCAAAGCATAGGGATTACAGGCAATAGCCACAGTGCCTGGCCAGAGCCTGGACTGCAGTCACTAATACAGGTGCCTAATTATAGTGATCAGTAATTGGCTGGAAAACAAGTGATTGCATGAATTCCTTTAGTGAAGTTAAACAGGCTATTGATTTAAAGACTCAAGAACATGGGGCCAGGAGTGGTGGCTCATGCCTGTAATCTCAGTACTTTGGGAGGCCATGGTGGGTGGATCACTTGAGGCCAGGCGTTCAAGATCAGCCTCCCCAACACGGTGACACTCCACCTCTACTAAAAGGAAATGCAGAACTTAGCTGGGTATGGTGGTGCACGCCTGTAGTACCAGCTACTTGGGAGGCTGAGGCATGAGAATCACTTGAATCTGAGAGTTGGAGGTTGCATTGAATCAAGATCACCGCCATTGGACTCCAGCCTGGGCAACAGAGTGACACTTTGTCTCAGATACATAGATAGACAGACAGATAGATAGATAGATAGATAGATAGATAGATAGATAGATAGACAGACAGACAGATAGATAGAGAGAAAGATAGACAGTCAGTCAGACAGACAGACAGACAGACAGACAGAGAGATACTGACTGATTCATGAACACTTTCTGTCCACCTATGGAAGAGGACTGTTTCTTGGTCTATAAGCTATTGATGTGAAGATGTGAGTTCTGGACAGATGACCCACCTGGCTAACATCTCCCCTCAGTACAGGGGTGAACACAAGCTGCATCTGTGGTGCAACTTTCTTCCAAGGGCTGGAAAAAGGCATGTCCCAGGAAGAAGCCAGCCAAACTCCAGGAAAACACACCAAGTACTTATTTTTCAATCTCTCTCCACCCCTCTCCTTTAAAAAAGAAAAAAAAAATTTTTTTTGCAACCTCTGCCAGAACCTAAACAACAGGAAGCCGTCAACCTATTTTGAAGGCTTACAATTTCCCATCAGCATCCTGTCTGCAAGTTCAAATGGTCCCATCCCCTTGTATAAGGTTATCAGATTTTCAGAAAAAAGTTCAGCTCCAGTAATAGCAAATATAATGAAAAGAAGAGTCACTGCCGATAAAATCAGCCTAAGTCACTCTTTGGGGTCATAGGCCTTGTGGCTGTTTAAGGTTTATCCATAAATTCCAGGTTGGTTAGGCCTGGCAAGCATGTCAGCTAAAGAGGGCTTTGCTGGGTGTCAGTCAGGCCCGGTAGCATCAAAGGAACAGCTCAAGCAAAACACCATAGAGACTCATTTCTGTTCCACTGAAATCCATCAACAGTGGCAAAAGACACAAGCCTCTGTCTTCTCCCCAAGTGGAATTTTTATTTTTTCTTTTATTTTAGACAGAATTTCACTCTGGTTGCTGAGGCTGGAGTACAATGGCACCATCTCAGCTCACCACAACCTCTGCCTCCCCGGTTCAAGCCATTCTCCTGCTTCAGCCTCCTGAGTAGCTCGGATTACAGGCATGCAACACCATGCCCAGCTATTTTTTGTATTTTTTGGTAGAGAATGGGTTTCTCTGTGTTGGTCAGGCTGGTCTCCAACTCCCAGCCTCAGGTGATCTGCCCACCTCAGCCTCCCAAAGTGCTGGGATTACAGGCGTGAGCTACCGCACCCAGCCTCCAAGTGGACTTTCAGCACATGGATAATGGCCACAAACACAGGAAAGGAAATACTGTAACATTCTCTTAATAACCTTAGGAATATCATTCTCGGCAAAATAACTGATGAGAACACATACGTGGTCTCTTTACTGTTTACAAGGTCCTTTTATTTCTGCACCAAGTTCAGATCTTTTTTCTCTCCCTGGCTCTCTTTATCACAACTGGTGCAAGGTTCCACAGATGTTTCGTCTTTCTTGTCTGTGGTGGTTTTAGTTTGTAGCTAGCATGCAGGCAACGCAGACTCTAAAGGTCTTCCTGCTCCACTTCCACAGAAACCCTATGCAGTCAAGTGTTCATAGTATCTGTACTCCAAGGCGAGGAAGCTTAGGATCACAGAGATGAAGCAATGGTGTCCAGGACACATAGTTAACAAGTGACAGACTCAGAAACCAAATCCAGCACCTCGGTCCAATACACCCTTATGAACCATCAATCAAACGGTGTCATTTCTCTATGTGAAACCCTCATGGTTTCCCATTCTGTTGATAATAAAACCCAGCTCCCAACATCGCTCTTTGCCTGCTTCCCTAATGACCTCTCCTATCTTTCCCTGCTCACTCCCCTTTGGCCACAATGACCTTCTTATAGCTTCTCAAATGCATTAAGGTTGTGGCCACTGTGGGGTGTTTGCACGCACCTTCTCTAGCCCACCCACTGCAGAGCTGCTGCTCTGAGCCTCCCAGTGGCTACTCCTCTTCCCCATCCCAAGGTCAGTTCAGACACCAACTCATCAGTGAGCTCTTCCCCCAGCCAGCAATGCTTTATCCTCTCTGTTCTGTTTTCTTTATTGTACTTAACATTATTTGCATTTTTAACCTTGATTTCCTTGTTTATTTTTCTAACTCCACATCCAATAGCTTCTTAGCTCCATGAAAGCAGAGACTTTCCTTTGTCTTTTTTTTCTTTTTTCCCCGTGCTCTATTCTGACCCCCGGAACACAACCTGGCACTTAATATTTGTTCAGGAATGACTGAAGAAACTTTAACAAGGTAGTGTCTGCTTTTTACTCACCTTCCTACACAGCTCACCCTGTCACTGAGGACTTTCCCTAACAAAAAATTATGTTTCATAATAAAGAGTTTTAAAAAAAAATTCTCCATCTTCTTTATAAGGTTCTGTTTTCCTTTTTCTTAAACATGCATTAAAATGTGTCTCTCTCTCCCTTGCGCACACACATACACACACACACACACACACACACACACACACACTCATCCCCATTTTTTGTTTCATTCCACCCCTTTACTTGTTCTTTTCTTCCTTCTTACGTATCACTTAACCTCCAGTTCTTTCTCAGATTCACGATTTCCAAGGCTCTATTTCAATTACTCTGCCTTTGACCTTCTAAATTTTCTGTCTGTCTTTTCATGTTAGTGATCCTTTCTCCTTCCCTTTGCATCACCCCCACTCCAAATATCCTCTCTCTACTTTCATTCATATTAAACGTCACGTCTTGTTTATTTCCAGCTGGGTCGACAACCAAGGAGTTAGGTCCAAGTATAGCCTCCTTCCCTCGGCCAAGTCTAAATGCATTCAATAAGGTACTTCTAAACATTTTTTTATTGAAGTCTAATGTACTCAAATAAAGCACCATCTATCATAACTGTTTGGCCAAATGTCCCTGGGGGAAAACTTCTCTGGGGTTTGAGGGCTACTGCCTAGAGGAAGTTGTTCCTCTCTCAACACCTGTAATAAGCAGGTCAAGTGACATAGGTGATTACAATTTGAACATCTTTCTTATGGTATCATCATCATAAACTCCAGCTCACCTATTTTGGAAATTTAAACTTGACTACAAACGTGGAGATACCTAACAGATGCTCTAGAGAACGTAAGCATTACTAATCAGCTACTTACGGGCTCAAATTAGGTTTCTGATTCCTACTAGCAAGGAGACCTGAACAAATTCATTAACTACATCTTAGCTTTCTTAACCTGTAAAGGGGTGTTATGCATAGTACTTACCTCATCAGGCTGTTTTAAGTATGAAATAAGATCATGTTAGAAGGAAATTTCAACAGTTCCTGGTGTATTGCAATGTGATGTGATCATTAAGACCTATTACCATTATCATTACCACCATCAACTTCACTTTCTTTCAAGTATCATTAAAAACATAATACAGTCTGCTCCAGGAATGGATGGATTGGTGGATGGATGGACGGACAAATGGATTTGGTAATGAATGTCTTCTCTCCTGTCCTTTCTCTTTTCCATCCTTGGGTGTGGGCATAAGAGAAAGAGGCAGGAGGAGAATGATGAAGAAGTATGTCCCATCCCTCTCTGTCACAGACAGGGGAATCAAAACTGAATAATACATTCAATGAGTTACTTAATTAACTGGGTGAAGGTGACGCTGAAGTAGCTGAGTAAAATAATGAGATGTCAAGCACAGAAGCTTAGACCAAGTAGGGATGTGAAAACCCTATTCCTGTCAGAAGAAACCACAGGATTTTTCAGGCAGATGACACTAAGGGGTTTAATCTTTCCATTCTTGTCCTTGTGAAAGCAATGGTCTTTAAAAAAAAAATCTACTGAAATAAGGCCAAATGTAAAATTAGCATTTATGTAGCAGAGGTCATTAAAATGAGTTAGTCCAGGTCCTTTATAACATTAAGCTGGTGCTAAAATGAGAAGAATAAAAAATAAAAAAAATAAAAGGTCTGAGTAAAAGGATCTTAAATGGAGAGGCTGTGGCTAATAGCGAAGCTATCTCAGAAGGACTAATTAAGCTAGAAATAAATGTGGTTGGAAGGAAAAGGCTATTTTGTGATCCACCTAAATGTCAAATGGCTGACCACAGGACTCACCTGCTGTTAATTAAAATCTCGTTGTCATCTGTAGTTAAGGGGATGTGAGTGTCTCTCTCAACACTCTAAGAACATTGCAGCCAGACACCCAACCCTGACCACCCTCATTCATCCTGCCAATTAATGTTGATTTTTATCCACATGTTTCAGGGTCGAAAGATGAAAGCATAACCCATTTTTTTAAAAATGAAGACAGCTGATCCCAACTTAAGTATTTGTGACATTAATGAGTACTTAAAAAGTAAAACATAAATCAAGGCTGACTTTGAAAAATTGTAGCTGTTGGTACTCTCAGGGCCAAAAGTCGTTAAACATCCTCAATTAAATGAGTAACACTGTGTTTCTTTCCATTTATCTTGGACGTTACATCAGTGTAGCCTTGCACATTTTATATGCTCGTGTTCTTTCTGAAGACAATGCTAATGGGATCAGGTTACCTCTTCCCTAGGCTTGTAATTGCCAAATACAGAAGAACTTCCATCACAATTACAAATTTTGTTACATCTGCATACCACCTGCATTATTATTACCAATATAAATTATACACACATATATGTATATAGGTACTCATATACACACACAAGTATGTACTCTTTCATTTAAACTGTTCATAGAATCATAGGTTTAATGTGTATGCTGATTCATTTTCTTTTTCTTTTTTGAGACAAGAGGCTGATTCTGTCATCCAGGCTGGAGTGCAGTGGTGCAACCTCAGCTCACTGAAACCTCCACCTCCTGGGTTTAAGCAATTCTCCTGTCTCAGTCTTGCTAGTAGCTTAGACTAGAGGCACACACCACCACGCTCAGCTAATTTTTATATTTTTTAGTAGAGATGGGGTTTCATCATATTGTTCAGACTATGATTTTTCTACTAAACATACAGATCATGCCTAAACTTTGAAAGAATGACAGTTCTATATCTTCATAGAGCTTCGTGTTACAAAGGTGTACTCAGCTGTCAAACCCCACCAAATGGTCCCTTCAAGGTTTGTATATTTCAGTATCAATAAATTTTTATCTAAAAAAAAAAAGACCTCAGACAAAACATGAGCTCTCATTAAAGATTTACACACTGCTGAACGGTGAAGGGGATGGATGTAAATCACTTTGAAATGCATTAAAAAAAAGGTGGATTGGTGGATGAAACAATGGATATATACAAGATAAAACAAATATGATAAAAATGTGAAATGTAACATCCTAATGGTGGGTATATATTATGACTCCTTCCTTTTTTCTATATTTGAAAACCAACCTCATAAATATACATCTACAGTTACAACAAAATGCATATACATGCACCACAAAACATAAAGTCACATCCACTGTTGGGACATACTCTAGTTTTGGGAGGATACCAGTAGTTTTCAATCAATGAACCCTTCACAGGAAAGCAGTCAAATTTGGAGCAAGGTGCAAAATATACTTTGGCTGTAACTGAGTACACATGAGTACACACCTCTCCTCCAGGGAGAAGTGTGAGGTGACCAAGGTACCCGTAAGCAGTAAGAGGCAGAAGGTAATGCCACACCAACATCACAGAGATATTTCAAGGACTGGGAAGTGGAAAAACTTTGCCTCCTGAACAGATAAAGGAGGCTGGTCGAGCTCATGCATGTTCATGCTCAGTGACCCAGAGGTGCCTTCTGTACACTCAGAGAGATCGTTCTGCGGCAGCAACAATCATGTGGTTATTGCTCTTGACCTCTAGCCAGGCTGAGCGTGGGCCTTGAACAGGAAACAGGTAAGGATGGCCCCTTTAGGGAGTAAGTGACTCCATTTTATAAGATGTCTAAATGTTTTGTGAAAGTTCTGCTTTTGTACCGAGATGCACTTTATTTTATTCAGGCATTCTCTCTGCCTTGGAGGGCACACACAGCCTTTTATAAATTGGCTTGAGCTTCGACCTGCACCAAATCTCCACCCTCCCTCCGGCCTCACAGGGGGGTTGACTGACACATCTCACTTTTGTGCCTTTGTTTTTACAGTGGGCTGCTTATTTGTCTGGAAATTTGCTTTATCTATCACATGTCTCAAGAACAGTGTATATTTTTAAGACTCAGTCTAGGCGTTAATACTTCTCATCTTCTTACCCTTCCTGCTACCTCCCTTGTGACTTAGAGACTTATTCCAATCCTCCACTGTGCTATGACTGTTTCAGGAAGCAAGTTTCCAATATTCTTCCTCACCCTCCTCACCCAATCAATATCATAGGGACTTTTCTGACAGATGACTTTTCAAAATGGAGAAGTTTTTCTCTCCACCTCTCTTTCTCTCTCTCTCTCTCACTTCCTCCAAGCAGTGCATGTTCTGCTTTTGATCCCTGTATCCTAAGCTCACTTACCACAGGTAAGGTACACCTAGAACAGGTAAACACACCTGGCGGGAGGTTCCAGGGCCCCACCTTCTAGAGGCCAGCTTCAAAGCCCCATTTCTGTGATCTCATTGCCCTGTGCTGGCCCAATGACCTCCGAACGACTCTGCCCATCCCAGGATCTATATGTTCGAAGGGGTGAAGGGGTTGGAATGCTAACTTCAGCTTCAGGAGGCACAATAGGACACTGTGTTTAGCAGCCATGGATTTTAGAGCCAGACCACTGGGACTGGAATCCTGTCCTTTCAGAGGCCAGTTTTAGGTGCCTCCGTTTCTTCATCTATAAACTGTGCATGGGGGATAATAACAGTTTGCCTTTGGGCTACCATGACAATTCAAAGAGTCTTTGTGTATAAGGTCCTTCTCATTTGTGTCTGGCACAAAATGACTACTACTAAAGTGCTTGTTAAACAAACATAAAAGCATTTTTGCAAGACAGACTCACTGCTGATAAACTGAATTTTGTGCTTTAATTAATTAATTTTTATTTATGTATTTTGAGATGGAGCCTCACTCTCTTGTCCAGACTGGAGTACTGTGGAGCAATCTTGGCTCACTGTAATCTCCCTCTCCCAGGTTCAAGTGATTCTCCTGCCTCAGCCTCCTGAGCAGCTAGGATTACAAGCATGTTCCACCACACCCAGCTAACTTTTCAATTTTTAGTAGAGACAGAGTTTTACCATGTTGGCCAGGCTGGTCTCAAACTCCTGACCTCAGGTGATCCGCCTGCCTTAGCCTCCCAAATTGCTGGGATTACAGGTTTTGTTTTTTTTATTTTTTTATTTATACAGACTCTTTCTCTGTCACCCAGGCTGGAGTGCAGTGGCATGATCTCGGCTCACTGCAAACTCCGCCTCCTGGGTTCAAGTGATTCCTGCTTAGCCTCCTGCGTAGCAGGGATTATAGGCACATACCACCCTGCCTGGCTAATTTTTTTATTTTTGGTAAAGATGGGTTTCACCATGTTGGCTAGGATGGTCTGGATCTCCTGGCCTCATGATCCACCCACCTCAGCCTCCTAAAGTACTGGGATTACAAGCGTGAGCCACTCTGCCCAGCCCTGGGATTGCATTCTTGAATCACTGCACCCAACTCGAATTCTGTACCTTAATCCCCATTGAGTGTGTGTGTGCCTATTTTTGCCTTGGTTTAGAATCCACAGGAAAGGAAGAATGATGAATCAGCCCTCCCAAATTCCAGCTCCCAGCTCCTGCAACATCCGCTCCTCCATGCCCTGGATCTTCCCTCCTAGGTTCATGGGTGACCCAGGCTTTTATTGCAAAAGTTATATGCCCAACACTTAAAGGACACCCAGGGTAACATTTGTTGAACAGGTTACAACATCAGAGGGCATAAATGTTCAATCTGATTAATAATGGAAGGTCAGGAATACTGAACCACTACACAATTTGGGGGGAAAAAAACCTGCAGAATTTTAGACCTTGGTGCAATGTTGGTACAAAACTAAGAGATGCATATTGGTGTGACTTCAGAGGCAAGCAACACTATAATCAGCAACAAAATTAGGTGAAGCTGTTTCTTTGTTTCTATAATTTGATTGCACATAAATCAATTTTGATTAGATTCGAAAATCACTGAACATGTACCTCAATGAGCTGTCAAGTGTTATCTGATAACATAAACTTTACATTGGATCAGAGCTAATTTCTACCTAGAGCCAATGTAAGAATCACCAACAACAATAGCAGACATCATCAAATGCTGCAAATGTAGAGACATAATTAAATTAGCTGATAATCATCGTTCTCCTTCTATAGAGGCTCTAATTTAATGCACTTGCAAATGTAATGAGGCTCACTGGATTGAAAAATATGGTGGAAATAACAGAAACAAGATTACATTAATTGGAAGAGATACTGATAAGGCAGATTGCTTTGCATTTTTTTATTGGGGGGGGGGAACTACATAGTTATGAAAACCATGACAAGGTTGGCCTCTACCATCGTTACAACATAGGAAGCATCTGAGTAGGCAGAGAGAAAATAAAAGAGAGGGCTTTCTTAAAGTTTTAACAAACTGAGTTAATCCCATCAGAAATACCTAGAAAAAGAAAGGAGATTCAACTTTGTATCCCATTTTACAACTGAGAATTTAGCTACAAGAGGGATGTTGCCTGGCACCTATACATGCATCTATGTAGTCATTCGTTGATTCGCTCAAATTTCATTGTCTCAAACCCTGGGTTAGAGGAATGAAGAAATTAGCTACATTTTTTCAGTTCTTCCTAGTTTAAACCAACTCTATTCTGTGTGCTTCTCACTTTAGCATTTAACCCAATTGCAACTATATAATAGATTGCTAAATTGTTTTGGGGGTATGCCACTCCATGACTATCCACCAGAATGCCTCCCCGCCGCCCCCGCCACAAGATGGGCTTGGTGGCCCACAATGGAGTGCAATGACACAATCTCAGCTCACTGCAACCTTTGCTTCCCAGGTTCAAGAGATTCTCCTGCCTCAACCTCCCAAGTAGCTGGGATTACAGGCCTGTGCCACCACACCAGGCTAATCTTTCTATTTTTAGTAGAGATGGATTTCGCCATGTTATTGGCCAGGCTGGTCTCAAACTCCTCACCTCAGGTGATCTGCCTGCCTTGGTCTCCCAAACTGCTGGGAGTATAGGCGTGAGGCACTGCTTTTGGCCCACAATGTCATTTCTAAGAAGACAAGAGCTGGACTTGCATGTGGCGGGGGGGCTATACATGGCTTATGCTAAGTATGCAACGAAAAAATGCAAAAAAATAAGAATTACCTTTACTGACTTGACATTACAATAGGAGGAACGGATTCCAGTCTTCTTTTGTCTTTGGTTTTACAACCACCTCTAGGAGTTTCTGGTGACCTCAAGAAATGCCACAAAATTTACTAAACAAAATCTCATTTGTTTTCATTTGAAACACAGCTGCGCCGTGGTTACTTGTAGAGTACAGGCAGTCTTACAGAAATCATTTGAAGGAAAGAGGTCCTCACTCCCAAGGGACCAAACATCACTCTAACTGGCACAAAGGTGAGTGCAACGTGGTATGTTCCGTTAGGTAGACTACCTTGTGGGAAATTCAGAAGGGCTGTGGTTGATTCGCCATCCCCGCTCATTTCTCAGCCCTCTGACAGACGTAGATATAATGAAGGATTACTGCCCTGTAAAAACCCTGATCTCGCCAAAACCAGAAAAACTGCCAAGAATTTAAAGCAGACAAGGGACAGGTTTTACTTATTTTTTTTAAGAACTCTAAATATAGACTATTGAAAGTTAGTTTTGCAAAGGAAGCAATGAGACATTTTACTGACCCAACGTTTATTTTCCTGGCTTGTTCCTTAGGAAAGGCAGTAACCATGTGCTTATATATAACACTGATGCCCCTTCTTCATAGGCAAGTCTCTGCTCCTTTGGATACTTATATTTTTTTCCAACTTTATCCATATCTTCCATTTCTGTGGTATGCAGTTGTGAAATGAATCACAGAATTTTCACCTATCAATATGCAGTAGGCACTCAGTACCAGGTGTTGCAGGAAACGCACAACCAGAACACATTCATTGTCATTCGGGTTTCACTGTCCTTCTCAGGCCCTTCTTGGCATCTCTGCTCCCTGCTGTCATTGAAACAGCTAAACCAAAACGCACCTTCCAAACTCCAGGTTAGCTGTGTCTCCTGCACAAAAGCAACCCCCTCCCAGATAATCTCAAATAGACTAACCTAATTGATTTGCATGCACAGAAGGGGGTATGCAGAGTCTGTGCTAGTTCACCCACATGTTCCCAGTTCCCATAATACTTCCGGAGACATAGCAGGTACTTTGCAAAATATGTCGATGGCAGACTGACAAAGGTCTGTGGCCAAAGAGGCTTTGTTAAAGATGTAGTGTGTTCATTAAAATAGCTGTTGCTTTAATTGTTTAAGGATGTCAAAGAGTCTAAAGAAAGAAGATCACGAGAGAATTAAAGGCATTAACTAGCATTCTGAGGGGGCATTATGTTGCACAACTTGGTAGAAAACCACGTGGACAAAAACAAAAACTGCATTCCCCATTTGCTCTATACTCAGCAATGTGATACAAGATCTCAGTCCATCAGTGGCATCTATTACCATTATTTAAATATAAAGACAAAAATCCAAGCACGCTTTTTAAAACAGCAAATCTTAGGAGGAAAGAAAAAAAATCGCTCATTCATCATGTTTTAAAAATTATTTTGCATTCGTATACTCACTGATTTATTTTTTTATCCCTCCATTCAATAAACCACAAATGTTGCATTAAGAGTGGGGATACCCTCTAAGAAATGTCACTTTAGGTGATGTTACTGTTGTGACAACATGAAAAGGGTGCACTTCTACAAACCTAGCTGGTACAGCCTACTATACACCCACGCTGTATGGTCTAGCCTATTGCTCTAGACTCCAAGCCTGTACAGCTTGCCACTGTGCTGAACACAGTAGTAAGTACTATGCATCTAAATCTATCTAAACACACAAAAAGGTACAGTAAAAATGCAACATAAAAGATACAAAATGGTACATCTGTATAGGGCAGTTTCATTATCTTATAGGACCACAGTCATATATGCAGTCTGTTGTTGACCGAAATATCTTTATGGGGTGCAGAACGATACTTAAGAGATGCCTACAACCTGCCAAGAATGTGGTAAAAATATTCAACAATATTTTATCCTATCATTCAATAAACTACTTAAAGAACGCCTACAATAGGCCAAGAATTCAGTAAAAGAATTCAGTAAACATAGTCAGTAATATTCCGTACATATTCCCTTTCCACATGGACACCAACTCAAACCAACACAACACTTTCAGAGCTTGTACATGTTTGAAAGTGACATAAGACCCTTTGGCCAATATGAACATAACAGCAATTATGTAGTAACTCTGTAACAACTTTTCCACCATAACTTTCTCTTTGCTTTTATTATTTTTTTACTCATGTCATTCACTTAACACATTGAGGGCACACCTTATTTTTCAAGCATCCCTCAGTAGGTTTTTTGTGATGTGTGTGGTCTTTAAATGGCATGTTTCTTATTGGGGTCATCACATGTCCTGGATTGGGCAGTGTCTAGTGGCTCTCACTGGATCCTTCTAGCTGCAGTGATTAGCATAAAAGTTGATTTGTGACTTAGGCCAGGTGATCAGAGCTAATGAGCATTAGCCCACAACTTTTAAGGTTTGGAATGGGGTTGATACACTGATATGTGTAGTAAATTTAATTGTGCCCCTGAAAACACATGTCCACTTCCTAGTACCAGGTACCTGTGAATGTGACCTTATTTGAAAAAAAAAAAAAAAAAAAATGGTGCTGTTGTAATTAAGTTCAGGCTCTTGAGATTTTGGATTTAGGGTATGGCCTGACACTAATGACTAGTGTTTTTATAAGAGAAAGGAGAGAGAGACTTAAAACACAGAAACACCCAGAAAACACAGCCATGTGGCAACAAAGGCAGAGATTGAAGGGATGCAGCTGCAAGCCAAGGGCTGCTGGCAGCCCCAAGGAGCTAAGAGAGATGCAAGGATCATATTCTCCTTCTGGGCCTCTAGAAGGAATCAACCCTGCTGGAATCAACACCTTGATTTCAGACTTCTGCCTTCTCGAATTGTGACAGAATAAAGTTTTGCTGTTTTAAGCCCCCAGTTTGCGGTAAGTTGTTAAGGCAGTTCTATAAAACGAACACAAGGGAGTTTAAGTGTGGATGGAGTTTTTGGTGACAATATGAGAATGTACTTGAAAATATAACCAACTGCTTCCTGTAAGTCAGTCTTGGGAGGGTGTATATGTCCAGGAATTTATCAGTTTCTTCCAGATTTTCTAGTTTATGTGCAGAGAGGTGTTCATAATCGTATCTGATGGTTGTCTGTATTTCTGTGGGGTCAGTGGTAATATTCCCCCTTGTCATTTCTGACTGTGATAATTTGAATCTTCTCTCTTTTCTTCTTTATTAATCTAGCTAGTCTCTTTTTAATTTTTTCTAAAAACAAAAAAAAAAAAAAAAAAGATGACAACACATGCAAAAAAAAAAAAAAAAAAAAGAAAACAGCTTCTGGATTCACTGATATTTTGAATAGTTTTTCTTGTCAATATCTTCTTCAGTGCAACTTCCAGTTTGGTTATTTCCTGTCTTCTGCTAGCTCTGGGATTTGTTTGCTCTTGTTTCTCTTGTTCTTTTAATTACGATGTTAGCTTGTTAACTTGAGATCTTTCCAACTTTTTGATGTGGGCGTTTAGTGCTATTCATTTTCCTGTTAACACTGCCTTATCTGTGCTTCAGAGATTCTGTTACTTTGTATCTTTGTTCTCATTAGTTTCAAAGAATGTACTGATTTCTGCCTTAATTTCATTACTGACCCAGCAGTCATATAGGAGCAGATTATTCCGTTTCCATGTAACTGTATGGTTTTGAGTGAATTCTGAGTGATTTTGAATTTGATTATGCTGTGTTCCAAAAGACTATCTGTTATGATTTCAGTTTAACCTAAATGCCTACCAACGGTAGACTGGATAAAGAAAATGTGGTACATATGCACCATAGAATACTATGCAGCCATAAGACAGAATATAATTATGTCTTTTGCAGGAACAAGGATGGAGGTGAAGACCATTATCGTTAGCAAACAAACACAGGAGCAGAAAACAAAATGTTGCTTGTTCTCACTTAAAACTGGGAGCTGAATGATCAGAACACATGGACACATAGAGGGGAACAACACATACTGGGGCCTGTTGTAGGGTGGTGGGTGGAAGCGGGGAGAGGATCAGGAAAAATAACTAATGGACACTAGGCTTAATATCTGGGTGATGAAATCATCTTTACAAGTCCCCATGACACAGGTGTACCTATATAATAAAGAAGCATTTGTAACCTTGAACTTAAAATGAAAGTTTAAAAAAAAAGAAAAAGAAAACGAAAACTAACAAAGTTGAAAGCAGTTGTGAGAAGCAGAGAGTTTCCCTGCGGCGCTGGTTTAGGTATGCCAGGAAGCCAGTCTTTTATCCTTAGATGCATGGGTTTCACAAGAATGAGTAAGTCCTTCTTCTTTTTCTTATTTTTGCTTAAGCCGAGTTTAGAGTCCTCTCCTAACTAAGAAGAAAGGCGTTAAGTTTAATGAGAAGAAAACAGTAACGGGAGAACTGACTGAACTGTAACTGATGTAGTTTCACAAACGAGTTTGCAGAAAAAGGGAATGAACGTCAACAAGCCCTCCCGCCTTTTATATGGGTCTTGGCAGAGATGGCTCTTTAAAGAGTCAAACTGGACTGAACGTTTTCCCTTGTATCAAGATATGCAAACTAGAGTTATAAGGCCACCAGCTCATTATCATGGAACCTGAAATTATTAGAGTTGTTTGGCAACATCAATGTTAGCCCAGCTGCCTCACTGTGTAAGGGGGACAGAGGCGTGAGACATTAGGAGTTGTTTTTTTTTTTTTTTTTTTCCTTCCTGGCTGGAACATGTCACCAGTCTCTAGCGAAGTATCATGTGTGTGTTAAGTGTCTGGAAGTCATTTTAATTGGTATGCAACCTTGACCCTTTGGAGCACGGCATCGCCACTGTCCACTCTTCTCCCTGATCCTCTGGGAAATGATTAAGCTCCTCTCACAGCATCTTTTCAGCTTCCCATTCTGTACTATAAATAACCCTCTAGCATTCTTCTGTGTTGTGTTTTCGCCCTATTACTGCGTTTTTGTGGATGGCCCTGCTCCTTCCTCATCTAATGGGAGGACAACAAGAGTAAACACAGTGTTCAAAGGTGTGGATTTTTCACCAAGAGAAGCAAGGTATGGTGGCACAGGCAGGCAGATGGACTGCAAGGACACTGCGTTGGTGGATTCTTTGGACTGTTTGCCTTGAGTGGTCAGCTTTACAATATGTCCGTGAAGGCTTTTTAAATGCTTTCCTTTCCTAATACCAACACATCACATGAAAGTATGGAGGCACAGAGAAACCAAGTGCATGTGAATTTGAATGCCAGTTCTGTCACGCACTGGCCATGTGGCCTCAGACCAGTGATTTTACCTTTCTGTATTCTGATTCTTCCCTCCTTGAAATGAGTCTCAGGAGTATTTGTTCCAAAGACTTTTATGAGGATGATATGCAAAATCCACATTAAATTCTTAGTGGTAAATGCATAATGAACATCAGGAATTGTGCTTGTGTACTAATACTGTTAGAATGTAGGATGTCTGACACACTAGTCTTCCTGTGTTTCCCTGTCTTCTTCTATAAACAATGATAGTCCCTACTTTGTATGGTTGTTGGGCATACTGAATGTGTTTATACAGACTAAGGGCTTGAAACTGTTCTAAGTCAATGTGCAGTAAATATCATCTATGACAATGAACGGTTTTGTTGCTTATTTTCCTAGGGTACACACATAATCATATTCTGTAATGGTTAAGTATCAGTGATGGGTAGACCACTAGGCAGGATGCTGAGAGGCGAACTGGAGGGTCAGACCCAAACTACCCCCTCTGCATGTCCCTGGAGCACTGGGAACACTGATGTTTAGGATGAGATGGAAGAAAGGGAGTGAGAGGGATTCCCGCCTATAACAGCAGAAAGAAACACAAAGATTTCTGAATTTGAGCAGTCTTGTAAGCATATGAGGAGGTATTTGCCAGACGGATGGGAGAATATAAGGGTAACCTTCTGAATGCACATGCAAGGAACCAGCAGGCACCAACACAACCTCCATGTTTGAAAAGCTTCATTTTTGCAGTTACCACTGCCCCCAGACACCCCTAGACCTCCATAGCACTTTCTATCCTTATTGAAATCCCCATCACTTCCTCAAGGAGGGATTCTCTGATCCTCCTAAATAAAAGAAAATCACTGTACTTTGTCCCCCACTGCCTACTGTCTTGTCATATTTCCGCCAGCAGAACTGTACAAAATATACATGCTGTGTCTTCTTCCTTATTGCCCACCTTCCCTCCCTAAGACTGTGGGCTCCTTGAGAGTCAAAACCCTGTCTGTGATTGTGCACTGCCTTATCCTTGACTCCCAGAACACATGAAAACCATTTAATAAAAACTTTGGAATGAATGAGTGAGTGTCATGTTTCCCAGCTGGAGGTCCATGCCTTTACATAGACATGTCTCTGCTGTAGAGGTAATGGTAACTGCCTATCTGTTTTTGAGGCTTTGTAGACCTCCAAGAAGAAAGATCAAGTTCCCTTCCTTCACTTTCTAGACAATATTTACTTCATGTAATTGATTTCAAACGTGTATTTTTTCCAAGGAGAAGTTTAGTTGAACCCTATAGAGATGAGACCAAGATGGAGATGTGCTTATAGACAGGCCCAGAAGACCTTTTTTCCTACCACTCACATCTTATGGCTTCCAGAAGCCTTCATGGTGAGCCAAAACACCTCTAGGTTCTTAAGTACTCTGCTTCAAGACCAGTGCTGCATACCAGTGATCAACATACTTTTCCTCCAAAAAGCAGACAGTATGTATCTTCAAAGCCAGGACGTATGGTCTCTGTTGCAAAACCCAACCCTGCTGTCCTGGCAGGAAACCAACCAGAGACAATATGTAAACAAATGAGCATATCTGTGTTCCAGTTAAACTTAATTTACATAAACAGATAGAGGCCAGAGGTGGCCCATGGTCTCTAGTTTGTCATTCCGTGGTGTTAGACTATGGCAGCATTAATCAGAATAATGGCTGGAGCTCACTCATGTCAGAAAAGCCCTGCCTTTGCAATGAATTAAGACAATTTATTATGGTAATGCTTATCCCCAACTCCCCACAGTAATAGGAAGTCTCAGTGTTCTGGTATTTATGGCTAGGGGCTCTGGTTATTATAGGAAAGGTAACTTGACATGCCTTCATTTGAATCCAACATAATGAAAAAAAAAAGATTCAATGTTAAGTCACACAGATTTTTTTTTTTAAATATCCAGTTGTGACAGTCTGTTTATTTTCTCAAAACTCTCACTTCTTCTTTTTTTTTTTTTTTTTTAAAGCTCACAGCTAGGCTACACTTACCAAAATCCCTTGCATAAAGATTTGTCCACGTGATTCATTCTTAGCAGTGAACTGTAAATGAAAAATTAGATGCCAATTGTAAGCTGACACTTTTAAAAATCCCCTTCTACCTGCTGGAAACAGGTGATGGTGATGATCATGAGAAGGAAGAGGAGGATATATTGATGACGTCAAGGAGACTGTATTAGTCTGTTTCACACTGCTATAAAGATACTACCAGAGATTGGGTAATTTATAAAGGAATGATGTTTAATCGATTCACAGTTCTGCATGGCAGGGGAGGCCTCAGGAAACTTACAATCATGGCAGGAGGTGAAATGCAAAGGGGAAGCAAGGCACGTCTTACACGGCAGCAGGTGAGACAGAGAGAGCGAACAAAGATACAATGGCTAAACACTTTAAAAACCATCAGCTCTCATGAGAACTCACTTGCTATCATGAGAACAACATGGGAGAATCCACCCCCTTGATCCAATCACTTCCCTCCTTTGACACATGAGAATCACAGGTCCCTCCCTTGACACGTGGTGATAATCTGAGATGAGATTTCAGAGGGGACTCAGCCAAACCACATCAGAGACCGGAGGGGAAGATCAATCCAAAAGATGGGTTGAACCTGGATCCCTAAATCACAACATGGAAGAAAGCCACTCACTGATTAACAATGCCCCATGTGGACTATTAGATAACTGGAAATAACCCAAACACTTCTATTGTATTTGAGTCATTATCATTGGGCAGGGTTGGGAAGGTTCTCTACAGATAAAAGCATATAATATAACATATAACTAATAAACTAATTAAAAATAAATTAATTAATAAACTTTTTTTTTTGAGATGGAGTTTTGCTCTGTCACCCAGGCTGAAATGCAATGGTGTGATTTCATCTCACTGCAACCTCTGCCTCCCAGGTTCAAGCAATTCTCCTGCCTCAGCCTCCCGAGTGACAGGGATTATATGCATGCACCACCACGCCTGGCTAATTTTTTTTACTTGTATTTTTAGTAGAGATGGGGTTTCATGCTAGCCAGAATGGTCTCAATATTCTGACCTTGCAATCTGCCCACCTTGGCCTCCCAAAATGTTGAGATTACAGGTATGATAGTAAACTTTTTAAGGGATAAGGGAATATATTGTTGACTATTCAGGCGCCAAAGAACAGGAAAGGTAAACGCATATAAAATGATGAAACATTTGCTTCTGCAAAAAGGCCTGACAGTTCCCATAAAAGATTCTCCAGTTTCAGGTTGGGGCTCTCTCCTCATGTGCAGCACAGCCCACCACACTGATGACAGCCTGACTTTCCTAAATGCAAAACTGGGCAGTGTCCTTGTGTCTATATATGGATTCAGAATCAGAGCTCGGCAAGTCAAGCTACAATGTCAAGGGACTGGTACAACTGTTCACAAATAGTTTCTGCAACTAGGGAGATTATGGGGGCTGGGGAGACGCATATCACATGAGGATTCGTGAGCAAGGAAATGCAATTCCACCTGCCAAGCAGACAGTGCCTGTGAGAAGGGAAATGCGGCTGTGTCTCAATCCGTCTGCTGTTAATGGCAGTGCTGATTTCTCAGGTGCACACCAATAGATGGAAGCTATATATAGAGACTTTCGAAGGAGGGAAATACTAGTGTTTGCATCAAGATTCTCCTGGAGAGGGAACGGCTGATGGAAAGAAAGCACATGGACATTTCATGTGAAAGAAGTTCTTTATTTTGAGGAAATGAGGAATTTTCCTGTGGCCATATTTATTGGGACAGAGGATCTTTTTTTTTTTTTTTTTTTTTTAGCTGTAGTTTCACTCTTTCACTGAGCCTGGAGTGAAGTGGTGCGATCTCGACTCACTGCAACCGCCACCCCTCGGGTTCACGCAATTCTCTTGCCTCAGCTTCTCAGGTAGCTGGGATTATAGGCACCTGCCACCAGACCCAGCTAATTTTTGTATTTTTAGTAGAAACAATGTTTTGCCATGTTGGCCAGGCTGGTCTCGAACTCCTGATCCCAGTCGATCCACCTGCCTCAGCCTCACAAAATGCTAGGACTACTGGCATGAAGATCTTAAATATGAATGTATTTTGGAATTATTAGCACCAGTGAATAAGATTCTAGTTTATATCCACTGGGGAGCTCCCCGTGTAAGAAGTTTTTATTCTTTCATAGAGAAAAAAAGGCTACTTCTAGAGGGAAAAATAGGCCACCCACAAAATAACTGTTTTGCAAACTGTATTTTATATAATGAGTTTGCCTTAAGCAAAGACACAACTGTTTTCAGGATGCCATCCACATGGCCCTCATCTGCAGCAGGGGGCTCACAGATCCTGTGCATCACAATACTTATTTCCTTTAACAAATAATTCCCAAAATAATCTGACTGGGAGTTAGGATAAAGGCATCTATATTTTTTAAGTGCCTGTTAGCAGCAAAGATATATGTTGACGTCCTAACTCCAAAGTACCTCCAAATGCAAACTGATTTGAACACAGAGTCACTTTATAATAGAAATAATTAGTTAAGATGAGGTCATCCTGGAGTAGCATGAGTCCCTAAGTCAAGATGACTGATGTCCTCATACATAAAATGGCCATGTGAAGTCAGAGACAGATGGAAAATGCCACATGAAGATGAAGCCAGAGACTGCAGTGATACATCCACAAGCCAACGAGCACCAAAGACTGCGGGCAACTCCCTAGGAGTACAGAAGGAGGCATGCAGCAGCTACCTCCTCAGATAATGCAGAAGGAGCCAACCTCGCCCATACCTTGGGTTGCAGACGTCCAACCTCCAGAACTAAAAGAGAACATATTTCTGATGTTCTAAGTCGTCCAGGATGTGATACTTGGTTACAGCAGCCCCAGGACACCCACACAACGTTCCACAGTGACTGGTTTGTCCTGTACTGGTGAAGACTAAATGGACATGAAAAGTCCTGATAAACCTTAATTGGGCATGAAAAACTGGGTCTGCTTTTAATGTTTTTAATAATCGTCTTCTGACTGGGTGCACTGGCTCATGCCTGTAATCCTAGCACATTGGGAGGCTGAGGTGGGCAGATCACGAGGTCAGATCGAGACCATCCTGGCCAACATGGTGAAATCCTGTGTCTGCTAAAAATACAAAAATTAGCTGAGTGTGGTGACATGTACCTATAATCCCAGCTACTCAGGAGGCTAAGGCAGGGAAATCGCTTGAGCCCAGGAGGCAGAGGGTTCAGTGAGCCAAAATCGCCAGTCTGGGCAATGGAGCAGGACTGTGCCTCAAAAATAAATAAATAAATGCATACATACATGCATACATACATACCATCTTTCTAGGCAGATACCAATATTTTTTATTAAAAAATCATCAGGGATATAAATTCTTGATACCTGGCATGATATTTAAAGATGGTTGGAGGGCAGGAAGTCCATCCAACACAAGACTCAGAGGAATCTTTGTATTTTTAGCTTATTATTGTCTGTTTCAGACATCCATACTTGCAGTAGATGGTTTGAAATGCATCAGAATTTCATTACTTAGGAGAAACAAGATCTGAATGATACAATCTGTAGAAAATATTATCTTACACGGAACACTCAATATCTTTTGTGAATTCCAAAAATACTACCTGTTGATTATAAAATCTACAAGCAATAAAGAAACTTACAACGTAAAAAAGGAAAGTTTCTCCTAAACTCATTTGCAAAAGGAAAACTATGGTTAGTACCTGGTGTATAAATTTCCCCATTTCTGAGGTACATAAATCTGCTTATCTTGTGGTTTTTTTTTTGTTTTTTTGAGACTCAGTCACACGAGGCTGGAGTGCAGTGGTACAGTCTTGGCGCACTGCAACCTCTGCCTCCTGGATTCAAGTGATTCTCCTCCCTCAGCCTCCCAGGTAGCTGGGATTACAGGCACACAGCACCACACTTGGCTAATGTTTTTTTTTTTTGTATTTTTAGTAGAGATGGGGTTTCGCCATGTTGGCCGGGCTGGTCTTGAACTTCTATCCCCAAGTGATCTGCCTGCCTTGGTACTTACTTTCCTTTTTAAAAATGAGATTAAACACTACCTATGTTATTCTACATCTTCACGTTGTGGAATTAGATTTCTACCTCACTATGTTTAATAATTATCTAGTACTCCAGAGCATTTTGTAAACATGTCATATTCTACAACATCCTTACATAGAAGTGATGCTACTCTATACCCTTAACTGTTTAAGGTTTTGGGGTGGAAGACTTCCTGGGAACCTAAGAATTTAATGTGCTAAAGACATCACCACATACAGAAACCATTACACCCTTTTGTCTCGGGGATTCTCATATGGACTTTCTGTGTGCTAAGAACCAGCTCTCACCACCCTGGGCATTCAAAGGAAACTGCTCTCCATCCTTCCCAAGTTGATCCTTACTGCAAATTATTTTCCAAACTGAAAATCCTTTAGCAAAGATGACAGCCGAGCATGTGACAGGGAGGAGAAGCGCACAGTCAGGGAGCTGCTTGGAAGCCCATGCTCATGGTTGCCTTGTGAGGAACCCAAGCAGCAAGCATAATGCCTACAGATCAAGGCACACGCACTGTGAGTGGAAAGGATTAATCAGGCCTGACAGTTCCCATACCACAGTATTTATCCTGTGAATTCCAAAATACACACACGCATGCTGGGACTGGCACCTGCCTTCTCTCACTTGGCTCGTGAGCTGTATGGGGGCTTTGGTTGTCAAACTGAGTCTGGTAATCCCCACCTTCAGATTTAAGGAAATAGCTCTCTGGAACAAACAAGCACACACACACACGTGTATATATATAGGTGTGTGTGTATATATACATACACATATACATGTGTATGTATGTGTGTATATGTATATATGTGTGTGTATATGTATATTTATGTGTGTGTGTACATGTCTGTATGTATATATAAAACATATATGTGTGTTATATTTACATATACACACATACACACACACACACACACACACACCACACACACACACTCACATATATATATATATTTTTAATGGAGTCTCATTCTCTATCCCAGGCTGTGGCATGATCTTAGCTGACGGGTTCAAATGATTCTCCTGCCTCAGCCTCCTGAGTAGCTGTGACTACAGGCACCTGCCAACACACCTGGCTAATTTTTGTATTTTTAGTAGAGCATGGTTGGCGAGGGGGCGCGGGGAGTGTTATTATGTTGGCCAAGCTGGTCTTGAACTCCTGATCTCCAGTGATCCACCTGCCTTGGCCTCCCAAAGTGCTGGGATTACAGGGGAGAGCCACCACGCCCAGCCCAAACAAATATTTTTAATATCTGGGAAATGAACGGCCCTAGCCTCATGGAAAGCTCGTCAGTGATTTCAACTGCCTTGCAAAAGTAGTTTCTGCTGTAAGATAAGGTACACGTGAAACTTAAATAAGCCAATACATTTATTTAGACAATTCCACATACACATATATGATACGTGCACTTACTACTTTTGAAAGCAGAAGCAATCTTCATTCTATTAAAAACATATGCCTGGAGTTTAGTTTATAAAATCAGCCAAACGTCGTTTTCTTAGTTTTGAGAAATGTGCAGCAATAATGCAAAATGTCAACATTTAAGGGGAAATTGGTCAAGGGCATACAAGGACTCTCTATGAGCTAAACTCACTCTGAGCCTAAAGTTCCTTTGAAATAATTCAATACACATAAAAAAAAATGATGAGCAAATTTTTACCAGTGATAACCCCTGCATGTATCACATACCACATACAGAGAGGAGGGTTATTTCAGATGTAAATATGTTAGAGGAATGCAAGAAGCAGAAACTATTCTGGGACTTTTCAACCAAAAGGCATTTTTTAATCATAGGGACTCAGGAGATCTGAGAAGCCAAAGAAGGAACGGGAACAGAACTGAAAAAGAGGTGATTGCAGAAGCTGCTGAAATCCTTGTAACCAATGGGAAGAGGGGGTGTCTTCAGAGACCACAAACCAGCGTCACGTTGCCATGGTGGACACTGCCTAGTGGGAGACAGGGCCTTGGAGGTGGGCCCTGAGGGAGGACTCAGGGGGTATCTTGGGGAGCAGAGAGAGAGGAAAAGATGAGTCCTGACTTCTCCTGCATTCAGGGTTTTCATTCATGCCCTCTATTGGCTGAAAATACCCAGAAACCACAGGCAAGGTAAGCTGGAATCATCCTTGCTGTGAAACAATACAAAGAAAGGAGAAAGACAGCTCTGAGCATCCGTGGGCAGTTTCCTGGAACAGCGGGACACAAACAGGAAAAACCGTGGAGTCTCATGTGATGAGAAGATGTGTCAAGCTGTACGAGTACCAGAATCACACAAGGCAATGAGCTTCCATGCAGAGCTCTCAGAAGGAAACAGTAAGCATCATACAGAAGCAGATGAAGACGGCTGGGTGAGGTGGCTCATGCCTGTAATCCCAGCACTTTGGGAGGCTGAGGCAGGCAGATCACCTGAGGTCAGGAGTTCGAGATCAGCCTGACCAACATGGGAAACCCCATCTCTACAAAAACATAAAAATTAGCCAGATGCAGTGGTGGGCGCCTGTAATCCCAGCTACCTGGGAGGCTGGGGCAAAAGAAACACTTGAACCCAGGAGGTGGAAGTTGCAGTGATCAAAGATCGCACCACTGCACGCCAGCCTGGGTGAAAAAAGCAAGACTTTGTCTCAAAAAAAGGTAAACAAAGACTATTACAGACCCCTTTGCCATCCCCCACCATTGACGGGTTCCTGTTGGTTTCTTGGTTTTGCTCCATAGGCCTTAATGGTAAAACCTTATTTCTATAGTAACATACATTTTGTTCTAATTTGCTATGAAGTATATCCATGCTCCAGCAAAGGAAAAAGTTACTGCTACACAAATGCAGATTGTATATTATGATCTTCCACATTTTAAGATCTACTATATATTATGATATGTTATCAGTGGAATAGGCAAAGTGAATGACCTACTTTTAAAAGAGCAGACTGGCAGTCAATTCATAAATGGTATGTACACCCAGAACATTTTTAGGTCTACTTCTCAAAGCAGGGGATGTAAAAGCCACAAACATTTTGTTGGTGGTGTTATTGTGGTTGTGATTGTTTGGCAGAAGTTGCTGAGTAACAAGGCCGCTTGGCAATCTGAGTCTCACTGTTTCTTCACATACATGAGGCCCATCTGAGTTAAGGTATAATAATGACAATGTTGATCGTGTGGGGTGTGGTGGCTGAGGTGGGAGGATCCTGTGAGACCAGGAGTTGGAGAGCAGTCGTGGCAACAGAGGGAGAAACCATCTCTACAAAAACTAGAAAGATCTCAACCGCGTGTGGTGGCATGCACCTGTGGCTGCAGCTACTCCAGGGGCTGAAGTGGGAGGATCACTTGAGCCTGGGAGGTTGATGCTGCAGTAAGCCATAATTGCACGACTGCAATCCAGCCTGGGTGACAGTGTGATACTCTGTCTCTATCTAAAAAAAGAATAATGTCAATGTTTTCTTAGTCTAGATCAGTTTCTTCCACAATTTATGCTTACTAATAGTGCCATGTTTTATTATTAATTTTATAACATTTAAAAATGAACAGTGGAAAAGAAAACACTGATGCACTCTCAGCGGAATGTAATTTAGTCTACTGCAAACCAAAGAGCTTCCAGCTTTGAGACTCAACGTGAGGTCCATGAAACGTGCACTGAATGTCACCTACCTCTGTTCTTATTTCATTTCCATCTGGCTATTTTCCCCCACATCATCATTGTTAGTGTTTTTAAAGGGGGTTGTCTATGAAGGGAAGACTGAACTACCTTGGGGAGTCTTTGCAAAGGGTAAATGAACTCCAGGATTCCCCCAAACAGCTCATCCAGTAACTCAATGAGCAAAGCTTTTCTTTCTTTTTTTTTTTTTTAAATAAGGAAATGACTTGATTTTAGAAAGATCATACCAGCCTGGGCAATGTAGTGAAACTCCATTGCTACAAAAAAAAATTAGCTAAGTGTGGTGGGGTGTACCCACAGTCCCAGCTACGTGGGAGGCTGAGGTGTGAGGATTGAGCCTGGGAGGAAGCGGTTGCAGTGAACCGAGATTGCACCACTGCACTCTAGCCTGGACGAAAGAGCGAGACCCTGTCTCAAAAAATAAAAATAAAAAAGACAGAAAAGAACAGAAAATCATTTTCCATGGAGGCCTCTCCATCTTACAGAACCTACTACGCTCTGTACCCAGCCACTGTGCTAAGAACTTTACTACATATTCACATTAATCCCAACAGCCATCTCTGAAGCGGCTGTGGAAGGCAGACTTGTGGCTCCTAAAGATGTCCGTGTCAGTCCTGGAACCTGTGAATGTATTATATGACTGGGCAAAAGCGAATCAAGGTTGCTGATCGGCTGACCTTAAATAGGGAAATTATTCAGGATCATCAAGATGGGCTCAAGGTAATCCCACGGGTCTTCAAACCACAGAGAGGGAGACCTAAGGATCAAGTTCAAAGGGGTAAGATGGAAGAAAGGCTTGCTGGTCCACGGCTTGCTTTGAATTTGGAAGGGGTTGTGATCCAAGGGAGCAGAGTAGATTCTAAAAGTTGGAAAAAGCAACAGAAAAGATTTCCTCTACAGGCTCAACAAAAACATGGCCCTGCTGGCACCATGATTTGAGTGCAGTGAGACATACTACAGACTTCCGACCTCTACAACTGTAAGATGATCAATTTCTGGTTTTGAGGTTTTTTTATTTGTTTTGAGACAAGGTCTTGCTCTGTTGCCTAGGTTAGAATGCAGTGGTACAACCATGGCTCGCTGTAGACTCAAATCCCCGGACCCAAGTGATCCTTCTCCCTCAGGCTCCTGAGCAGCTGGGACCACAGGCACACACCACCATGCCTTGTTAATTTTTGTAGAGATGGGGTCTTCCCATGTTGCCCATGCTCATCTCAAACTCCTGATCTCAAGTGATTTTCCCACTTCGGTCTTCCAAAGTGTTAGGACTTCACATGTGAGCTACCATGCCTGGCTAATTTCTACTATTTTAAGTCACTAAGCTTGGGACAATTTGGGAAATAGTAACAGCAAATGAATAAAGGTAAAAACGGTTATCCCCATTTTGCAGATGATAAAAAGTAATCTGTATGAACAAACAAACTAAACCCACAGAGAGGTGAACAATCATACTGGGATTTAAGCCATGTTTTCTGGCTCCAAAAGATAGGCTTTTTTTTCCCAGAGGATACTATGTGGCTTTACTTTGAAATACTTCACTTAATTCAGACATCTATTAATGGTTATAACACAGATCAATGCTGCCTTAGAAAGAATGTGACAAGAAAATGGTGATTCCAAGGATACAAACTCAAAACAGGTCTGGTAAAACTTAAGAGTTAAGAAAATGAAGAGTAATTAATGAAATAATATTTCTTGAGAACCCATGTTTTCAGGTGCTATTAGACATTGTCTCATTAAATTCTCTCAAAATTCCGTACAGTGAAGACTTTTTTGATGTAGAAGATAAAAAAAATTATATCACCTACCAAAACCTTCCCAGTAAAGGGGCAGAGTTAAGGTTTTAGGTCAAGCTTATAGCTGTCTCCAAGTTTGCATGTATTCTATTTTGGTACGCTGCCGAGTCCAGAAACAAGGCTGTTTGTGGACAAAGATATTTTAAAAGCTAAATAAGGATATAAGGCATGTTAAGTATGTTCTGCCATTCTATGATCACTCATTAGCAGGTGCAATATTATTATTTGGGGGCTTTGTTGTAGCCAGTGAATTCTGGAACCATATACTGCATGGGGAAACCACACGATTCTAAAATAACTATGTCTTATTTGCACATTCACATATCCACATAGTCAAACATAAAACAGAGAGAGAGGGAGGAAGAGAGAAAAATGGAGGAGAGAAAGAGAGAGGAGAGAGAGAGAAGAGGAGGAAGAGAGAGAGAGAGGAAGGAGAGAGGAGAAAGTGAGAGAGAGGAAAGAGAAAAAGAGAAGACAGAGAGAGGTGAGAGAAAGGAGGGAGAGACATGAGGGAAAGAGAGGAGGAAGAGATAGGAGAGAGAAGAGGCAAGAGAAAGGAAGGAGAGGAGACAGGAGACAGAGAGGAGCAGAAGAGAGACAGGAGGAAGAGAGAGAGAGAGAGGGAGGGAGAGAGAGAAAAAAGGAGAAAGAGAGAGGGGGGAGAGAAGAGAGAGAAGACAGGAGAGAGAGAGAGAGAGAGAGAGAGAGGGAGACCGAGAGGCCTAACTGTCTATAACTGGAAATTGGTTGCCTGGTTATAACATTTCTATTAAATGAATTACTACGCACTAAGACTTGATTTTTAAAGGATGTGAATATGAGAACTGGTATTTCTCTTCCCGTTTAATCCTAGTAACAACAATGAATTGCTCCAGGAAGATTCAAAGGACATTCTGCTGTATCTCTGTCACTGACCCCGATCCGTGGTCAGACGGACGTTCTTCTGGTCACCCGCAAGTTCTCCAGGAAGCTTGTTAAAATGCAGAGCCCTGACTTCCACTTTCAGGGACTGTCAGTTGGGAAGCCTAGAATGCAGTGGCCTCGGGGGCCTTCAAACATGTACAGCCATTTTTGGCAATTATTAAAAAGTCAAGAAACAACAGACGTTGGCAAGGCTGTGGAGAAATGGGAACACTTTTATACTGTTAGTGGGAATGTAAATTCATGCAACCATTGTGGAAGAGAGGGTGGCAATTCCTCAAACATTTAGAACCAGAAATAGCATTTGACCTGGCAATCCCATTGCTGCATATATACCCAAAGGAATATAAGTCATACTATTATAAAGAC
Source organism: Sapajus apella (assembly GCF_009761245.1). Taxonomy (NCBI): domain Eukaryota; kingdom Metazoa; phylum Chordata; class Mammalia; order Primates; family Cebidae; genus Sapajus; species Sapajus apella. The sequence continues at coordinate 3,698,755 of NW_022437039.1, read as the reverse complement.
ACATGCATGTGTATGTTCATTGCAGCACTATTCACAATAGCAAAGACATGGAATCAGCCCAAATGACCATCAAGGATAGATTGGATAAACAAAATGTGGTACATATGCAACATGGAATACTATACAGCCATAAAAATGAGATCATGCATTTTGTAAGGACGTGGGTAGAACTGGGAGTCATTATCCTCAGCAAACTAAAACAGGAACAGAAAACCAAACAATTCATGTTCTCATTTATAAGTGAGGGCTGAACAATGAGAACACATGGACATAAGGAGAGAACATCACACATTGGGGCCTGGTTGGAGGGTAGAGGGAGGAAGTGCAACAGGATCAATAGCCAATGCATGTGGGGCTTAATAACTAGGTGATGGGTATATACCCAGTAATGAGATTGCTGGATCAAATGAAATTTCTATTTCTCAGTCTTTGGAAACCATCATTCTCAGCAAACTGACGCAAGAACAGAAAATCAAACACCGCATGTTCTCACTCATAGGCAGGTGTTGAACAATGAGAACGCATGGACACAGGGAGGGGAGCATCACACACAGGGGTCTGTTGGGGGGAAATAGGGGAGGGACAGCAGGGGGTGGGGAGTTGGGGAGAGATAGCATGGGGAGAAATGCCAGATATAGGTGATGGGGAGGAAGGCAGCAAGTCACGCTGCCATGTGTGTACCTATGCAACAGTCTTGCATGTTCTTCACATGTACCCCAAAACCTAAAATGCAATAAAAAAATAGCTAGGTGATGGGTTGACAGGTACAGCAAATCACCATGGCACACGTTTGCCTATGTAACAAACCTGCATATTTTGCACATGTATCCCATAACGTAACATTTAAAAAAATGCACGGCCATTTTTGAGACACGAAACCCCAAATTCATCAAAATAAAAATGCGCCTGGATATATGAATTCCAGGAAGAAATGGCTTTCTAATGTTTTGGCACACAAGACATATCAAACGCACTAAGTACTTCACAGGATTCCTATTTCAGTGTCTGTTTACCTGTCCAGGCTTCTGGCTAGCTCCCCACAACACTTGCATGTTACTGGAAATACATTCAGCATTTGAAGATGTATATTTATTTTTTCTTTTTCTTTCTTTTTCTTTTTTGAGATGGAGTCTTGCTCTGTTGCCAAGGCTGGAGTATAGTAGTGTGATCTCGGCTCACAGCAACCTCTGCCTCCTGGTTTCAAGCGATTCTCCTGCCTCATCCTCCTAAGTAGCTGGGACTACAGGCACCCACCACCATATCCAGCTAATTTTTGTAATTTTGGTAGACACGGGGTTTCACCATGTTGGCCAGGCTGGTCTTGAACTCCTGACCTCAAGTGAGCCACCCGCCTCAGACTCCTGAAGTGCTGGGATTACAGGTGTGAGCCATTGTGTCCAGCCAAGATGTATATTTCAAGTATAGCTTCCCATGTGTTGTTTCATAATGCAGTGTCCATCTGAACGTAAGCTCCATGAACACAAGGACTACAATCTCCTGTGACTGTCATAGTGTCTGTGCTCTGCCCAGAGCCTCACAGGGAGCCAACATCTGGTACATATTTCCTGAACAGTGAATGAGCACTAACTTTTCACCCTTTGCTTGAAGTCACTACATACAAAGTAGCAGCGCAAGCAAAAATGAGAGATTCATTCCCATCACGCTGATGACAAATCCACTGGACGCTTGTATTTGGGCAAAATGCTATCACTTCTGATTTCCCTCTTTGAGGCTTATTAAGACCGTGAATTCAAAGCAGCCAGAAAGCTAATATTGCCACAAAGCAAGATACGGTTCACAGTCTGTGCTTGATAATATCATAAATAAACAAAGCAAAACTCCAAACTATATGTACAGCAATAAGACACACGCCAGAAAGATAACTATAAAAGCTAACATGTTAGGAAAGTGAAATTTAGATGCCATTTGGTCTCTTTTTTATTTTCCTAATTGTATGTATTGGTTTTGTTGTAAATTATAAATTGTATGTGCTAGTTTTATTATGTTTCACCATATATTATACATTATTATAAAATTGGTTTTATTAAAAATTATAAATTGTTTTATTGTATTTTGAGACAGGGTCTTGCTCTGTCACCCAGGCTATAGTGCCGTGGTTTGAACACATTTCACCATAGCCTTGAATTCCTGAGGTTAAGCAACACTCCAACCTCAGCTTCCCAAGCAGCGGGGGATACGGGTGTACACCACCGTGCCCAGCTAATTTTTGTGTGTGTGTTTATGTATATGACTACATACAACATGCATGTGTATATATATATATATATATATATATATATATATATATAT